>NC_088349.1:31460000-31815000 GCF_036884655.1 Musa acuminata AAA Group | reverse complement strand
CTGCTCGTGTAGGGACACTAGGGATACAGTACAGGTGCTCATTGGAGAATGAGTTCACTGATTGATCCGCTTACGGAATGTTGGATGGTTGATGATGCCTTATTGTCAGACAGCGATTTCGTAGTCCTAGTGGTGTATCTGGTCCTTAGACTTGAGACACCAAGGATGTCCTGTATGAGTGCTCCACTCTTTGATACCAGACTTATAGGTTTGGCTGTCCCAGATCTAGTACAACTGGTCATTGGGAGTGGTAGTCGATCTTACGAGGGCTATTGAGTATCGATAGAGGATCATCCACTCTCGGCGTCATGAGAGGAATATCCCATGTGTTCTTGCTCAGACAAATCCCTAGCCAGGGTCATTCGGGTTGAGAGAGAAAGAGTTCTCCGGGAGAATCCGATTAGAGCGAGACTCGAGTAGAAACCGTATGGGTCTGACAACACCATGCTCGATATACAGTCTCTGGGATTTTAGATGGATGAGGGACTATAGGTACATGGTAACTGAGGACAGATAGGTCCAATGGATTGGATTCCCCTGTATCGTTTGGGGATTACGGCGTAGTGGCCTAGTACTTTCGTAGTCAATGAGTCAAGTGAATTATTACAGAGATAATAATTCACTAAGTTAGAAAGAGTTCTGACAGGTATGACTCACGGCCAACTCGATATTGGGCCTAGAGGGTCACACACATATGGTAGGCATTGCGATGAGTAAAGGTTCAGATATGAGATATCCGACAGAGCCCTTGTCTTATTGGATGCAGATCCAATACCCACTAGGGGAGGACCCATTAGGGTTTGATAGGGGATCTCTATAAATAGGAGGGATTCAGAGCCTCATAGGCTAGAGTATTTGCTTGCCTTTCCTATTCTCCTCTCCCTCTCCACCTCAGAGCAGGCCTGGAGTTTTGAGGAGCGTCGTCGCAACACTACTGTGTGGATCACCGCTAGAGAGGAGGACGCTTGACCTCCTTCACCCTCTCCTAAGGATCTGCAAGGAAACAGGGATATACGATCTCCCTAGGTAACACAATCTACTCTATACGCAGTTTTGAGTTTCGCGGATTTTACGCACCAATCTTCGCACGACGACGAACATCTTTTTGAGAATCGGGGATTTTGTTTTCTTGTTCTTCCGCTGCGCATGTGATGTCACCCCCAAGATTTCCCAACAATGGTATCAGAGCCAGGTTGTTCGTGCGAATGATTGGTTTTGAACTGCGTGTGTTGTGTTTATGAAGAATTTTGACGTCAAAATCGTTGACGCAAAAACAAGGAAGGGCAGCAACATTTGCTGCCCTCGATCTGCGTGCATGCAGCGCAGCCGAAGGCGGGCAGCACAGGGGCTGCGTCTGCAGCAGCCAGCCGGCGCCCTGCTTGCAGCAGGCTTGCGTCCGATGGGACTGGCAGCCCGCGGGCAGAGGCGCCTACGGCCGCTTCTCTTGCGGGGTGAGGCCCCGCATGGCAGCGGCGCCTGCCGCCGCTGCTCCCGCGAGCGAAACCCCCCCTAGGGGTGGTCGCCCGTCGGGACAACACCGCCTGCGGGTGATGCCCCGCGGGCAGAACCGCCCGCGGAGGCGGCGGCGCCCGTAGGGGCGCCAACCTACAAGGGCAGCACCGCTGGCAAAACCGCCCGCAGGGGCGCCCACCCGCAGCGGCAGCGCCGCCAGCGGGCGTGCCGCTTGCAGGCGAGGGCAACGCCCTCGCCCCGCCGCACAGGCCGCCGCCAACAGGGTGGCGGCAGTGGCAGCAAAGGGGAATAGGGCATTAAGATTTTCTGAGCAAAAGATAATTTTGTCACTCGGAATTTGAGAAATTCCATTTTCTGTCTTTTGTCCAAATTACGAAAATACCCCTATAAATTCAAAAATTCCCTACATGTCCCTGATTTCAGAAAATATTAATTAATTAAAACGTTTAGTTGATTATTATTTTTATTATTATCTAGTAGTTCTACATGATGATGATTATTTATACATGTGATGTATGATGTGTGGACGGATGATCATAGACCGTGTGATGTGTGTACTTATGATTATTATTATTGAGGTCTGCGAGCCTCCATTATATTTCTCGTTTATTGTCGGGCCTACGTGCCTATGATTAAGTTGTAATCACATGAGGAGGCACAGCGGGAGCGTGGATGCGATAGCGGGACCCACAAGACGGACGATCGTGATGCATGAAGATGCATCAAGATGTCGACGGAACTGACGAGGACGAGATGGATGATCACAGGGCATGGAGATGCACCATTGCACACATAGATCTTGATGTGAGTGATTAGGCCTACTGGCTCGGGCCTAATCATATTAGGTTGTGGTCCATGATCATCTGGTGTGATTGCTTATACACATACTAGATATGTATATATATTTGCATGCGATGTAGATATATACTAAATATGTATATGTGTGACATGTCATATTAAGAGACCAAATCATAGAAACATCTCTCGATAATAATAAGTCGGTAAATGTGAGACAATTAGATTGACCCACGTGGCCTTCCATCGTTAGGAGTAAGAACCGATTCCCGGTGTAGGTTGAGT
Source organism: Musa acuminata AAA Group (assembly GCF_036884655.1). Taxonomy (NCBI): domain Eukaryota; kingdom Viridiplantae; phylum Streptophyta; class Magnoliopsida; order Zingiberales; family Musaceae; genus Musa; species Musa acuminata. The sequence continues at coordinate 31,812,447 of NC_088349.1, read as the reverse complement.
TGGTCAAGTCCCTCGAGACTCACCTATATCGCGATTCGCTATCTTGCTTACGATATAGAGATGTCACCGGTGACCTGAGGGCATGGTATGCTTGGTCGAGTCCCTCGAGGGTATATCATCAAATCAGACTCATCTTATAACGAAGGTGTTGACTTAACCGAGCATCATGGTTGGTCGAATCCCTCGAAGCCATGGTGATTCGGAGGCCGAACAGGACGGGAATCACAAGGAGTTGTGCTCGGCAAGAGTTGCCTACCTTTTAGGCTTAGTGTGATTGGTTGAGTCCCTCGAGGTTACACTAAGACGCTGATTAGATCCTGATCCCCACTAGAAGTTTGCCGGAGACTTCCGTTTCACGTGCTGAGGGTGTCGCGTGACTCGTTAGTAAAATAGTGGGAGTATATTAAGATAGAAGTCCATATCTTGATATTTTATTTCTTACAAAATCTGCATGTTATCCATTTCTGCTACATCTTTATTTTCAGAAAATGTCGCTTTCAAATCCCTTACGTGGCATACTTGATGTCAACCGCCTCACTGGTCCAAATTATACGGATTGGCTCCGTAACTTGAGAATTGTTCTCACAACGGAGAAAATCATGTACGTCCTTGATACAGTGATGCCTACGCCCGAAGAAGGGGCAAACGAGGATGAGATCGCTCGCTACGTGAAGTACATTGATGACTCCACTCTTGGTCAGTGCTATATGTTGGGCTCTATGACTCCTGAGTTACAGAGACAACATGAAAAGATGGATGCCAGATCCATTCTCCTACATGTCCGTAAATTGTTCGAGGAACAGGGAAGGACTCAGCGATATGAGATATCTAAGAGCCTCTTCCGCGCTAGGATGACTTAGGGGACACCGGTTCAGAACCATGTCCTAAAGATGATTGAGTGGAAAGAGAAACTCACAGGTCTAGGAATGGTCCTAGAGGATAACTTGTGTGTGGACATTGTGCTTCAGTCCCTACCAGATTCCTTTTCACAGTTCATAATGAATTTTAATATGAACAAGCTTGAGGTGACTCTCCCAGAGCTCCTCAATATGTTGAGGGAGGTAGAGAGTATTATTAAGAAAGAGAAGCCAGTTCTCTACACTGGTGAGACTAGAAAGAAAAGGAAAGCAGAAAGGTCCCTTAAGAAGGGAAAGGGCAAGGGCAAACCAGGTAAAGCAAAGGTTGCTAAGAAAGACCCAACAAAGGATAAAGGCCAGTGCTTCCACTATGGTATAGATGGGCACTGGAAGAGGAACTGCAAAGAGTACCTTGTAAAAAGGGCGAAATAGAAGCTTGGAGAAGCTTCAGGTACATTCATGATCAATCTCCAATTGTCAGATTTTTGTGATAGTGCATTGGTATAGTATACTAGTATTGCTTATCACATCTACAATTTATTGTAAATTCTAGCAAAGCCGAGGGGAGATTTGCGAGAGGAATATTGCATAAAGGTTTGTTTATGCAAGACACTACTTCACATATCATGAATGTAAGTGTCTAAGAGGAAACAAGATGAGGTGAACAGTGCATACCTATGGCATTGTAGGCTAGGTCATATCCATGAGGGAATAATTCAAAAGTTGCTAAACGATGGATATCTAGATCCATTCGACTGTGTCACATGCAACTTGTGAGCCTTGGCTTCGTGAAAAACTGACCAACTCTCCATTTAGTGGAACTGGAGAGAGAGCCACTGAGTTGTTGGAACTCATACATGTTGAATCTCGGATTTTGATGATGAAGTCAATTGTCAATTGTTTGTCTAACCTGTGTGTTGAGATAAGTGTGTAGGATTAACTACGATGAAAGTAAGACATGCAGCAGGAGTTGCGCCGGAGTCATGACAATGATCACGTTGGGAGTTCAAGAGCTCGACGGAAGTTCGGACAGTCGTCGGAGGTTCTGTGGGAACAAATCCGAAGTCCAGAAGCTTGCCAAAGGAGCTCGTCGGAACTTGCCAAGTGGATCATTGCAAGTCCAGGAGTTTGCCAGAAGTCCGCAGGAGGATCACCGAGGGTTCGTCGGATGATCGACGGAAGTTCGCCGGAAACTCGCCGGAAGAAGCGATTGACGCACCGGAGCAAGCTACAGAATATGTCTTAGGAAATAATCGTAGTTAGCACATTGATTAAGTTAGAAATGGGAGGTGATCCCATTAGCTTAATCTTGGGGCAATTGGGCCCCTAAAAGAATCAAATTGGGCCGAATGGATTAACCCATTCGGACCCTGATTGCTGTGGGAGGTGCAACCGCCCAAGCCAAGAGGTAGCACCGCCCAGGCTATGTCTCCCAGCGAGATTGGGCGGTGCAACCGCCCAAGCCAAGAGGTGGCACCGCCCCGGGCTCAGTCTCCGAGCGAGACTGGGCGGTGCAACCTCTTCTGTCAAGAGGTAGCACCACCAGAGCTCAAGTTTCGAGCTCTGCCAGGCGGTGCAACCTCCCCAGTCAGGCGGTGCAACCGCCTGAGCTCGGTCTTCGAGCTCTAGCAGAGAGGTGCAACCGCCCCTGACAGAGGTGGCACCGCCCAGAGGCTCAGTCTTCGAGCTCTGCCAGGCGGTGTAACCGCCCAATTAGGAGGTGCAACCGCCTGATCTCGGAATTCTGGGAATTGACAGATTTGAGCTCCAAATTTGAACTGGGTTGGGGCCTATAAATACCCCACCCATTCAGCACTGAAAGCATAGAACACACACTCGAAATCTTGCTGTCTTTCTGTGGTTCTTAGAGCTCAAAACTGCTAGTTCTCCTCTTTCTGTTCTTCAAAGTTTGAGTTGTAAAGAGAGGAGAGAAAACTTCTGTAAGGGTTGTCTCCTAAGCCCGTCAAAAGGAGTGAATCTGTAAGAAGGTGGTTGGCCTTCGCCTATTGAAGGAAGGCCTCTAGTTGACATCGGTGACCTCGTCGGTGGAGGAAGCCAAAAGTGGAGTAGGTCAAGATTGATCAAACCACTCTAAATCTCGGTTTGTATTTCCTTTGAGCATTTTACCTTCACTGCAAACTTCTCAATAGCTACTGCCCTCTGCGATTTTACGAACAAGTTTCAACGTTTAGACGTAAATCTGCGTTTAGACGTAAATCTACGTTTAGAAGTAAATATGCGTTTAGATGTAAATCTGCTTTTTCGTATGATCATCATATTGTAGATTGCATTTACGTTTTGAGCTTTACCAATACTACACACTGCCTTTATACTCATGCTTAAACTGCGTCTTATCTAATCAAGTGATTTACGAATCAGCATTTAGACGTAAATCAGTTTCTTCGTACGAACGTCGGATTTCAGTTTGCGCCGATATTCTGGTTTTCATCATAGCTGCAAACTGCCTACTTAGTTTGACTTTAACCTTGCTTAGTATCAACTTTCATACAGAAGTTGTTTTTATCGTTCGAACGCAGCTTTCGATTTTAATCGCAGAAAGTTTTCCGCTGCACGAATTCACCCCCCCCCTCTTAGTGCTCTCGATCCTAACAATTGGTATCAGAGCCCGGTTAACTCTCAAACGGATTAAAACCCAAGAGAGATGGCTTACGCTGGAAACCAAGAGGGCCATTCTATTACACGTCCACCTATGTTCAACGGGACGGACTCTACCTATTGGAAGACCCGAATGAGGATCTTTCTTATCTTTATGGATATTGAACTTTGGAATCTTGTCGAAAATGGTTTTTCGAAGTCTTCTATTCCAATGATCGATTGGAATGATTTGGAGAAGAAGGCTTTCGCTCTCAATGCAAAGGCTATGAATGCCTTATTTTGCACACTTGATAAAAACGAGTTTAATCGTGTTTCGATTTGTGAAACTGCATTTGATATTTGGCACACACTCGAAGTGACTCATGAAGGCACAAGTAGAGTGAAAGAGTCAAAAATCAATCTTTTGTTACACTTTTTCGAACTTTTCCGAATGAAACCGAGTGAGACTATTGGCGACATGTTTACCCGTTTCACGGATGTCGTCAACGGTCTAAAAGGACTCGAAAAAAGTTTTTCGGATTTTGAGCTCGTAAATAAGATTCTAAGATCCCTTCCTAAGAGTTGGGATCCTAAAGTCACTACTATTCAAGAGGCAAAAGATCTAAACAACTTCCCTCTTGAAGAACTAATTGGGTCATTAATGACCTACGAGATGACTTGCAAAGCTCATGAAGAGCAAGAAGACATCCTTCCAAAGAACAGGAAGGATATGGCACTTAGAACTTTGGAAGACCACTTGAAAGAAAACTCAAGTGATGAGGACTGTGACGATGACTTGGAACTTCTAACAAGAAAATTTAAAAAAATCATTAAAAGAAACAAGTTTAAAAATGACACTAAAAATAAACTTGAACCCAAGAAGGACCAAGTTATTTGCTATGAGTGCAAAAAGCCGGGACACTACAAGAGTGATTGTCCCCAAGCCAAAAAGAGAACAACAAAGAAGAAGGCGCTCAAAACAACATGGGATGATTCGAGCGCTGTTGAATCTCGGATTTTGATGATGAAACTAATTGATTGTGTTTAAATGTTTGACTACATTTTGAGTGATACAGGTCTACTCGATCAGGATTAGACAATTAACGCAGGAGGAATTGACGTTGCGTCGGAGGAGATCACATCAGGATATTGGATGGCAGAAGGCTTCGGGCGTCGGGCATTGGGCCAAGGAGAGCGAAATTGTGCCAAGGATATCGGGGTTACGGAGGTCAACCGCCGATTGGGCAACAAGCCGCAAGAGAGGACGATGCACCGAAGAATCGGATGAAGCGCCAACCAATGACGTGCCGGGCAACAGAATGTCAATTTGCGTTATAATAATTGTCTAGATCGGAGTAGAGTGTTTGCTTGTGTGTGCAGGATTAACTACGATAACCAGAAAACACAAAGCGAGAATACCGGAGTCAAGTTCGATGGACGTTTAAGAGTCCGAAGAATCGTCGGAGATGCTGCCAAAACCAACCGAGAAGAAATCGGGAACCTGTCGGAATTTTCGGAAGTTCGCCGAAGAGATCGTCGGAGGTTCACGGAGATCACCGAGAAGGCTCGGCTACTCATTAAAGTCATCACAAGTTCGGGAGCTTGCTAGAAGCCCGTCAGCAGAAAGTTCGTCGGAAAGCTCGCCAGAACAAGACTCGACGTTCGCGGTTGAAAATTTGCTTAGGATGTGTTTTGGTTATGTAGTCCACTTGTAATTAGGATTAGGATTAAGAGATAATCCTATATCCTGGTTAGGGGCCAACTGGGCCCAAAGTCAGAGTTGGTTTAGGCTAAAAATTAAGCTAAACCAGCGAACTAGAGAGCCAAGATTGAAGCCCAACTAGTGGCTGAAAACACTGTAGTCGGGCTGAAAACACTATAGGCGGTGGCACCGCCTAGCTGGGCGGTGGCACCGCCCAGCACCCGAGCCCTGGGCGGTGGCACCTCCAACAGCGGGAACCCAAAGAGAATTCAAATTTTGAAGCCCAAATTTGAATCCTCTTGAGGCCTATAAATACCCCTCAAATCTCAACTGAGAGAACAACTTTTTGAGCAGCAAGTGTTTGAGAGAAAAGCCTTAGAAAAGTGTTAGCTTGTCTTGTTTTCAATTTGCTAGTGTTCACCTCCTTCTTTCTTGTTGAAAATCTGTAAGAGAGTGAACCGCTTGTAAAAGTTGTAAGAGGGGTATTCACCCTTCACTTTCAAGAGATTTGCTAGTGGAAGGTGGAAGCCTCATCGAAGAGGGGCCTCGCAAGTGGATGTAGGTCACTTGACTGAACCACTTTAAAAACGGCGTAATCTCTGGTTTGCATTTCTTATTGTCATTTACATTACTGCAAATCTTCTTACTTGCTTTGTTTCATCATTACCTTTGCTGCGCAACTTTAAGAATACGCTTTCAAGTTAAGCTTTTCAAGTTCCGTTCTTATCGTACGAAAAATTTGTCGAAATCAACGTTTTAATCCGCTGCACTAATTCACCCCCCCTCTTAGTGCTACTCCGATCCTAACAATTGGTAACAGAGCCACGGTTTTCTACTTTGGTTTAACACCCAAATAGAAATGACTCCCTATAGCTTTCAAGAGGGTCACTCTCTCATTCGTCCTCCCTTTTTCAATGGGACGGACTACACTTGTTGGAAAACTCGAATGAGAGTTTTCTTACTTTCTTTGGATTTGAATTTATGGGACATAGTTGAAAATGGATTTGAAATGTCTTCTCTCCCAATGAACCATTGGAATAATTTGGAGAAGAAGATGTTTTCTTTAAATGCAAAGGCTATGAATGCCTTATATTGTGCACTTGACAAAAGTGAATTTAATCGCGTTTCGATGTGTGACTCGGCTTTTGATATTTGGAGAACTCTAGAGGTCACTCATGAAGGCACTAGCCGAGTGAAAGAGTCCAAAATCAATATTCTTGTGCATTCTTACGAACTTTTCCGGATGAAACCAAGTGAGTCCATCGGAGACATGTACACCCGGTTCACGGATGTCATCAATGGACTCAAAGCTCTTGGTAAAAGTTTTTCTAATTTTGAACTAGTCACTAAAATCTTAAGATCCCTTCCAAAAAGTTGGGATCCAAAAGTTACGGCCATTCAAGAGGCCAAGGACCTTAAAACATTCCCTCTCGAAGAACTTATTGGGTCTCTAATGACCTACGAAATGAACAATGTGACAAAAAAGAAACTCGAGAACAACCTTCCAAATGATAGGAAGGATTTGGGACATAGAACACATGAAGACCACTCGAGCATAAGCTCAAGTGATGGTGAACTTAAACTACTAATGAAACAAAAATTAAAAAGCAAAAAGAATGGAACTACTTGCTTTGAACGCAAGAAGAACAAAAGTTGGGATGAATTGAGCTCTTCCGAAGACGAGGAGAAAATCAAGAAAGGCGAGGTGGCAAACTATGCCTCACCCTCTTTCAACAATGAGGTAATCAAAATCCCACTAATTTATTTCGATATTACATAATACTTTCTTGAGTTATTTTTAATTTAGTTTAGGATTAATTTTCTTGAAAATTGCATGTGTTATGTTAATGCAGTAAAATGTTAAATATAAATCTAATGCTTATACACCTAGTAAGATTAATCTTATATATATGCTTGAGAAGCAAGAATTTGTATTTTGACGATTTCCATATTGATTTTCAATGACGATGCATGACTTTTGAATGGAAGGCTTGATGATTTTTTATGAACCTTATCTTTGGTTTTCAAACATGATGTATAGTTTTGACATAAGAACAAAAATTTGAAGCATGCTAATATAAAGTCAATCATATAAAGTAAAACTAAAGAAATTTTAAATATCTATAAGAATCATTCAAAATTATGTTCAATAAGACCTTACTTGATGTTGTAATGAAACCATTGAAAGTTTTGATGCTATGATTTGATGATTTTATGCATGAGATTGTAAAGTTATACATGATGATTTTTATGATTTATTGGTCTTGATGGTTTTTATGATAAAATTCATTTTTCGATCCTAAATGTTGATGCACATTTTTATCTAGCATAAATGACATGAATTTAAATAACTAAAAAGAGAAAAGCATTGTTCTTGAAAATTATTTTTCTCTATCTTGTTGATTTATATGAATCCCTTGAAAATGATTTTGGTTTGATGATTTGAATTAGAAATGAGTTATATCAAAATCATGATATTGATTTGACAAAATTGAATGAGTTGAAAACAAATAATGATTTTTCTCTTGAATACAACTTGTAATATTTTTACATATATATTTTCATCTTGATTTCTCGATATTCGATACATGAAATTTTTCCATGAATCAAAATTCTTTCATGATGTGATTCTTCTTGGTATTCACTAAAAATGATACATTCAAATTAACCTACTCTACTTGACATCTTGATAATTTATGACTTGAATATCATGTATAATATGCTCATAATGATGATTGAGTTATGTATGAAAAATGGAAGATATAGTTTTGAAATTTTGCATGTTCGAATTTGAAAATATTTGATATGCATGAAAATATTAAACATTTTGAAACCATGTTTTAGTGTTATGCTTAATGATCATGCTTAATAAATTTCGAAATTATGGATGATGAATCTTTTACGATTTATGGATCATTGATTTTTACCATAATGAAAGTACCTTATTGATTTTTGTTGTAATAAATCTTACTCTTTCGGTTTTAAACATGATAAATGTTTTTATTTGGTATAAATGAAACAAAATCATATGTTTTGAAATAATCGAAAAGAGGATAACATTCTTGAAAATTATTTTGCTCAATCTTATTGATTTTGATGAATCCATTTGTATCATCTTTGTGAATCTCTTGGATTTTGATAATGATTTTGATGATTTAAATTTGAATAATTTTTTATTGAAATCATGATCTTGATCTCTTGAAATTCATAACATGAAATCCTTTATGAATCAACATTTTCTTTTCTATTTAAAAGGAGATTTGTCGAAATGTTTCATAGTCTTTTAGTATTCATAATCTTGACAATTATGTTTTGAAACTTTATGTAAACCAAGAATGTTCATCATGATTCTCTCTTTGAATATTTAAAGAGGAGAATTTTCTAGATGGTTCATGATTTTGATGATTGAATATTTGATATGCATGAATTGAGATCTTGCTCTCCTACCACTCTTTTTGCTATTCACCAAAAGGAAGACTAATTCTAATAAACCATGATATGCTATATGAATTTTATTGTATTCATGAAGTAAGATCTCATTACTAATTTTTGTTTATATTCCTTCATGTGATGATATGAATGTATGAAACACTTATGATATGATTTTTTATACAATTCCATGTATTCGTGAAATATTAATCTCATCACCCAATTAATTCCTCTTGATACTCCTAATGTGATGAAGTGAAATTATGCATGAAATACAAATGGGGATAAGTTTTTGGTAGGATATAATTTGACAAATTGATACCATCATGATATGAAACATTTATGATTTGCAATGATATATGCAATACTTGTGCTTTCTAATTATGATGTGATGTATTACATATGATGTAAATCATGATTTAAAATACTATGAGTTGTTGCTAAAATGATGTATTATAAATATTGATTTAATGTTTTGTATCATGAATACTCTAAATGATGAATATTTGGTATCATGATCAAAATATTGACAAATAGTTAAAAATTTTAGTATCATGTATGATATCCTTATAATGTTGATCGATTTATTCAATATCATGCATGAATGAATATAAGGTTTTTGAAAATGTGCATATTCTAATTTGAAAATATGATGATGCACAATTAAGATTGATACTTACCTTTGTCATAATTGATGTAATGGGTCTTCCCTTCTTTTTGACAATGACAAAGGGGGAGATAGCTTGCTTGCATAAGTCAAGAAGATGCAAAAACTTGATTGCTTGCTTGCCTATCTTAAGTAGCTAAGATTGCTAACTTGCTTATTTCAAGAAGCAAAAGTTGTCTTCTTGAACATCATTATCTTGCCCATCTCAAGAAGCAAGACTTGCAACCTGCACATTGCAATAGGAAGTAAGAATCGATAGCTTACACACTTCAACAAGAAAGCTATCTTGTATTTGCTTTTGAAATTTTTACTAGCTTGTATGTTACAAAACTTGCTCACTTTTTCAAATACTTTGCTAGCTTGCACTTTGTAAAGGAAGCAAAAATAACACTTCTCAAAAGAGAAGAAAAACTTACTGTCTTGAACATCTTTAATATGCTAGCTAGCATGATGTACAATTTGCTATTTTGAATATTACAAAGAAATACTATCATGCACATTGCAAAGAAAAGCAAAGTGCAATCATGCACAAGAAGCAAGTGTTGAATTGCCATGATTGAACTTAAGAATCTTGCTATACTTTTGTGCTTATATGTTGTGATGAAAATCTCGCTTTATGTTGCAAAAACTTGCATATCTTTTAAAATAGCTAGAGCTACTTCTCCTTTTTGTTGATGACATAGGGGGAGAAGTATATTGATGACTTCATGCATTGAATTAAATATTTTATATTTGCATGATAGTTTAAATGTTTTTCATAACATGTGATGAATGTTACTTGGATTTGAGATAATCCAAGTGTTCTATCAATGGCATATTGATAGGGGGAGTTTAGTTAAACTCCGGGGAGTTAAGGTTAACTCCGTTAGTCATCAATTAGTTGTCATCATCAAAAAGGGGGAGATTGTTGAATCTCAGATTTTGATGATGAAACTAATTGATTGTGTTTAAATGTTTGACTACATTTTGAGTGATACAGGTCTACTCGATCAGGATTAGACAATTAACGCAGGAGGAATTGACGTTGCGTCGGAGGAGATCACGTCAGGATATTGGATGGCAGAAGGCTTCGGGCGTCGGGCATCGGGCCAAGGAGAGCGAAATTGCGCCAAGGATATCGGGGTTGCGGAGGTCAACCGCCGATTGGGCAACAAGCCGCAAGAGAGGACGATGCACCGAAGAATCGGATGAAACGCCAACCAATGACGTGCCGGGCAACAGAATGTCAATTTGCGTTATAATAATTGTCTAGATCGGAGTAGAGTGTTTGCTTGTGTGTGCAGGATTAACTACGATAACCAGAAAACACAAAGCAAGAATACCGGAGTCAAGTTCGATGGACGTTTAAGAGTCCGAAGAATCGTCGGAGATGCTGCCAAAACCAACCGAGAAGAAATCGGGAACCTGTCGGAATTTTCGGAAGTTCGCCGAAGAGATCGTCGGAGGTTCACGGAGATCACCGAGAAGGCTCGACTACTCATTAAAGTCATCACAAGTTCGGGAGCTTGCTAGAAGCCCGTCAGCAGAAAGTTCGTCGGAAAGCTCGCCAGAACAAGACTCGACGTTCGCGGTTGAAAATTTGCTTAGGATGTGTTTTGGTTATGTAGTCCACTTGTAATTAGGATTAGGATTAAGAGATAATCCTATATCCTGGTTAGGGGCCAACTGGGCCCAAAGTCAGCGTTGGTTTAGGCTAAAAATTAAGCTAAACTAGCGAACTAGAGAGCCAAGATTGAAGCCCAACTAGTGGCTGAAAACACTGTAGTCGGGTTGAAAACACTGTAGGCGGTGGCACCGCTTAGCTGGGCGGTAGCACCACCCAGCACCCGAGCCCTGGGCGGTGGCACCTCCAACAGCGGGAACCCAAAGAGAATTCAAATTTTGAAGCCCAAATTTGAATCCTCTTGAGGCCTATAAATACCCCTCAAATCTTAGCTGAGAGAACAACTTTTTGAGCAGCAAGTGTTTGAGAGAAAAGCCTTAGAAAAGTGTTAGCTTGTCTTGTTTTCAATTTGCTAGTGTTCACCTCCTTCTTTCTTGTTGAAAATCTGTAAGAGAGTGAACCGCTTGTAAAAGTTGTAAGAGGGGTATTCACCCTTCACTTTCAAGAGATTTGCTAGTGGAAGGTGGAAGCCTCATCGAAGAGGGGCCTCGCAAGTGGATGTAGGTCACTTGACCGAACCACTTTAAAAACGGCGTAATCTCTGGTTTGCATTTCTTATTGTCATTTACATTACTGCAAATCTTCTTACTTGCTTTGTTTCATCATTACCTTTGCTGCGCAACTTTAAGAATACGCTTTCAAGTTAAGCTTTTCAAGTTCCGTTCTTATCGTACGAAAAATTTGTCGAAATCAACGTTTTAATCCGCTGCACTAATTCACCCCCCCCTCTTAGTGCCACTCCGATCCTAACAAGCGCATCCAAAGAAGAGGAGTCCAACACCGAGCAAGTTGCTCATTACGCCTTAATGGCCATTGGAGATGAGGTAACGAATTTATTAGATGCTGATTTATCTTTCGATGAATTATTAAATGCCTTCCATGACTTATTTGATGAATGCAAGATTATCAATAGAAAATACAAATTGCTAAAAAAGGAGCATGATAGTCTTACTTGTGATTTTGATAAGTTAAAAACTGAATATCATGATAGTTTAAATTCATGTATCAAATGCCATGATCTAGAAACTCTCCAAAAAGAAAACCTGCTACTTAAGGACACCTTGAAGAAATTCGAGGTTGGTAGCAAGTCATTGAACATGATCCTTGCAAACAAGGGTCACGTTCCAAAAAGGAGTGGAATTGGATTTGTGAGAAGTCCTTACCTAAATCCAACCACCTTCATAAAAGGCCCCATCTTACATGTTCAACACCAAACCAAATGCAACTTTTGTTGCAAATTTGGACACAAGACGCATTATTATCCATTCAAGAAAATAAGTCCAAACAAACTGACTTGGGTTCCTAAAGGAACCATGATAAACTCTATGCAACATGATAAACAATGTAGATCTATCTTTGAGGCACCCAAAAGCAAATGGGTACCTAAAAATCATCGTTTCTTGTAGAAACCCACACCATCGCAAGCTAGGAGCAAGAGATGGTACCTTGATAGTGGATGCTCAAGGCATATGACCGGAGATCCATCTCAATTCTCTAAGCTCACTAGCATAGACGAAGGCTATGTCACCTTCGGAGACAACAACAAGGGTAAAATCACAAATGCGACCTAGATACAATCCTGTTCAGAATTAGAAACGTATGATTCCCAAATTCACATATCCCTGGATTTTCGAACCCATCAATTTCATCCGTTCATAACCTTCGAATTTAACTCTGTATCATGAAATGACTAACTCTGTCATGAACTTGCAAGACTTATCAACTTGAAGAAATTATCACAAACATTTGTACGACATTAAGAATGTGCACGTTAAAAATCTACCTTGATCGTGCAAAAGTCCCTTTCTTAAAATGAAAATTCTTACGTAATTACGTAAGTAAAGTTGATTGCTGTGAATGAAAATTCTCCTCAAGACAGAAAAATTCTCAGATCAGAACAAGTGCTCACCAGGCGGTGGCACCGCCCCAGCTGGAGGTAGCACCTCCAGCTGTCACGTGTTGCGAGCGGTTGCACCACTCCAGCCAGAGGTGCAACCGCCCGCAACTCTGCCCCTTTATAACTCAAGCTAGGGCCGGCGGTGAAACCGACCCCAACTCATTTCCTTCCCTCCTCTACTCTCCCAAGCCTCCTCCATCCCCATTTCCCCCATCTTAGCATCCCAAATACCCTTCATTTCGAAGCAAAGCATCAACATTCCTTCCCTCTCTTGAAGATCTCATTAAGGTACTCTCTAAGAAGCCCTTAAACTCTGTTTCTTGATTCATTTACTTTTGCTCATCACTATTATTCTAAACAGCAGTAGTTATGGGATCTAGAAGATCCTCAAGGGACAAAGGAAAGAGGATATTAGTAGAAGACTTTGATTCCACCCTTTTCGATTCAAAATACCATGCTGAAAAATTTTCCTCTTTTGAACTTAGGAGTGTCAACAAGGGAAAATACGTAGATTTAAGTGAGCTAAGAGACTTAGAGACAATCCAGTGATTTGTAAACTTAGATCTACTCCCTATATTACAAATTAATGAACCCATCTATCCAAGACTAGTAAGATTGTTTTACAACAACATACTAGTAGATGAAGAAGAAAGGATGTCCACCTATCTCTTAGGACAACACATTTCAATTACGGATAGATTCATTTGCGACATGATAGGCATTCTCATGAAAAGAAGAGGACTTTACTTTAGAGGATCATGGGTGTTGAATCTCGGATTTTGATGATGAAGTCAATTGTCATTTGTTGTCTAATCTATGTGTTGAGATAAGTGTGCAGGATTAACTACGATGAAAGTTAGACAAGCAGCAGGAGTTGCGCCGGAGTCAAGTTCATGATCACGTTGGGAGTTCGAGAGTTCGACGGAAGTTCGGACGGTCGTCGGAGGTTCTGCGAGAACAGATCCGAGAAGTCCAGAAGCTTGCCAAGCGAAGCTCGTCGGAACTCACCAAGTAGATCGTCGCAAAGTCCAGGAGTTTGCCGGAAGTCCGCAGGAGCATCACCGAGGATTCATCGGATGATCGACGGAAGTTCGCTGGAAACTTGCCGGAAGAAGCGATTGACGCACCGAAGCAAAGCTGCAGAAATTGTCTTAGATTTAATCGTAGTTAGCACGTTGATTAAGTTGGAAAATGGGAGGTGATCCCATTGGCTTAATCTTGGGGCAATTGGGCCCCTGAAAGATTGAAATTGGGCCGAATGGAGCTAACCATTTGGACCCTGATTGCACCAGGAGGTGCAACCGCCCAGGCCAGGAGGTGGCACCGCCTGGGCTAAGCCTCCCAGCGAGACTGGGCGGTGCAACCTCCCCAGCCAAGAGGTAGCACCGCCTGAGCTCAGTCTTCGAGCAAGACTGGGCGGTGCAACCTCCCTAACAGAGAGGTAGCACCGCCTGAGCTCAGTCTTCGAGCAAGACTGGGCGGTGCAACCTCCCTGACAGAGAGGTGGCACCGCCTGAGCTCGGTCTTCGAGCTCTGGCAGAGAGGTGCAACCGCCTCAGTCAAGAGGTGGCACCGCCTGGGCTCAGTCTTCGAGCTCTGCCAGGCGGTGCAACCTCTCCAGTCAAGAGGTGCAACCGCCTGATCCCGGAATTCTGGGATTTGATCGTTTTGAGCTCCAAATTTGAATTGGGTTGGGGCCTATAAATACCCCACCCATTCAGCACTGAAGAGATACAGACCTACACCGAAATCTTGATCTTTTCTGTGATTCTAAGAGCTCAAAAGTGTTGTAAAGCCTTTAAGTCTCCTCCTTCTATTCTTCAAGTTTTGAGTTGTAAAGTGAGGAGAGAAAGGTCTGTAAAGGTTGTCTCCTGAGCCTGTCAAAAGGAGAGAAACTGTAAAAGGGCAGTTGGCCTTCGCCTATTCAAGGAAGGCCTCTAGTTGACGTCGGTGACCTCGTCGGTGGAGGAAGCCAAAAGTGGAGTAGGTCAAGACTGACCGAACCACTCTAAATCTCTGGTTTGCGTTTATTTTGAGCACTTTATCATTACTGCAAACCTCCTTCATAACTACTGCTCTCTGCGCTTTTACGAACAAGTTCTAACTGCTGTTCTTTCCGAATCTGCATTCAGACGTAAATCGGTGTTTTCGTACATTACAGTTTACGTTTACGTTTTGATTTTGCAAAACTGTCTTCTGCGCCTTCACGAACAAGTTTCTAAGTGCTGATCTATCCGAATCTGCTTTCAGACGTAAACCAGTGTTTTCGTACGATATTTACATTACAGTTTACGTTTACGCCTTGATTCTGCAAAACTGTCTTCTGCGCTTTTACGAACAAGTTTCTAAGTTCAGATCCCTTTAAAACTACGTCTAGATGTAAAATTGCGTTTAGACGTAAAACTGCCCAAACTGTGTTTAGACGTAAACTGAGTTTAGATGTAAATTTGCGTTTAGACGTAAATCTGCGTTTAGACGTAAATCTACGTTTAGACGTAAAACTGCGTTTAGACGTAAACTACGTTTAAAACGTAAAACTGCGTTTTAGACGTAAACTGAGTTTAGACGTAAATCTGCGTTTAGACGTAAATCTACGTTTAGACGTAAATCTGCGTTTAGACGCAAACTGCATTTAAACGTAAATTGTGTTTAGACTTAAACTGCATTGAATCTTAAGTAATCTTAAAATCGGCTTTTACATCGAAATCGTTTTTATCGAACGAACGCAGCTTTCATTTTTTAATCGTTGAAAGATTTCTGCTGCACTAATTCACCCCCCCCCTCTTAGTGCTCTCGATCCTAACAATTGGTATCAGAGCAAGGTTAACTCTCTAACGGATTAAAACCCAAAGAGAAATGGCATACGCCGGAAACCAAGAGGGGCATTCTATTACGCGTCCACCCATGTTCAGTGGGACGGACTACACCTACTGGAAGACCCGAATGAGGATCTTTCTTATTTCTATGGATTTTGAACTGTGGAATCTTGTCGAAAACGGATTTTCGAAGTCTTCTCTTCCAATGATCGATTGGAATGATTTGGAGAAGAAGGCTTTCGCTCTTAATGCAAAGGCTATGAATGCCTTATTTTGTGCACTTGATAAAAACGAGTTTAACCGTGTTTCAACTTGTGAAACTGCATTTGATATTTGGCACACACTCGAAGTGACCCATGAGGGCACAAGTAGAGTAAAAGAGTCAAAAATCAATTTGTTGTTACATTCTTTCGAACTTTTTCGGATGAAACCGAGTGAAACCATTGGCGACATGTTTACCCGTTTCACGGATGTCGTCAACGGTCTAAAAGGACTCAGAAAGAGCTTTTCGGATTCTGAACTTGTTAATAAGATACTAAGATCCCTTCCTAAGAGTTGGGATCCCAAAGTCACTGCTATTCAAGAGGCAAAAGATTTGCGAAATTTCCCTCTTGAAGAATTAATCGGGTCATTAATGACCTACGAAATGACTTGTAAGGCTCATGAAGAGCAAGAAGACATCCTTCCAAAGAACAGGAAGGATATGGCACTCAAAACCTCTGAAGATCACTTGAGAGAAAACTCAAGTGATGAGGACTGTGACGATGACTTGGCACTTCTAGCTAGAAAATTTAAAAAATTCATTAAAAGAAACAAATTTAAGAATGATACTAAAAATAAACTTGAACCCAAGAAGGATCAAGTTATTTGCTATGAGTGCAAAAAGCCGGGACACTACAAGAGTGATTGTCCCCAAGCCAAAAAGAGAACAACAAAGAAGAAGGCGCTCAAAGCAACATGGGATGATTCGAGCGCATCTGAGGAAGAGGAGTCCAACACCGAGCAAGTTGCTCATTACGCCTTAATGGCTATTGGAGAGGAGGTAACGAATTCATTAAATACTGATTTATCTTTCGATGAATTATTAAATGCTTTCAATGAGTTACTTGACAAATGCAAGAGTATCAGTAAGAAATATAAATTGCTGAAAAAGGTGCATGATAGTCTTACTTGTGAGTTTGACAAGTTAAAAGTTGAACATCATGATAGTTTAAATTCATGTATCAAATGTTATGACTTAGAAACTTTCCAAAAAGAAAACATGCTACTCAAGGACACCTTGAAGAAATTCGAGGTTGGTAGCAAGTCATTGAACATGATCCTTGCAAACAAGGGTCACGTTCCAAAAAGAGGTGGAATTGGATTTGTGAGAAGTCCTCACCTAAATCCAACCACTTTTATAAAAGGCTCCATCTTACATAATCGACATCAAGACAAATGTAACTTCTGTTGTAAATTTGGACACAAGACACATTGTTGTCCATTCAAGAAAATAAGTCTAAACAAATTGATTTGGGTTCCTAAAGGAACCATGATAAACTCTATGCAACATGATAAACAATACAGATCCATCTTTGAGGCACCCAAAAGCAAATGGGTTCCTAAACATCATCCCTTCCTATAAAAACATTAAAATTTTAGGCCGGAGCAAGAAATAATATTCTGCTCCTTGACTCTCGATAGTCATAAACCAAGAGTCAAAAAGGAACTCGCAACGCTTAAGTAACAAGTGGAAGTTATGAAATCACAAATACGATTTGGATACAACCTTATTAAAAACATATGATATCCAAATTCACATATCCCCTTGATCTTCGAACCCGTCAACACTATCATCTACGAATTAATTCTTGTATCATGAAGAAACTAAATATGTCATGATCTTAAAAGGGATACCAAACAAACTATCAACATACGTATGACATATGCACGTTAAAAGATCTATCTTAATAAACATTAATTGCTCTGAAATAAAAAACTCTCCTCAAGGCAAAAGCTCCCTGATCAAAATCACATTAGGTGCTCACTGGCTGCAGGCGGTGGCACCTCCAGCTACCATGGGTTGCTAGAGGTTGCACCGCTCCAGCCAGAGGTGCAACCGCCCGCAACTCTGCCTTTTTAAACCACGCTAGGGCCGGCGGTGGAACCGACCCCAACTCACTCCCATTTCCTCCTCTACTCTTCCAAGTCTCCTCCATTCTCATTTCACTCCTCTAAGCCTTCCAAATACCTCCCATTTCGGAGCAAAACATCAAGAATCCTTCCTTCTCTTGAAGATTTCACAAAGGTACTCTCTAAGAAGCCCTTAAATTCTGTTTTGTTCTTCATTTACTCTTGCTCATCATCATCCCTCTAAACATCAATAGTTATGGGATCTAGAAGATCCTCAAGGGACAAGGGAAAGAGGAGATTAGTAGAAGAGTTTGATTTCACTCTTTTCGATTCAAAAAACCATGCTGAAAAATTTCCCTCTTTCGAACTTAGATGTATCAATAAGGGAAAATACGTAAATCTAAATGAACTAAGAGACTTAGAGACTATCCAATGGTTTGCAAACCTAGATCTACTTCCAATCTTGCAGATTAATGAACCCATCTATCCTAGGCTAGTTAGATTATTTTACAATAACATACAAATAGATGATGAAGAAAGGATGTCCACCTATCTTTTAGGACAACACATTTCAATCACTGATAGGTTCATTTGTGATATGATAGGCATTCCTATAAAAAGCATAGGACTTTACTTTAGAGGATCATGGGATGATGAAAGTATTGGAACATCCTATGTTGAAGCCTTAGGAACAATCTTTGCCAATCCAAACATAGCATTGGTTCCTAAAAGTTGTGAACATCTACTGCCTTTGAACACTAAGATACTTCATCATATCATGACTAGTATAATTCTTCCTAAACAATACCATCATGATGAAGTAAGTCAATTAGAATTAGGAACTATGTACTTAATCATGAAGGGACATAACATCTGTCTTGGTTATCTTATCCAACAAAACATGTTAGAATTATCTAAGAAAGATATGATGCTCCCATATGGTGGTATAATCACAAGAATAATGAAAGCTTACGACATTCTAATACCACCAGAAGAAGAAGTAATGAAAGCAGATAGATTCAGCATAATAAACAAAAATCTACTTCACCGACTAAGATGTTACTATAGAAACGGTAACTGGATTAGAATCCCTAGAAGGACTGATCACCCTCAACCTGAACTAGAACCGGAAACACTAGTATTTAGGGGTACCCAATCTCCTCTGACCATTCCCTTTGAGGAAACACATCCAGTTGAGCAAACTCATACATCCATCGAAGAAATTGGGATTCGAATGGATCGATTCGAACAGAGACAAGAACGGATTGAACAACGACAAGATCAAATCCTATCTGAGCTGCAGCAAATTCATAGTCAATTTGACTCCTTGTTTAGGCACTTTAATTTTCCACCTCATCAATGAACTTGTTGAACACCTGTTGTTGTTGTAAACTTCTTATGTTACTTCTGATGTGCTGGCTGTAAACATCTATCGTGGTAAACATGTATCTTGCGCCTTGTGGTAAAAGTTATCTCAGATTTTTATGGTATCATTACTGTTTGGTATGTGATGTGTCTAAATTAAGAATGTTGTGCTTCGAAACTAAAAGTTTTGAAAACCTTGTGCTTTGATTTCATTCAGAATTAGGAATGTTGATGTGTCCGAATAGATAAACTTGCTAAAATTATTTTTTTGACTATATTGAATTATCAAATCACTTGATTGCCATGTTTCTATGTCAAAATCTGCAACAAAATCTTGTCCGAATGCATCTTATTTATTCGAATGCTATAAAACAGATTTTCTCGTACACTTTCATGAATAAATTTGATGAAGTGATGTGTATGTATTCCATCCTGCAAAATCTTTACAAAAAAGGGGAATAAGTATTTAAAGCAATCTATGTAAAATTACTCTATAAGCTTGCCAATATTATTTTCCTGGTATCATAATTACTATGCTTTTTGTTGATGACAAAGGGGGAGAAATACATGAATTGATAAACACTGCTATGATTAGAAATACTATGAGTGATGCTATAAACACTGCTATGATTATGCCATCCTTGCATCACCAAGAAATATATAAACATGTGCTAAAGTTTGCATTATGCCCTGAGTTGATATCTTATCATGTGAAGAAAATGCAAAGTTTGCATTATGCCCTGAGTTGATATCTTATCATATGAACATGTGCTAAAGTTTGCATTATGCCCTGAGTTGATATCTTATCATGTGAAGAAAATGCAAAACTTGCTAGAATATTTCAAATGTGTGCATCATGTAATAGTGCTTCACACCTTTATATAATAATGTCCAAACTACATGATGAATAGTTACAAACACAATCATACAAACTTGATGATGTATGTCAAGCCTTGACATCATCTTTGAAGAGATACATCATGAGTATCATGATGGGAGTATTGATAAGTTTAACTGATCTAACTTATCAATACGTCACTTGAATTCTTGGGTCTTGAATTCAAGATTGACTTATCTCAACTATGGCATACAGACAGGGGGAGTTAAGGATAACTCCATTATCAATTGATTGTCATCATCAGAAAGGGGGAGATTGTTGAATCTCGAATTTTGATGATGAAGTCAATTGTCATTTGTTGTCTAATCTATGTGTTGAGATAAGTGTGCAGGATTAACTACGATGAAAGTTAGACAAGCAGCAGGAGTTGCGCCAGAGTCAAGTTCATGATCACGTTGGGAGTTCGAGAGTTCGACGGAAGTTCGGACGGTCGTCGGAGGTTCTGCGAGAACAGATCCGTGAAGTCCAGAAGCTTGCCAAGCGAAGCTCGTCGGAACTCGCCAAGTGGATCATTGCAAAGTCCAGGAGTTTGCTGGAAGTCCGCAGGAGCATCACCGAGGATTCATCGGATGATCGACGGAAGTTCGCCGGAAACTTGCCGGAAGAAGCGATTGACGCACCGAAGCAAAGCTGCAGAAATTGTCTTAGATTTAATCGTAGTTAGCACGTTGATTAAGTTGGAAAATGGGAGGTGATCCCATTGGCTTAATCTTGGGGCAATTGGGCCCCTGAAATATTGAAATTGGGCCGAATGGAGCTAACCATTCGGACCCTGATTGCACCAGGAGGTGCAACCGCCCAGGCCAGGAGGTGGCACCGCCTGGGCTAAGCTGTTGGGAAATCATAGGGGGGCGACATCATATGCGCAGCGGAAGAACAAGAAAACAAAAATCCCCGATTCCCAAAAAGATGTTCATCGTCGTGCGAAGATTGGTGCGCAAAATCCGCAAAAACACAAAACTGCGTATAGAGATTGTGTTACCTAGGGAGATCGTATATCCCTGTTTCCTTGCAGATCCTTAGGAGAGGGTGAAGGAGGTCAAGCGTCCTCCTCTCTAGCGGTGATCCACACAGCAGGGTTGCGACGACGCTCCTCAAAACTCCAGGCCTACTCTGAGGTGGAGAGGGAGAGGAGAATAGGAAGGGCAAGCAAAGACTCTAGCCTATGAGGCTGTGAATCCCTCCTATTTATAGAGATCCCGTGTCAAAACCCTAATGGGTCCTTTCCCTAGTGGGTATTGGATCTGCATCCAATAAGACAAGGGCTCCGTCGGATATCTCATATCCGAACCTCTACTCATCGCAATGCCTACCATATGTGTGTGACCCTCTAGGCCCAATATCGAGCTGGCCGTGAGTCATACCTGTCAGAACTCCTTCTAACTAAGTGAATTATTATCTCTGTAATAATTCACTCGACTCATCGACTACGGAAGTACTAGGCCACTACGCCGTAGTCCCCAAACGATACAGGGGAATCCAATCCATTGGACCTGTCTGTCCTCAGTTACCATGTACCTATAGTCCCTCATCCATCTAATATCCCAGAGACCGTATATCGAGCATGGTGCTGTCAGACCCATACGGTTTCTACTCGAGTCTCGCTCTAATCGGATTCTCCCGGAGAACTCTTTCTCTCTCAACCCGAATGACCCTGGCCAGGGATTTGTCTGAGCAAGAACACATGGGATATTCCTCTCATGATACCGAGAGTGGATGATCCTCTATCGACACTCAATAGCCCTCGTAAGGTCGACTACCACTCCCAATGACCAGCTGTACTAGATCTGGGAACAGCCAAACCTATAAGTCTGGTATCAAAGAGTGGAGCACTCATACAGGACATCCTTGGTGTCTCAAGTCTAAGAACCAGATACACCACTAGGACTACGGAATCGTTGTCTGACAATAAGGCATCATCAACCATCCAGCATTCCGTAAGCGGATCAATCAGTGAACTCATTCTCCAATGAGCACCTGTACTGTATCCCTAGTGTCCCTACACGAGCAGCTATGAGACCAGCTGCATCCATCATATGGACGGGTATACAGCACACCAGTCTATCCGGTTATCACGATGTCCCTCTCGAGTAACCTATGACCGGGATTATTTAGGATATGTGTTTAAAGGTGAATCGATCTCATTATCGTGATCTCATCACGATCCGATTCCCATTGCACAAATCCAAGGACATCACAATATATATGCATTTATGCAATAGTTATAAAGTGATATACGCCAAAATATAATAAGCAAAAAGATTCTGTATCAAGTCACACGTGCCATCACTCACGTGATTGGCTTGCTGGGCACTTATGACTAGCAATCTCCCACTTGACCTAAAGCCAATCACCTATGTGTCTGATCCCCATCAGACCCCTGTGACGCTCAAAGACAATATGAGACAATGGCTTTGTTAGTGGATCTGCAATGTTATCTTCGGATGGAACTCTTTCCACTGCTACATCTCCTCGGGTCACGATCTCTCTGATAAGGTGGAACCTCCTCAGAACATGCTTAGATTTCTGATGAGACCTAGGTTCCTTCGCTTGAGCAATTGCCCCGTTGTTGTCGCAATATAGGGAAATCGGCTCCTCACTATCCGGCACGACTCCCAAATCTGTGATGAACTTCTTCAACCAGACTCCCTCCTTTGCTGCATCTGATGCAGCAATGTACTCCGCCTCTGTGGTCGAGTCAGCAGTGGTATCTTGCTTGGAACTCTTCCAGCACACTGCTCCTCCATTCAAGGTGTACACATACCCTGAATTCGACTTGCTATCATCGACATCAGACTGAAAAATTGAGTCAGTGTAGCCTTCAACCTTAAGGCTATTACCTCCATATACTAGTAAAAGATCCTTAGTCCTTCTCAAGTACTTAAGGATACACTTTACTGCTTTCCAGTGCTCCAAGCCTAGATCCGCCTGATACCTGCTCGTGACACTCAGAGCATGCGCTATATCAGGCCTAGTACATAGCATGGCATACATGATAGATCCTATTGCTGAGGCATAAGGTATCATATCCATGTTCGCCCTTTCTTCTGGAGTCTTTGGGGACATACTCGTAGAAAGCGATATCCCATGTCTCATCGGTATGAGACCTCTTTTGGAATTTTCCATGCCAAACCTTTTGACAATAGTTTCTATGTACCTGGACTGGGACAAGCCAAGCATCCTTTTGGATCTATCTCTATAGATTCTAATCCCCAAGATATAAGATGCTTCTCCTAAGTCCTTCATGGAGAAGTGTCTAGATAACCAAGCCTTTATTGTGGATAGCATTCCTATGTCATTCCCAATGATGAGGATGTCATCCACATATAACACCAAAAAGCTAATAGCGCTCCCACTTACCTTTCTGTATACACAAGGCTCATCTTCGTTCTTAACGAAGTCATAAGATCTGATTGCCTCATCAAATCTTATGTTCCAACTTCGGGAAGCTTGCTTTAATCCATAAATGGATCTAAGCAACCTACACTCCTTATCTGGGCAGTTCTTGGACACGAATCCCTCAGGTTGCATCATATACACCTCCTCCTCCAGGTTCCCGTTGAGGAATGCGGTTTTCACATCCATTTGCCAGATCTCATAATCATAGTGTGCTGCAATAGCCAATAGAATTCTGATGGATTTTAGCATTGCTACGGGTGAGAAAGTTTCGTCATAGTCAACACCTTGCCTTTGACGATACCCCTTAGCCACTAGCCTTGCTTTATAGGTCTCTACCTTTCCATCTACTCTGATCTTTTTCTTAAAGATCCACTTGCAACCGATGGGTACAATACCTTCGGGTGCATCAACTAGGTTCCAAACCTTATTGGAGTACATAGAATCCATCTCAGAATTCATGGCTTCTTTCCACTTCCCGGAGTCTATACTCATAATAGCCTCCTCGTATGTCTGAGGATCAATATCCTCTACATCCTCTGCTCTAATATGTCCCACATATCTCTCAGGAGGATGGGATACTCTATCAGACCTGCGTAAAGTTGAAACTTGTGTATTAGATACCTGAACAGACTCGGGCTGTAGAGTGGTGCTTGAGCTTGGTTCCCTAACTTCGCTCAACTCTATCATTCTCCCACTGTCTCCGCCAAGAATGTGTTCCTTCTCAAGGAACACTGCTCTCTTAGCTACAAAGACCTTTTGGTCCTCGAGATGATAGAAATAATACCCACAAGTTTCCTTGGGGTATCCCACAAATTTACATCGCCCTATCCTTGATTCTAACTTATCGGGGTTGTGTCTTTTAACATGGGCAGAGCAGCCCCAAATCTTAACTACTTTAAGATCAGGCTTCTTCCCTTTCCATATCTCATATGGTGTAGACACCACCGACTTAGTTGGAACTCTGTTCAGAAGGTAAGCTGCGGTTTCTAGGGCATATCCCCAGAATGAGATGGGTAGGTCAGCGAAACTCATCATGGACCATACCATATCTAATAATGTACGATTTCTCCTTTCAGAGACACCATTGAGCTGAGGTGTATAAGGAGGTGTCCATTTGGGATAATATCCCATGGTCCTTGAGGAAGTGAGTAAACTCTGTACTTAAGTACTCACCTCCTCGATCTGATCGAAGAGTTTTGATATTCTTTCCAGTCTGGTTCTCCACCTCATTCTTATACTCTCTGAATTTCTCAAAGGCCTCGGACTTGTACTTCATTAAGTACACATATCCATACCTTGAGAAATCATCAGTAAATGTAATGAAGTAGGAGTAACCTCCAATGGCATGAGTTGACATGGGTCCACATACATCACTATGTATGAGTTCCAACAACTCAGTGGCTCTCTCTCCAGTTCCACTAAATGGAGAGTTGGTCAGTTTTCCACGAATGCAAGGCTCACAAGTTGCATATGACACATAGTCGAATGGATCTAGATATCCATCATTTAGCAACTTTTGAATCCTTCTTTCATGGATGTGACCTAGCCTACAATGCCACAGGTATGCACTGTTCAACTCATCTCGTTTCCTTTTGGACACATCTATATTCATGATATGTGGAGTGGTGTCTAACATAAATAAACCATTATGCAATGTTCCTTTCGTGATGATCTTATCATCTAATAATATCGAACAACCATTGTTCTCAAAAACAAATTTATATCCACTAACTGTTAAACATGAAATGGAGATAATGTTTTTGATAATAGAAGGAACAAAATAACATGCATCTAATGCAATAAAAGCTCCACTAGGCAGATGTAGGGCGACCTCGCCAACAGCTAATACAGTAACTTTTGCTCCATTACCCATCTTGAGGTCCATCTCGCCTCTCTCTAGTCTCCTAGGCCTTGCCAGAACCTGCAACGAATTACATATATGATAAGCACTACCGGTATCTAATACCCATGTGTTATCATAAGAGTCTGACAAATGGAGACTGATCATGAATGTACCTGAAGCTTCATCAAGCTTTTGTTTCGCCCTTTCTGCAAGGTACTCTTTGCAGTTTCTCTTCCAGTGCCCATCTTTACCACAGTGGAAGCACTGGCCTTTGTCCTTTGTTGGGTCTTTCTTAGCAACCTTTGCTTTACCTTGTTTGCCCTTGCCCTTTCCCTTCTTAAGGGACCTTTCTGCTTTCCTTTTCTTTCTGGTCTCACCAGTGTAGAGAACTGGCTTCTCTTTCTTAATAGTACTCTCTGCCTCCCTCAACATATTGAGGAGCTCTGGGAGAGTCACCTCAAGCTTGTTCATATTAAAGTTCATTATGAACTGTGAAAAGGAATCTGGTAGGGACTGAAGCACAATGTCCACACACAAGTTATCCTCTAGGACCATTCCTAGACCTGTGAGTTTCTCTATCCACTCAATCATCTTTAGGACATGGTTCTGAACCGGTGTCCCCTCAGTCATCCTAGCGCGGAAAAGGCTCTTGGATATCTCATATCGTTGAGTCCTTCCCTGTTCCTCAAACAATTTACGGACATGTAGGAGAATGGATCTGGCATCCATCTTTTCATGTTGTCTTTGTAACTCTGGAGTCATAGAGCCCAACATATAGCACTGAGCAAGAGTGGAGTCATCAATGTACTTCACGTAGCGAGCAATCTCATCCTCGCTTGCCCCTTCTTCGGGCGTAGGCATCACTGTATCAAGGACGTACACGATTTTCTCCGCTGTGAGAACAATTCTCAAGTTACGGAGCCAATCCGTATAATTTGGACCAGTGAGGCGGTTGACATCAAGTATGCCACGTAAGGGATTTGAAAGCGACATTTTCTGAAAATAAAGATGTAGCAAAAAATGAATAACATGCAGATTTTGCAAGAAATAAACTATCAAGATATGGACTTCTATCTTAATATGCTCCCACTATTTTACTAACGAGTCACGCGACACCCTCAGCACGTGAAACGGAAGTCTCCGGCAGACTTCTAGTGGGGATCAGGATCCAATCAGCGTCTTAGTGTAACCTCGAGGGACTCGACCAATCACACTAAGCCTAAAAGGTAGACAACTCTTGCCGATCACAACTCCTTGTGATTCCCGTCCTGTTCGGCCTCCGAATCACCATGGCCTCGAGGGACTCGACCAACCATGATGCTCGGTTAAGTCAACACCTTCGTTACAAGATGAGTCTGATTTGATGATATACCCTCGAGGGACTCGACCAAGCATATCATGCCCTCAGGTCACCGGTGACATCTCTATGTCGTAAGCAAGATAGCGAATCGCGATATAGGTGAGTCTCGAGGGACTCGACCAACTCAACCTACACCGGGATTCGGTTCCTACTCATAACGATGGAAGGCCACGTGGGTCAATCTAATTGCCTCACGTTTACCGACTTAATATTATCGAGAGATGTTTCTATGATTTGGTCTCCTAATATGACATGTCTAGTATATATCTACATACTACATCGCATGCAAATATATATACATATCTAGTATGTGTATAAGCAATCACACCAGATGATCATGGACCACAACCTAATATGATTAGGCCCGAGCCAGTAGGCCTAATCACTCACATCAAGATCTATGTGTGCAACGGTGCATATCCATGCCTTGTGATCGTCCATC
Organism: Musa acuminata AAA Group; assembly: GCF_036884655.1. Classification (NCBI taxonomy): domain Eukaryota; kingdom Viridiplantae; phylum Streptophyta; class Magnoliopsida; order Zingiberales; family Musaceae; genus Musa; species Musa acuminata. Next base: position 31,785,402 of record NC_088349.1, on the reverse strand, counting down.
TCGTCCTCGTCGGTTCCGTCGACATCTTGATGCATCTCCATGCATCACGATCGTCCGTCTCGTGGGTCCCGCTATGGCTTCCACGCTCCCGCTGCGCCTCCTCATGTGATTACAACTTAATCATAGGCACGCAGGCCCGACAATAAACGAGAAATATAATGGAGGTTCGCAGACCTCAATAATAATAATCATAAGTACACACATCACACGGTCCATGATCATCCGTCCACTCATCATACATCACATGTATAAATAATCATCATCATGTAGGACTACTAGATAATAATAAAAATAATAATCAACTAAACCTTTTAATTAATTAATATTTTCTGAAATCAGGGATATATAGGGAATTTCTCAATTCCTAAGGGTATTTTCATAATTTGGACAAAAGACAGAAACTAGAATTTCTCAAATTCCGAGGGGCAAAACTGTCTTTTGCGCAGAAAACCCTAATACCCTTTCCCCTTTTCGCTGCTGCCGCCGCCGCCACCCTGCCGGCGGCGGCCTGTGCGGCGAGGGCGAGGGCACTGCCCTCGCCTGCAGGTGGCACGCCCGCTGGGGTCGCTGCGGGTGGGCGCCCTCTTCGGGCGCCGTCGCCTCCGCGGGCGGTTCTGCCCGCGAGTCAGCGCCCGCAGGTGGTGCTGCCTCGCTGGCGGCCGCCCCTGTGGGGTTTTTGCCCGTGGGAGCAGCGGCCACAGGCGCCGCTGCCCTGCGGTGCCTCAGCCCGCGCTGCTGCCCCGCGGCGCCTCTGCCCGCGGGCTCAGTGGCCGCAGGCGCTTCTACCGAGCGGGCTGCCAGCCCCGCCGGCCGCAAGCCTGCTGCAAGCAGACCGCCGGCCGGCTGCTGCAGGCACAGCGCTTGCGCATGCGCCGGCGCTGTGCTGCCTGGCTGCGGCTACGGCTCGCTGCAGGCATGCAGATCGAGGGCAGCAACTGTTGCTGCCCTTCCTTGCTTTTGCGTCAACGATTTTGACGTCAATATTCTTCCTAAACACAACACACGCAGTTCAAAAACCAATCATTCGCACGAACAACCTGGCTCTGATACCACTGTTGGGAAATCATAGGGGGGCGACATCATATGCGCAGCGGAAGAACAAGAAAAAAAAAATCCCCGATTCCCAAAAAGATGTTCATCGTCGTGCGAAGATTGGTGCGCAAAATCCGCAAAAACACAAAACTGCGTATAGAGATTGTGTTACCTAGGGAGATCATATATCCCTGTTTCCTTGCAGATCCTTAGGAGAGGGTGAAGGAGGTCAAGCGTCCTCCTCTCTAGCGGTGATCCACACAGCAGGGTTGCGACGACGCTCCTCAAAACTCCAGGCCTACTCTGAGGTGGAGAGGGAGAGGAGAATAGGAAGGGCAAGGAAAGACTCTAGCCTATGAGGCTGTGAATCCCTCCTATTTATAGAGATCCCGTGTCAAAACCCTAATGGGTCCTTTCCCTAGTGGGTATTGGATCTGCATCCAATAAGACAAGGGCTCCGTCGGATATCTCATATCCGAACCTCTACTCATCGCAATGCCTACCATATGTGTGTGACCCTCTAGGCCCAATATCGAGATGGCCGTGAGTCATACCTGTCAGAACTCCTTCTAACTAAGTGAATTATTATCTCTGTAATAATTCACTCGACTCATCGACTACGGAAGTACTAGGCCACTACGCCGTAGTCTCTAGACGATACAGGGGAATCCAATCCATTGGACCTGTCTGTCCTCAGTTACCATGTACCTATAGTCCCTCATCCATCTAATATCCCAGAGACCGTATATCGAGCATGGTGCTGTCAGACCCATACGGTTTCTACTCGAGTCTCGCTCTAATCGGATTCTCCCGGAGAACTCTTTCTCTCTCAACCCGAATGACCCTGGCCAGGGATTTGTCTGAGCAAGAACACATGGGATATTCCTCTCATGATACCGAGAGTGGATGATCCTCTATCGACACTCAATAGCCCTCGTAAGGTCGACTACCACTCCCAATGACCAGCTGTACTAGATCTGGGAACAGCCAAACCTATAAGTCTGGTATCAAAGAGTGGAGCACTCATACAGGACATCCTTGGTGTCTCAAGTCTAAGAACCAGATACACCACTAGGACTACGGAATCGTTGTCTGACAATAAGGCATCATCAACCATCCAACATTCCGTAAGCGGATCAATCAGTGAACTCATTCTCCAATGAGCACCTGTACTGTATCCCTAGTGTCCCTACACGAGCAGCTATGAGACCAGCTGCATCCATCATATGGACGGGTATACAGCACACCAGTCTATTCGGTTATCACGATGTCCCTCTTGAGTAACCTATGACCGGGATTATTTAGGATATGTGTTTAAAGGTGAATCGATCTCATTATCGTGATCTCATCACGATCCGATTCCCATTGCACAAATCCAAGGACATCACAATATATATGCATTTATGCAATAGTTATAAAGTGATATACGCCAAAATATAATAAGCAAAAAGATTCTGTATCAAGTCACACGTGCCATCACTCACGTGATTGGCTTGCTGGGCACTTATGACTAGCATAAGCCTCCCAGCGAGACTGGGCGGTGCAACCTCCCCAGCCAGGAGGTAGCACCGCCTGAGCTCAGTCTTCGAGCAAGACTGGGCGGTGCAACCTCCCTGACAGAGAGGTAGCACCGCCTGAACTCAGTCTTTGAGCAAGACTGGGCGGTGCAACCTCCCTGACAGAGAGGTGGCACCGCCTGAGCTCGGTCTTTGAGCTCTGGCAGAGAGGTGCAACCGCCTCAGTCAAGAGGTGGCACCGCTTGGGCTCAGTCTTCGAGCTCTACCAGGCGGTGCAACCTCTCCAATCAAGAGGTGCAACCGCCTGATCCCGGAATTCCGGAATTTGATCGTTTTGAGCTCCAAATTTGAATTGGGTTAGGGCCTATAAATACCCCACCCATTTAGCACTGAAGAGATACAGACCTACACCGAAATCTTGATCTTTTCTGTGATTCTAAGAGCTCAAAAGTGTTGTAAAGCCTTTAAGTCTCCTCCTTTTGTTCTTCAAGTTTTGAGTTGTAAAGTGAGGAGAGAAAGGTCTGTAAAGGTTGTCTCCTGAGCCTGTCAAAAGGAGAGAAACTGTAAAAGGACAGTTGGCCTTCGCCTATTGAAGGAAGGCCTCTAGTTGACGTCGATGACCTCGTCGGTGGAGGAAGCCAAAAGTGGAGTAGGTCAAGACTGACCGAACCACTCTAAATCTCTGGTTTGCGTTTATTTTGAGCACTTTATCATTACTGCAAACCTCCTTCATAACTACTGCTCTCTGCGCTTTTACGAACAAGTTCTAACTGCTGTTCTTTCCGAATCTGCATTCAGACGTAAATCAGTGTTTTCGTACATTACAGTTTACGTTTACGTTTTGATTCTGCAAAACTGTCTTCTGCGCCTTCACGAACAAGTTTCTAAGTGCTGATCTGTCCGAATCTACTTTCAGACGTAAACCAGTGTTTTCGTACGATATTTACATTGTAGTTTACGTTTACGCCTTGATTCTGCAAAACTATCTTTTGCGCTTTTACGAACGAGTTTCTAAGTTCAGATCCCTTTAAAACTGCGTCTAGATGTAAAATTGCGTTTAGACGTAAAACTGCCCAAACTGTGTTTAGACGTAAACTGAGTTTAGACGTAAATCTGCGTTTAGACGTAAATCTACGTTTAGACGTAAATCTACGTTTAGACGTAAAACTGCGTTTAGACGCAAACTACGTTTAAAATGTAAAATTGCGTTTTAGACGTAAACTGAGTTTAGACGTAAATATGCATTTAGACATAAATCTGCGTTTAGACGTAAATCTGCGTTTAGACGTAAAACTGCGTTTAGACGCAAACTGCATTTAAACGTAAATTGTGTTTAGACGTAAACTGCATTGAATCTTAAGTAATCTTAAAATCGGCTTTTACATCGAAATCGTTTTTATCGAACGAACGCAGCTTTCATTTTTTAATCGCTGAAAGATTTCCGCTGCACTAATTCACCCCCCCCTCTTATTGCTCTCGATCCTAACAATAGGATGATGAAAATGTTGGAACAACATACGTTGAAGCCCTACAAACAATTTTTGCCAATCCGAACTTAGCATTTGTTCCTAAAAGTTGTGAACATTTACTGCCTCTAAACACTAAGGTACTTCATCACATCCTAACTAGCATCATTCTTCCTAAACAATATCATCATGATGAAGTAAGCCAATTAGAATTAGGAACTATGTATATGATCATGAAAGGACATGACATTTGTCTTGGTTATCTTATCCAACAAAACATGTTAGAACTATCTAAAAAGACATGATGCTCCCATATGGTGGAATAATACTAGAATAATGAAAGCCTACGATATTCTAATACCACCGGAAGAAGAAGTAATAAAAGTAGATAGATTCAACATAATTAATAAAAATCTACTTCACCGATTAAGATGTTTTTATAGAAACGATAACTGGGTTAGAATGCCAAGAAGAACTAATCCCCCTCAACCTGAACCAGAACCGAAAACACCAGTCTTTAGGGGTACCCAATCTCCTCCGATCTGTCCCTTTGAGGAAACACATCCATTTGAGCAAACTCACACATCATCTGTCGAAGATATTGGGATTCGAATGGACCGATTCGAACAAAGACAAGAACGGCTTGAACATCGACAAGATCAAATCCTAGTTGAGCTGCAGCAAATTCATCGACAATTTGACTCTTTATTTAGGCAGTTTAACTTTCCACCTCATGAATGAGCTTGTATGAACACAATCATCCGCTGTTGTTATAAACTCCTCATGATGGACTTTATCTTTAATATGATATGTTGTAAACTCCGTATGTTACTCTATATTTACCTTGATCTGTGAGCATATGCAAAGTTACAAACATCTCTTGTTGTTTATCTCAGATTTTACATTGAAACTAAATGTTTTGAAAACCTTGTGCCTTGATAAATATAAAGTGACATACCAATGTAGTTGATCAGTCAGTAATATGACATTGATATGAAACATCAATTTTTACAAAACCTCTAAGTGAAGAACAATTTGATTTTATAAGAAGAGAATTAGGAATGTTGATGTGTCCGAATACTTAAACTAGTTAAAATTAATTTTCGGACTTTATTGAATGATCAAATCACTTGATTAGTATTACATGCTTTGGTATCACTTGATCAAATAACATGTTGGAAATTATGTTTTGTCCTTGAAAATCAGTAGCTTACTCATGTCCGAATGCATGGAAAAGTTCATTTCATTTTCGGATTTGCTTAACAATTTGAATGCTAAAAATCGGATTTTCCTGTACACTCTTATGTAAATTTTTTTTTGGAAAAATGAGTTTCCTCTTTCATGCACAAAGAATTATAACATACAAGGAGAAGAGGTATTCAAAGCATTATACGTGTCATGCCTTCCTTTATGTGCTTGATAACCTGCTTATATTGTTCTCCTGGAATCATATCTACCATGCTTTTTGTTGATGACAAAGGGGGAGAAATATATGAATTGATATGTTTGCTATCACTGATGTTGATATGGTTGCTATCACTGATGCTATGATTAGGCCATACTTGCATCACCAAGAAATATATGATTGCTATCATTGCTATGATTAGGCTATACTTGCATCACCAAGAAATATATGATTGCTATCATTGCTATATGCCCTGTATCAAGATATCAAACAAAAATTTGCATCGTACGAACTGATATCTTACCACGTGATGCAATGCTACACTTGCTAAAATATTCGAAATGTGTACATCATGTAATGATATCAAAATCTTGCTTCACAGCTTTACATGTCGATATCTTACAATATGATGAATTGCTACAATTACCATCATTCAAACTTGTTATATTTGAAGATGAATGTCAAGCCTTGACATCATCTTCAAAGAGATACATCATGATAGGAATCATGATGGGAATATGTCTCTTGAATTTATAAAGTTTTTAAATTCAAGAAGTATGGCATATAGACAGGGGGAGTTAAGGTTAACTCCATTATCAATTGATTGTCATCATAAAAAAGGGGGAGATTGTTGAATCTCGGATTTTGATGATGAAGTCAATTGTCAATTGTTTGTCTAATCTGTGTGTTGAGATAAGTGTGCAGGATTAACTACAATGAAAGTAAGACATGCAGCAGGAGTTGCGTCGGAGTCATGACAATGATCACGTTGGGAGTTCAAGAGCTTGACGAAAGTTCGGACAGTCGTCGGAGGTTCTGCGGGAACAAATCCGAGAAGTCCAGAAGCTTACCAAAGGAGCTCGTCGGAACTTGCCAAGTGGATCATCGCAAGTCCAGGAGTTTGCCGGAAGTCCGCAGGAGGATCACCGAGGGTTCGTCGGATGATCGACGGAAGTTCGCCGGAAACTCGCCGGAAGAAGCGATTGATGCACCGGAGCAAGCTGCAGAATATGTCTAAGGAAATAATCGTAGTTAGCACATTGATTAAGTTAGAAATGGGAGGTGATCCCATCAGCTTAATCTTGGGGCAATTGGGCCCCTAAAAGAATCAAATTGGGCCGAATGGATTAACCCATTCGGACCCTGATTGCTGTGGGAGGTGCAACCGCCCAAGCCAGGAGGTAGCACCGCCCAGGCTATGTCTCCCAGCGAGACTGGGCGGTACAACCGCCCCAGCCAAGAGGTGGCACCGCCCCGGGCTCAGTCTCCGAGCGAGACTGGGCGGTGCAACCTCTTCTATCAAGAGGTAGCACCGCTAGAGCTCAAGTTTCGAGCTCTGCCAGGCGGTGCAACCTCCCCAGTCAGGAGGTGCAACCGCCTGAGCTCGGTCTTCGAGCTCTGGCAGAGAGGTGCAACCGCCCCTAACAGAGGTGGCACCGCCCAGAGGCTTAGTCTTCGAGCTCTGCCAGGCGGTGCAACCGCCCTAGTCAGGAGGTGCAACCGCCTGATCCCGGAATTCCGGGAATTGACAGATTTGAGCTCCAAATTTGAACTGGGTTGGGGCCTATAAATACCCCACCCATTCAGCACTGAAAGCATAGAACACACACTCGAAATCTTGCTGTCTTTTTGTGATTCTTAGAGCTCAAAACTACTAGTTCTCCTCTTTTTGTTCTTCAAAGTTTGAGTTGTAAAGAGAGGAGAGAAAACTTCTGTAAGGGTTGTCTCCTAAGCCCGTCAAAAGGAGTGAATCTGTAAGAAGGTGGTTGGCCTTCGCCTATTGAAGGAAGGCCTCTAGTTGACGTCGGTGACCTCGTCGGTGGAGGAAGCCAAAAGTGGAGTAGGTCAAGATTGACCGAACCACTCTAAATCTCGGTTTGCATTTCCTTTGAGCATTTTACCTTCACTGCAAACTTCTCAATAGCTACTGCCCTCTGCAATTTTACGAACAAGTTTCAACGTTTAGACATAAATCTACGTTTAGACGTAAATCTGCGTTTAGACATAAATCTGCGTTTAGACGTAAATCTGCTTTTTCGTATGATCATCATATTACAGATTGCATTTACGTTTTGAGCTTTACCAATACTGCACACTGCCTTTATACTCCTGCTTAAATTGCATCTTATCTAATCAAGTGATTTACGAATCAACATTTAGACGTAAATTAGTTTCTTCGTACGAACGTCGGATTTCAGTTTGCGCTGATATTCTGGTTTTCATCATAGCTGCAAACTGCCTACTTAGTTTGACTTTAACCTTGCTTAGTATCAACTTTCATACAGAAGTTGTTTTTATCATTCGAACGCAGCTTTCGATTTTTAATCGCAGAAAGTTTTCCGCTGCACTAATTCACCCCCCCCCTCTTAGTGCTCTCGATCCAAACAATACATAGTGATGTATGTGGACCCATGTCAAATCATGCCATTGGAGGTTACTCCTACTTCATTACATTTACTGATGATTTCTCAAGGTATGGATATGTGTACTTAATGAAGTACAAGTCCGAGGCCTTTGAGAAATTCAGAGAGTATAAGAATGAGGTGGAGAACCAGACTAGAAAGAGTATCAAAACTCTTCGATCAGATCGAGGAGGTGAGTACTTAAGTGCATAGTTTACTCAGTTCCTCAAGGACCATGGGATATTATCCCAATGGACACCTCCTTATACACCTCAGCTCAATGGTGTCTCTGGAAGGAGGAATCGTACGCTATTAGATATGGTACGGTCCATGATGAGTTTCGCTGACCTACCCATCTCATTCTGGGGATATGCCCTAGAAACCGCAGCTTACCTTCTGAACAGAGTTCCAACTAAGTCGGTAGTGTCTACACCATATGAGATATGGAAAGGAAAGAAGCCTGATCTTAAGATTGTTAAGATTTGGGGCTGCCCTGCACATGTTAAAATACACAACCCCGATAAGTTAGAATCAAGGACAGAGCGATGCAAATTTGAGGGATACCCCAAGGAAACTTGTGGGTATTATTTCTATCATCTCGAGGACCAAAATGTCTTTGTAGCTAAGAGAGCAGTGTTCCTTGAGAAGGAACACATTCTTGGCGGAGATAGTGGGAGAATGATAGAGTTGAGCGAGGTTGGAGAACCAAGCTCAAGCACCACTCTACAGCCCGAGTCTGTTCAGGTACCTAATACACAAGTTTCAACTTTACACAGGTCTTATAGAGTATCCCATCCTCCTGAGAGATATGTGGGACATATTAGAGGAGAGGATGTTGAGGATATTGATCCTCAGACCTACGAGGAGGCTATTATGAGTATAGACTCCGGGAAGTGGCAAGAAGCCATGAATTCTGAGATGGATTCTATATACTCCAATAAGGTTTGGAACCTAGTTGATGCGCCCGAAGGTATTGTACCCATCGATTGCAATTGGATCTTTAAGAAAAAGATCGGAGTAGATGGAAAGGTAGAGACCTATAAAGCAAGGCTAGTGGCTAAGGGGTATCGTCGAAGGCAAGGTGTTGACTACGACGAAACCTTCTCACCCGTAGCAATGCTAAAATCCATCATAATTCTATTGGCTATTGCAGCACACTATGATTATGAGATCTGGCAAATGGATGTGAAAACCGCATTCCTCAATGGGAACCTCGAGGAGGAGGTGTATATGATGCAACCTGAGGGATTCGTGTCCAAGAACTGCCCAGATAAGGTGTGTAGGTTGCCTAGATCCATTTATGGACTAAAGCAAGCTTCCCGAAGTTGGAACATAAGATTTGATGAGGTAATCAGATCTTATGACTTCGTTAAGAATGAAGATGAGCCTTGTGTGTACAGGAAGGTAAGTGGGAGCACTATCACCTTTTTGGTGTTATATGTGAATGACATCCTAATCATTGGGAACGACGTAAGAATGCTATCCACAGTAAAGGCTTGGTTATCTAGACACTTCTCCATGAAGGACTTAGGGGAAGCATCCTATATCTTGGGGATTAGAATCTATAGAGATAGATCCAAGAGGATGCTTGGCTTGTCCCAGTCTAGGTACATAGAAACCATTGTTAAAAAGGTTTGGCATGGAAAATTCCAAGAGAGGTCTCATACCGATGAGACATGGGATATCGCTTTCTACGAGTATGTCCCCAAGGACTCCAGAAGAAAGGGCGAACATGGATATGATACCTTATGCCTCAGCAATAGGGTCTATAATGTATGTCATGCTATGTACTAGGCTTGATATAGCGCATGCTCTGAGTGTCACGAGCAGGTATCAGGCGGATCCAGGCTTGGAGCATTGGAAAGTAGTAAAGTGTATCCTTAAGTACTTGAGAAGGACTAAGGATCTTTTACTAGTATATGGAGGTAATAGCCTTAAGGTTGAAGGCTACACTGACTCAAGTTTTCAGTCTGATGTCGATGATAGCAAGTCGAATTCAGGGTATGTGTACACCTTGAATGGAGGAGCAGTGTGCTGGAAGAGTTCCAAGCAAGATACTACTGCTGACTCGACCACAGAGGCAGAGTATATTGCTGCATCAGATGCAGCAAAGGAGGGAGTCTGGGTGAAGAAGTTCATCACAGATTTGGGAGTCGTGCCGGGTAGCGAGGAGCCGATCTCCTTATATTGCGACAACAACGGGGCGATTACTCAAATAAGGGAACCCGGGTCTCATCAAAAGTGTTCTGAGGAGGGTCCAGCTTATAAGAGAGATCGTAACCCAAGGAGATGTAGTAGTGGAAAGAGTTCCATCCGAAGATAACATTGCAGATCCACTAACAAAGCCGTTGTCTCATTTTGTCTTTGAGCGTCACAGGGGTTTGATGGGGATCAGACACATAGGTGATTGGCTTTAGGTCAAGTGGGAGATTGCTAGTCATAGGTGCCCAGCAAGCCAACCACGTGAGTGATGGCACGTGTGACTTGATACAGAATCTTTTGCTTATTATATTTTGGCGTATATCACTTTATAACTACTGCATATGTGCATATATATATTGTGATGTCCTTGGATTTGTGCTATGGGAATCGGATCGCGATGAGATCACGATAATGAGATCGATTCACCTTTAAACACATATCCTAAATAATCCCGGTCATAGGTTACTCGAGAGGGACATCGTGATAACCGGATAGACTGGTGTGTTGTATACCCGTCCATATGATGGATGCAGCTGGTCTCATAGCTGCTCGTGTAGGGACACTAGGGATACAGTACAGGTGCTCATTGGAGAATGAGTTCACTGATTGATCTGCTTACGGAATGCTGGATGGTTGATGATGCCTTATTGTCAGACAGCGATTCCGTAGTCCTAGTGGTGTATCTGGTCCTTAGACTTGAGACACCAAGGATGTCCTGTATGAGTGCTCCACTCTTTGATACCAGACTTATAGGTTTGGCTATCCTAAATCTAGTACAACTGGTCATTGGGAGTGGTAGTCGACCTTACGAGGGCTATTGAGTGTCGATAGAGGATCATCCACTCTCGGCGTCATGAGAGGAATATCCCAGGTGTTCTTGCTCAGACAAATCCCTGGCCAGGGTCATTCGGGTTGAGAGAGAAAGAGTTCTCCGGGAGAATCTGATTAGAGCGAGACTCGAGTAGAAACCGTATGGGTCTGACAACACCATGCTCGATATACAGTCTCTGGGATTTTAGATGGATGAGGGACTATAGGTACATGGTAACTAAGGACAGACAGGTCCAATGGATTGGATTCCCCTGTATCGTCTGGGGACTACGGCGTAGTGGCCTAGTACTTTCGTTGTCGATGAGTCAAGTGAATTATTACAGAGATAATAATTCACTGAGTTAGAAGGAGTTCTGACAGGTATGACTCACGGCCAGCTCGATATTGGGCCTAGAGGGTCACACACATATGGTAGGCATTGCGATGAGTAGAGGTTCAGATATGAGATATCCGACGGAGCCCTTGTCTTATTGGATGCAGATCCAATACCCACTAGGGGAGGACCCATTAGGGTTGACAGGGGATCTCTATAAATATGAGGGATTCAGTGCCTCATAGGCTAGAGTATTTGCTTGCCTTTCCTATTTTCCTCTCCCTCTCCACCTCAGAGCAGGCTTGGAGTTTTGAGGAGCGTCGTCGCAACCCTACTGTGTGGATCACTGCTAGAGAGGGGGATGCTTGACCTCCTTCACCCTCTCCTAAGGATCTACAAGGAAACAGGGATATACAATCTCCCTAGGTAACACAATCTACTCTATACGCAGTTTTGAGTTTCGCGGATTTTGTGCACCAATCTTCGCACGACGACGAACATCTTTTTGGGAATCGGGGATTTTGTTTTCTTGTTCTTCCGTTGCGCATGTGATGTCGCCCCCAAGATTTCCCAACATATCTAATTGTCTTGAATTAATTCATGCTGATTTATGTGGACCTATGAATATAAAATCATTTAGTAAAAGTTAATATTTTCTATTGTTTACTGATGAGTATAGTCACATGATTTGGATATATTTTCTGAAATTGAAATCTGAAACATTTGATAATTTTTAAAAATTTAAGTCACTTGTAGAAAGGCAAAGTGGTGGATACATAAAGACACTTCGGACAAATAAAGATTGTGAATTTTTATCTAGTTAGTTTAGTTCTTTTTATAAAGAAAATGATATTCACAGAGAATTGATAGCACCATACAAACCGGAACAAAATGGTGTAGCTGAATGTAAGAATTGAACTGTCATTGAAATGACAAGAAGTTTGCTTAAAGAAAAACACCTTCCAAATCAGTTTTAGGCAGAAGCAATTGCAATAGTAGTTTATTTTTTGAATATTTCACCAATAAAGGTTGTTATAAATCAAACTCCTTTTGAGACTTGGTATGGTATAAAACTAAATATAAGCCATCTAAGAATTTTTGGCTATATTGCTTATGCTTGGGTGAATTCATAAAATTATCACAAGCTTGATGAAAAATTTACAAAATACATCTTAACTGGTTATTCTTTACAATCCAAAGCATATCAATTATATAATCTTATTAGTGACAAATTTATTATTAATATAAATATTGTGTTTGATAAAAGGACAAGTTGAAATTGGGAGACCAATAAAGGTAAAAAACAAATTCAGATTCCAACAGAACTAGACATTCCATAGAATCAAATGACAGATCCTACTCTAATAAGTTCATCGTCAACCTCACCTAGTAGCAGTTCAAATTCTGATTCCTTAGATGAAAGCCCTCTAAGAAATTTCAGATCACTAATAGAAATTTATGACTCAACATTTGCTTTGTTTATTTCAAATCTTATAACTTTTGAGGAAGCAGTTGAAAAAGAGGAATGGCGATAAGCAATGAAGGAGGAAATTAAGTCAATTGAGAAGAATGAAACTTGGGAGCTAATGAATCTACCAAAAGAAAAGAAACCTACTGGGTTAAAATGGGTGTTCAAAACTAAGTTTAATATAGATGGAAGTATCCAAAACCGTAAGACTCAGCTTATAGCAAAAGGATATTCACAGTATCAAGGTATTGATTTTGATGATATTTTTTCTCCAATTGCTAGATTCGAAACTGTGAGAATTTTCTTGGCTTTAACTGCTCACATGAGTTGGCCTGTTTATAAATTTGATGTGAAATATGTGTTTTTAAATGGTGATTTAAATGAAGAGATTTTTGTTACTCAACCTAAAGGTTTTTTGATTAAAGGATATGAAGAAAAGATGTATAAGCTAAAGAAAACTCTTTATGGGCTTAAACAAGCTCCAAGGGTATGATATAGTAAAATTGATTACTATTTTCTTTAAAATAGATTTAAGAGGAGCAATAATGAACCTACTCTTTATCTAAAGAAGGAAGGTGAATATAATTTTCTAATGGTTTACTTCTATGTTGATGATATTATATATATATATGAGTTCATCTAACTTTTTTGTGGTAGAATTTAAAAAGTGTACAATGAATAAGTTTGAAATGTCAGATCTATGTTTATTACATTATTTTCTTGGGTTGAAAGTGAAGCAAGAATCGGAGGAAATTTTTATTTCACAAAGAAAGTATGCAATAGATCTACTCAAAAAATCTAATATGATTAATTGCAAAGCTACATCAACACCCATGAATGTAAATGAGAAATTAAAACTTGAAGATGGTATATGTCTAACAAATGCAAGATATTACAGAAGTTTGGTTAGAGGTTTGATTTATCTAACTCATACTCGACCAGATATTACATTCTAAGTTGGTATAGTATCCAGGTTTATACATAGCCCAAGCAAACATTATATCGGAGTTGTTAAAAGAATTCAACATTATATTGCTGGAACTACAAATTATGGTATTTGGTATTCTTATAATTTTAAATATAAATTATTTGGTTTCACTAATAGTGATTGGGCAGGAGCTTTAGATGATAGAAAGAGTACTTCAGGTAATATTTTTAGCCTCGGATCAGGAATTATATCTTGTAGTTCAAAAAAACAAGCAACAACTGCGTTATCGACATCAAAAGCAGAATATATAGCCACAACATCAGTAGCTTGTCAAGCAATATGGCTTAGAAGACTTCTTGAAGATATTTATCAAGAACAAAAAGAAGCAACAAAAATATTTTATGACAACAAAGCCACAATTGTAATGACGAAGAATCCAACATTTCATCAAAAAATGATGCACATAGAGATACGCTATCATTTCATCCGAGATCTTGTAGCAAGTGGAGCTATAGCAATGAAGTATTGTAGAACAGATGAACAAGTTGCAGATATCCTCACTAAGTTGTTTCTAGTTCAAAAGCATGTTTATTTCATGTCGCAAATCGATGTATGTAATTATGAATCAAGGGAAAGTATTGAGAATTGATTCATGGTATTTATCTTGGTAGTTACCATGTTCTGAATAGTTTTAAACATGTTTCATGAAGTGGCTCATGATCTAGAAGTTATAGGTGACAAGTAGTTCCTATAACTAACTCAATCATGAATGATATAATAAAGTCAGGTAGTTACCACTAGGTCATATAAATAGGATCATAATTCATAAAACAAGATAAAGAATGTGTGTACAATTACAAATATCTTATAAGTATTCTTGTCTTTATCTCTTATTAAATACTATATCAATTTTCTTGATCAAAATTTTTTTTTTAATTATATCATAGTATTATGTTTTGAGCGTTTTCTTACTACTCCATCCCCAACATCCTTCACCACTCTTTTTTTTATTTCCCGGGTGCAGTGGCTTTCATAGATTTGTCTCCGTAATGTCTCTATTCAGATCATTTCTCGGGACGCAGCATGATCTCTGCAGTCTGCTGGCTTTCTATGACCCAGCACACAGCCTGTCATGGAATCTTTATCTGGGTGTTTTACATTGCCCAAGTTCATGCATATCAGCAGAAATATCATCAGTTTCACATGTAGTTTACCATGTCTTTATCGGCAAATAGTGTAGGTTTAAGCTTTGCCAATTTATCTTAAGGGCAAAGTCTGAAATTAAACAGTAGCCTAAACATTAGAAAGCAACGTTTAAGGTTCCATAAACTCAGCCATTTTGCTCCGAGAGATGTCTCAACTTCACATTTGATGCTCAGAAAAAGATGTTTGCTGTTGTAACATTGGCGACAAGTCTGAATAACTATTGCAGGAATAATTAATTCGGTACAGTTTCAGCATACAGTTCCAAATGATTTATTTGTTATTTAGCTAGAAGCGAAAAGATAGTCAATATTTTCATATAAAATCTGCATAAAAGAAAAATAATAATCATGGTTTATACATTGCACACACAATTCTTATGATTCTTTTTGTTCTCTCTGTAGACCAAGAATGGAGTCAGATGGATAATACTACAGTTGACTCGACCACGGAGTACATTTCTGTAGCAAAGGCTGCAAAATAGAGAATTTGGATGAAGAAATTCATCATAGATCTAGAAGTCATGTCAAGCAGCGAGGAGCCGATTCCCTTATATTACGATAACAACATGATGATTACTCAAACGAAGGAAGGTGTTATGAGGAGGTTCCACTTAATCAAAGAGATCGTGACCCGAGGAGATGTAGTAGTGGAAAGAGTTCTATACGAACATAATATTGCAGATCTGCTAATAAAACTGTTGTCTCATATTATCTTTAAGTGTCACAGGGGTCTGATGGGGATCAGACACATAGGTGATTGGCTTTAGGTCAAGTGGGAGATTGCTAGTCATATGTGCCCTACAAGGTAATCACGTGTAACTTAACACATAGTCTTTTTGCTTATTATATTTTGGCATTTATCACTTTATATTGCTTATTGCATATATATATATATATATATATATATATATATATATATATATATATATATATATATATATATATATATATATATATATATATATATATATATATATATATATATATATATATATATGTTCTTGGATATATATAATGGGAATTAGTTCGTGATGAGATTACGATAATGAGACCAATTTACCATTAAACATATATCCTAAATAATCCCGGTTATAAGTTACTTGAGAGGGACATCGAGATAACCGGACAGATTAGTGTGTTGTATACCCATCCATATGATGGGTGTAAATAGTCTAATAGCTACTCATGTGGAGACACTAGGGATATAATATAGGTGCTCATTGCAGAATAATTTCATTGAATGATCTGCTTACGGAATGCTAAATGGTTAATGATACCTTATTGTCAAATAGCGATTCTGTAGTCCCAATGGTGTATCTGGTCCTTAGACTAAAGACATCAAGGATGTCTTATATGAGTGCTCCACTCTTTGATACTAGACTTATAGGTTTGGATGTCCCAGATCGAGCACAACCGGTCATCGGGAGTGGTAATCAACCTTATGAGAGCTATTGAGTGTCGATCGAGGATCATCCACTCTCAATATCATGAGAGGAATGTCCTATGTATTCTTGCTCAGACAAATCCCTAGCCAGGGTCATTCGGATTAAGAGAAAAAGAGTTCTCTAGGAGAATATAATAAAAGTGAGACTCGAGTAGAGATCGTATGTGTCTAACAGCAGCATGCCCGGTATACGATCTCTAAGATATTAGATGGATGAGGGACTATAGGTACACGATAACTGAGGATAGACATGTCCAATGGATTGGATTCCCCTATATCGTCTAGGGATTACGACGTAGTGGCCTAGTACGTCCGCAATCGATGAGTCGAGTGAATTATTATGGAGATAATAATTCACTTAGTCAGAAGAGTTCCGATAGGTATGACTCACAGCTAGCTCGATATTGGAATTAGAGGGTCACACATATATGGTGGGTATTGCGATGAGTAGAGGTTTAGATATGAGATATTCGCTAGAGCCCCTATATTATTGGATATCCAATAAACCCCTGAATTATTAGATTCTATGGATGAGATCCAATAGGAGCCCATGAGAGATTATTGGATAGAGATCCACTAATCTAAGAGGCTTAGGTAGTTGGAAGGAGATCCAATACCCAATAGGGATGGATCCATTAGGGTTAAGTTGATAGGGGATCTCTATAAATAGGATGGATCCATTTGAGTCACTGCTAGAGAGGAGGGTGCTTGACCTCCTTCACCCTCTCCTAGAGATCTATAGGGATTTAGGGATATGCGATCTCCTTAGGTAACATAATCTATCTTACATGTGGTTTTCTGTTTCGCGGATTTTTGCACACCAATCTTTACATGACAATGAACATATCTTTGAGAATTAGGGATTTTATTTTTTATTCTTCTTCTATGCATGTGATGTCGCCCCTAAGATTTCCCAACATTCTTGCTCAGATAAGTCCCTGGCCAGGGTCATTTGAATTGAGAGAAAGAGTTCTCCAAGAGAATCCGATTAGATCAAGACTAGCGTAGAAACCGTATGGGTCTAACAATACCATGCCCAGTATATGGTATCTAGGATATTAAATGGATGAGGGACTAAAGGTATATGGTATCTAGGATATTAAATGGATGAGGGACTAAAGGTATATGGTAACCGAGTATAGATAGGTCCAATGGATTGGATTCCCCTATATCGTCTAGGGACTGCGGCGTAGTGGCCTTGTACGTCTCAGTCAATGAGTCGAGTGAATTATTATGGAGATAATAATTCATTAAGTCAGAAGGAGTTCTGATAGGTATGATTCACAGCCAACTCGATATTAGGCTTGGAGGGTCACACACATATGGTAGGCATTGCGATGAGTAAAGGTTCGGATATGAGATATCCGCTAGAGCCCCTATCCTATTGGATATCCAATAAGTCCCTGAATTATTGGATCCTATGGATGAAATCCAATAAGAGCAAATGAGAGATTATTGGATGGTACTTTTTACTCAAAGTTATACATTAATCCAATAATTCATGAAAAGCTTTTAAAAGCTTATCGAAAGATAAATTTGCATCTAATGAACTACTTTCCTCATCTCCGATAGCCATTAGTGCATAGTTGGAGATCTCCTTGTTGCTTTGTTTTTCGCCTTTGGAATCGCTCAAGTCATCCAATGTTGCTTTGAGCGCTTTCTTCTTCTTTGGTTGCTTCTTCTTTACTTGGGGACATTCATTTTTGAAATGTCTCGGCTTCTTGCACTCATAGCATATAACTTGTTCTTTCTTGGGTTCAATTTTATTTTTAGTATCATTTTTAGATTTATTTCTTTTTATGAAGTTTTTAAACTTTCTTGTCAAAAGTGTCAAATCATCATCATATTCCTCATCACTTGAATTTTCTTTCAGGTGGTCTTCATGAGTTCTTAGTGCCATATGCTTCTTGTTCTTTGGAATGTTATTCTCAAGTTCTTTATAAGTATTGTAAGTCATCTCATAGGTCATTAATGACCTGATAAGTTCTTTGATAGGAAAATTATTTAAGTCCTTGGCCTCTTGAATGGTCGTTACTTTAGGGTCCCAACTCTTTGGAAGGGATCTCAATATTTTATTAAAAAGTTTGAAATTAGAAAAACTTTTACTAAGTCCTTTTAAACCATTGACGATATCCGTAAATCGGGTGTACATGTCTCCAATGGTCTCACTTGGTTTCATCCGAAACAACTCATAAGTATGGACTAAAATATTAATTTTAGACTCTTTTACTCTACTAGTGCCTTCGTGAGTGATTTCGAGTGTGTTCCAAATATCAAAAGTCGTTTCACAAATAGATACTCGATTGAACTTGTTTTTATTTAAATCGTAAAATAAGCCATTCATAGCCTTGACATTTAAAGTGAAAGTCTTCTTCTCTAACTCATTCCAATTGTTCATCAGAAGAAAAGACTTTTGAAATTCATTTTTCACAATGTTCCATAACTCAAAATCCATAGAAATTAAAAAAATCCTCATTCTAGAGTCTTCCAACAGGTGTAATCTATCCCATTGAACATGGGTGGATGTGTAATTAAGTGACCCTCTTGGTTGCTAGCAAATGCTATCTCTTTTGGGTTTCAAACCAAATCAAGAGTGATCTTGCTTTGATACCAATTCTTAGGATCATGAGCGGCACTAAGAGGGGGGGATGAATTAGTGCAGCGAAAAAAAATCATCAATTTTGTAAGATATTCGTTCATTGAAAACCAATCTCAGAAAGTGCTTAACTTTAGAGTAAATAAACTAGCAATTAACTTAGAAAGTAATTGTAGTAATAAAAAGTAGAATGGAAATGAGCACACTGAAAATTATAGTCGTTTGGTTGCTGTGACCTACGTCCACTTTCGATTCCCCCTCCGTCGAGGTCACCGACATCCACTAATGGTCTTCCTTCACTAGGCGAAGACAAATCACCTCTTTACAGTGCATTCTCCTTTTCATGGGTTTAGGAGATATCCCTTACAAGCCTCACACCTCTCTTAAATGATCACAAAACTTAGAAAGGGAGGAGGAGGGCTTTTAGCACTTTTATAATACTTTTAACACCCCAGGATTTCAAGATCTTGTCCATACATCCATGCCCTTTCATGCAGAAAAGGGTGAGATATTTATAGGCCCTAATGGCTTCAAAATTGGAGCCAAAATGTGTCTTATCCCAGATTTCCGGGGTACTAGCGGTATCATCGCCAATATTGGGCAGTACCACTGCCTGACACTCTGACACTAGGCGGTACCACCACCTAGTCTGACGGTATCACCACTTGACAGAGTTCTCAGAGACTGAACTCTGGTAGTACCACTGCTTGGCAGGTAATAACTACCGACGGTAGCACAACCTAGTTTGGGCGATACCATCGCCATACAAGGTCCACAACCCAGTTGGGCCTTGAATCCAGCCCAAATTAGTCCAATTACAGGTCTAATTGGCCCCTAACAGAGGTAGTGGGATTACCTCCCAAATCTAACCCTAATTACATGCTAACTATGATTCTTAAAGCATATACTAAGCAAATCAAGTCCGATTAGTCTAGGTTTCTTCCGGTAAGCTTCTGGCGAACTTCCGACAATCTCTCAGTAATGTTCTAGTGGACTCCTTGTTAGGATCGAGAGCACTAAGAGGGGGGGGGGTGAATTAGTGCAGCGGAAATTTTTTAGCGATTAAAACGAAAGCTGCGTTCGTTCGATAAAAAACGATTTACGTCTAAGTGCAGATTTAGAAAGTTCTGAACTTAGAAACTTGTTCGTAAGATCGCAGAAGGCAGTAAGCAGTTATGATTGAAATCAAAACGTAACTGTAAACTGAAATATGATGATCGTACGAGAAAAGTCGATTTACGTCTAAACGCATATTCGAAAAATTCTGAACTTAGAAACTTATTCGTAAGATCGCAGAAGGCAGTAAACAGTTATGATTGAAATCAAAACGTAAACGTAAACTGAAATATGATGATTGTACGAGGAAAGCCGATTTACGTCTAAACGTAGTTTTACGTCTAAATGCAGATTTACGTCTAAACCTTGAAACTCGTTCGTAAAATCATAGAGGGCAGTAAGCTATTGAGAAGTTTGCAGTGAAGGTAAAATACTCAAAGGAAATGCAAACCGAGATTTAGAGTGGTTCGATCAATCTTGACCTACTCCACTTTTGGCTTCCTCCACCGACGAGGTCACCGACGTCAACTAGAGGCCTTCCTTCAATAGGCGAAGGCCAACCACCCTCTTACAGATTCACTCCTTTTGACGGGCTTAGGAGATAACCCTTACAGATGTTTTCTCTCCTCTCTTTACAACTCAAACTTGAAGAATAGAAAGAGGAGAACTAGCAGTTTTGAGCTCTAAGAAACATAGAAAGATAGCAAGATTTCGAGTGTGTGTTCTGTGCTTTCAGTGCTGAATGGGTGGGGTATTTATAGGCCCCAACCCAGTTCAAATTTGGAGCTCAAATCTGTCAATTCCCTGAATTCCGGGATCAGGCGGTTGCACCTCCTGACTGGGGCGGTTGCACCGCCTGGCAGAGCTCGAAGACTGAGCCTCTGGGCGGTGCCACCTCTGTTAGGGGCGGTTGCACCTCTCTGCCAGAGCTCGAAGACCGAGCTCAGGCGGTTGCGCCGCCTAACTGGAGAGGTTGCACCGCCTGGCAGAGCTCGAAACTTGAGCTCTGGCGGTGCTACCTCTTGACAGAAGAGGTTGCACCACCCAGTCTCGCTCGGAGACTGAGCCTGGGGCAGTGCCACCTCTTGGCTGGAGCGGTTGCACCTCCCAGTCTCGCTGGGAGACATAGCCTGGGCGATGCTACCTCCCTGCCTGGGCAGTTGCACCTCCCACAGCAACCTGGGTCCGAATGGGTTGATCCATTCGGCCCAATTTGAGTTCTTCAGGGACCCAATTGCCACAAGATTAAGCTAATGGGATCACCTCCCATTTCTAACTTAACAAATGTGCTAACTACGATTATTTCCTAAGACAAATTCTGCAGCTTGCTCCGGTGCGTCAATCGCTTCTTCCGGTAAGTTTCCGGCGAACTTCCGTCGATCATCCGACGAACCCTCGGTGATACTCCTGCGGACTTCCGGCAAACTCCTGGACTTGCGACGATCCACTTGGCAAGTTCCGATGAGCTCCTTTGGCAAGCTTCTGGACTTCTCGGATTTATTCCCGCAGAACCTCCGGCGACTGTCCGAACTTCCGTCGAGCTCTCGAACTCCCAACGTGATCATTGTCATGACTCCGGCGCAACTCCTGCTACATGTCTTACTTTCATCGTAGTCAATCCTGCACACTTATCTCAACACATACATTAGACAACAAATGACAATTGACTTCATCATCAAAATCCGAGATTTAACAATCTCCCCCTTTTTGATGATGATAATCAATTGATAATGGAGTTAACCTTAACTCCCCCTGTTTATATGCCATACTTCTTGAATTTAAAAACTTTATAAATTCAAGAGACATATTGTTGGGAAATCATTGGGGCGACATCATATGCGCAGCGGAAGAACAAGAAAACAAAAATCCCCGATTCCCAAAAAGATGTTCGTCGTCGTGCGAAGATTGGTGCGCAAAAAATCCGCAAAACACAAAACTGCGTATAGAGATTGTGTTACCTAGGGAGATCGTATATCCCTGTTTCCTTGCAGATCCTTAGGAGAGGGTGAAGGAGGTCAAGCGTCCTCCTCTCTAGCGGTGATCCACACAGCAGGGTTGCGACGACGCTCCTCAAATCTCCAGGCCTACTCTGAGGTGGAGAGGGAGAAGAGAATAGGAAAGGCAAGCAAAGACTCTAGCCTATGAGGCTGTGAATCCCTCCTATTTATAGAGATCCCGTGTCAAACCCTAATGGGTCCTTTCCTAATGGGTATTGGATCTGCATCCAATAAGACAAGGGATCCGTCGGATATCTCATATCCGAACCTCTACTCATCGCAATGCCTACCATATGTGTGTGACCCTCTAGGCCCAATATCGAGCTGGCCGTGAGTCATACCTGTCAGAACTCCTTCTAACTCAGTGAATTATTATCTCTATAATAATTCACTCGACTCATCGACTACGAACGTACTAGGCCACTACGCCGTAGTCCCCAGACGATACAGGGGAATCCAATCCATTGGACCTATCTGTCCTCAGTTACCATGTACCTATAGTCCCTCATCCATATAATATCCCAGAGACCGTATATCGAGCATGGTGCTGTCAGACCCATACGGTTTCTACTCGAGTCTCGCTCTAATCGGATTCTCTCGGAGAACTCTTTCTCTCTCAACCCGAATGACCCTGGCCAGGGATTTGTCTGAGCAAGAACACATAGGATATTCCTCTCATGACGCCGAGAGTGGATGATCCTCTATTGACACTCAATAGCCCTCGTAAGGTCGACTATCACTCCCAATGACCAGCTGTACTAGATCTGGGGATAGCCAAACCTATAAGTCTGGTATCAAAGAGTAGAGCACTCATACAGGACATCATTGGTGTCTCAAGTCTAAGGACCAGATACACCACTAGGACTACGGAATCGCTGTCTGACAATAAGGCATCATCAACCATCCAGCATTCCGTAAACGGATCAATCAGTGAACTCATTCTCCAATGAGCACCTGTATTGTATCCCAAGTGTCCCTACACGAGCAGCTATGAGACCAGCTGCATCCATCATATGGACAGGTATACAGCACACCAGTCTATCCGGTTATCACGATGTCCCTTTCGAGTAACCTATGACCGGGATTATTTAGGATATGTGTTTAAAGGTGAATCGATCTCATTATCATGATCTCATCACGATCCGATTCCCATTGCACAAATCCAAGGACATCACAATATATATATGCATTTATGCAATAGTTATAAAGTGATATACGCCAAAATATAATAAGCAAAAAGATTCTGTATCAAGTCACACGTGCCATCACTCACGTGATTGGCTTGCTGGGCACATATGACTAGCAATCTCCCACTTGACCTAAAGCCAATCACCTATGTGTCTGATCCCCATCAGACTCCTGTGACGCTCAAAGACAATCTAAGACAACGGCTTTGTCAGTGGATCTGCAATGTTATCTTCGGATGGAACTCTTTCCACTGCTACATCTCCTCGGGTTACGATCTCTCTTATAAGCTGGAACCTCCTCAGAACACTTCTGATGAGACCCAGGTTCCCTTATTTGAGTAATCACCCCATAGTTGTCGCAATATAAGGAAGTCGACTTGTCGCTATCTGTATCGACTCCCAAATCTGTGATGAACTTCTTCACCCAGACTCCCTCCTTTGCTGCATCCGATGCAGCAATGTACTCCGCCTCTATGGTCGAGTCAGTAGTGGTATCTTGCTTGGAACTCTTCCAGCACACTGCTCCTCCATTCAAGGTGTACACATACCCTGAATTTGACTTGCTATCATCGACATCAGACTGAAAACTTGAGTCAGTGAAGCCTTCAACCTTAAGGCTATTACCTCCATATACTAGTAAAAGATCCTTAGTCCTTCTCAAGTACTTAAGGATACACTTTACTGCTTTCCAGTGCTCCAAGCCTGGATCCGCTTGATACCTGCTCGTGACACTCAGAGCATGCGCTATATCAGGCCTAGTACATAGCATGGCATACATGATAGACCCTATTGCTGGGGCATAAGGTATCATATTCATGTTTGCCCTTTGCAATTTTCTATGCCAAACCTTTTGACAATGGTTTCTATGTACCTGGACTGGGACAAGCCAAGCTTCCTCTTGGATCTATCTCTATAGATTCTAATCCCCAAGATATAGGATGCTTCCCCTAAGTCCTTAATGGAGAAGTGTCTAGATAACCAAGTCTTTACAGTGGATAGCATTCCTACGTCATTCCCAATGATGAGGATATCATCCACATATAACACCAAAAAGGTGATAGCGCTCCTACTTACCTTTCTGTATACACAAGGCTCATCTTCGTTCTTAACGAAGTCATAAGATCGGATTGACTCATCAAATCTTATGTTCCAACTTCGAGAAGCTTGCGTTAGTCCATAAATGGATTTAAGCAACCTACACACTTTATCTAGGCAGTTCTTGGACACGAATCCCTCAGGTTGCATCATATACACCTCCTCCTCGAGGTTCCCATTGAGGAATGCGGTTTTCACATCCATCTGCCAGATCTCATAATCATAGTGTGCTGCAATAGCCAATAGAATTCTGATGGATTCTATTGGCTACGGGTGAGAAGGTTTCGTCGTAGTCAACACCTTGTCTTTGACGATACCCTTTAGCCACTAGCCTTTGCTTTATAGGTCTCTACCTTTCCATCTACTCCGATCTTTTTCTTAAAGATCCATTTGCAACCGATGGGTACAATACCTTCGGGCGCATCAACTAGGTTCCAAACCTTATTGGAGTACATAGAATCCATCTCAGAATTCATGGCTTCTTGCCACTTCCCGGAGTCTATACTCATAATAGCCTCCTCGTAGGTCTGAGGATCAATATCCTCAGCATCCTCTCCTCTAATATGTCCCACATATCTCTCAGGAGGATGAGATACTCTATCAGACCTGCGTAAAGTTGAAACTTGTGTATTAGGTACCTGAACAGACTCGGGCTGTAGAGTGGTGCTTGAGCTTGGTTCTACAATCTCGCTCAACTCTATCATTCTCCTACTATCTCCACCAAGAATGTGTTCCTTCTCAAGGAACACTGCTCTCTTAGCTACAAAGACCTTTTTATCCTCGAGATGATAGAAATAATACCCACAAGTTTCCTTGGGGTATCCCACAAATATGCATCGCTCTGTCCTTGATTCTAACTTATCGGGGTTGTGTCTTTTAACGTGGGCAGGGCAGCCCCAAATCTTAACAACCTTAAGATCAGGCTTCTTCCCTTTCCATATCTCATATGGTGTAGACACTACCGACTTAGTTGGAACTCTGTTCAGTAGGTAAGCTGTGGTCTCTAGGGCATATCCCTAGAAGTAGGTCAGCAAAACTCATCATGGACCGTACCATATCTAATAACGTACGATTTCTCCTTTCAGAGACACCATTGAGCTGAGGTGTATAAGGAGGTGTCCATTGGGATAATATCCCATGGTCCTTGAGGAACTGAGTAACTTTGTACTTAAGTACTCACCTCCTCGATCTGATCGAAGAGTTTTGATACTCTTTCCAGTTTGGTTCTCCACCTCATTCTTATACTCTCTGAATTTCTCAAAGGCCTCGGACTTGTACTTCATTAAGTACACATATCCATACCTTGAGAAATCATCAGTAAATGTAATGAAGTAGGAGTAACCTCCAATGGCATGAGTTGACATGGATCAACATACATCACTATGTATGAGTTCCAACAACTCAGTGGCTCTCTCTCCAGTTCCACTAAATGGAGAGTTGGTCAATTTTTCACGAATGCAAGGCTCACAAGATGCATAAGACACATAGTTGAATGGATCTAGATATCCATTATTTAGCAACTTTTGAATCCTTCTTTCATGGATGTGACCTAGCCTACAATGCCACAAGTATGCACTTTTCAACTCATCTCGTTTCCTCTTAGACACATTTACATTCATGATATGTGGAGTAGTGTCTAACATAAATAAACCATTATGCAATGTTCCTTTCGTGATGATCTTTGCTAGTCATAAGTGCCCAGCAAGCCAATCACGTGAGTGATGGCACGTGTGACTTGATACAGAATCTTTTTGCTTATTATATTTTGGCGTATATCACTTTATAACTATTGCATAAATGCATATATATTGTGATGTCCTTGGATTTGTGCAATGGGAATCGGATCGTGATGAGATCACGATAATGAGATCGATTCACCTTTAAACACATATCCTAAATAATCCCGGTCATAGGTTACTCGAGAGGGACATCGTGATAACCGGATAGACTGGTGTGCTGTATACCCGTCCATATGATGGATGCAGCTGGTCTCATAGCTGCTCGTGTAGGGACACTAGGGATACAGTACAGGTGCTCATTGGAGAATGAGTTCACTGATTGATCCGCTTACGGAATGCTGGATGGTTGATGATGCCTTATTGTCAGACAACGATTCCGTAGTCCTAGTGGTGTATCTGGTTCTTAGACTTGAGACACCAAGGATGTCCTGTATGAGTGCTCCACTCTTTGATACCAGACTTATAGGTTTGGCTGTTCCCAGATCTAGTACAGCTGGTCATTGGGAGTGGTAGTCGACCTTACGAGGGCTATTGAGTGTCGATAGAGGATCATCCACTCTCGGTATCATGAGAGGAATATCCCATGTGTTCTTGCTCAGACAAATCCCTGGCCAGGGTCATTCGGGTTGAGAGAGAAAGAGTTCTCCGGGAGAATCCGATTAGAGCGAGACTCGAGTAGAAACCGTATGGGTCTGACAGCATAATGCTCGATATACGGTCTCTGGGATATTAGATGGATGAGGGACTATAGGTACATGGTAACTGAGGACAGACAGGTCCAATGGATTGGATTCCCCTGTATCGTCTGGGGACTACGGCGTAGTGGCCTAGTACTTCCGTAGTCGATGAGTCGAGTGAATTATTACAGAGATAATAATTCACTGAGTTAGAAGGAGTTCTGACAGGTATGACTCACGGCCAGCTCGATATTGGGCCTAGAGGGTCACACACATATGGTAGGCATTGCGATGAGTAGAGGTTCGGATATGAGATATCCGACGGAGCCCTTGTCTTATTGGATGCAGATCCAATACCCACTAGGGAAAGGACCCATTAGGGTTTTGACATGGGATCTCTATAAATAGGAGGGATTCACAGCCTCATAGGCTAGAGTCTTTGCTTGCCCTTCCTATTCTCCTCTCCCTCTCCACCTCAGAGTAGGCCTGGAGTTTTGAGGAGCGTCGTCGCAACCCTGCTGTGTGGATCACCGCTAGAGAGGAGGACGCTTGACCTCCTTCACCCTCTCCTAAGGATCTGCAAGGAAACAGGGATATACGATCTCCCTAGGTAACACAATCTCTATACGCAGTTTTTTGTGTTTTTGCGGATTTTGCGCACCAATCTTCGCACGACGATGAACATCTTTTTGGGAATCGGGGATTTTTGTTTTCTTGTTCTTCCGCTGCGCATATGATGTCGCCCCCCCTATGATTTCCCAACAGTGGTATCAGAGCCAAGTTGTTCGTGCGAATGATTGGTTTTTGAACTGCGTGTGTTGTGTTTAGGAAGAATATTGACGTCAAAATCGTTGACGCAAAAGCAAGGAAGGGCAGCAACAGTTGCTGCCCTCGATCTGCATGCCTGCAGCCAGCCGCAGCCGCAGCCAGGTAGCACAGCACCGGCGCATGCGCAAGCGCTGTGCCTGCAGCAGCCGGCTGGCGGTCTGCTTGCAGCAGGCTTGCGGCCGGCGGGGCTGGGAGCCCGCTCGGTAGAAGCGCCTGCGGCCACTGAGCCCGCGGGCAGAGGCGCCGCGGGGCAGCAGCGCGGGCTGAGGCACCGCAGGGCAGCGGCGCCTGTGGCCGCTGCAACCACGGGCAAAAACCCGGCAGGGGCGGCCGCCAGCGAGGCAGCACCACCTGCGGGCGCTGACTCGCGGGCAGAACCGCCCGCGAAGGCGGCGGCGCCCGCGGGGGCGCCCACCCGCAGCGGCAGCGACCCCAGCGGGCGTGCCACCTGCAGGCGAGGGCAGTGCCCTCGCCCTCGCCGCACAGGCCGCCGCCAGCAGGGTGGCGGCGGCGGCGGCGCAGCAGCAAAGGGGAGAAGGGCATTAGGGTTTTCTGGGCAAAAAGTCAGTTTAGCCCCCTCGGAATTTGAGAAATTCCAGTTTCTGTCTTTTGTCCAAATTATGAAAATACCCTTAGGAATTGAGAAATTCCCTATATATCCCTGATTTCAGAAAATATTAATTAATTAAAAGGTTTAGTTGATTATTATTTTTATTATTATCTAGTAGTCCTACATGATGATGATTATTTATACATGTGATGTATGATGAGTGGACGGATGATCATGGACCGTGTGATGTGTGTACTTGTGATTATTATTATTGAGGTCTGCGAACCTCCATTATATTTCTCGTTTATTGTCGGGCCTGCGTGCCTATGATTAAGTTGTAATCACATGAGGAGGCGCAGCGGGAGCGTGGAAGCCATAGCGGGACCCACGAGACGGACGATCGTGATGCATGGAGATGCATCAAGATGTCGACGGAACCAACGAGGACGAGATGGACGATCACAAGGCATGGAGATGCACCGTTGCACACATAGATCTTGATGTGAGTGATTAGGCCTACTGGCTCGGGCCTAATCATATTAGGTTGTGGTCCATGATCATCTGGTGTGATTGCTTATACACATACTAGATATGTATATATATTTGCATGCGATGTAGATATATATTAAATATGTATATGTGTGACATGTCATATTAGGAGACCAAATCATAGAAACATCTCTCGATAATATTAAGTCTGTAAACGTGAGGCAATTAGATTGACCCACGTGGCCTTCCATCGTTATGAGTAGGAACCGAATCCCGGTGTAGGTTGAGTTGGTCGAGTCCCTCGAGACTCACCTATATCGCGATTCGCTATCTTGCTTACGACATAGAGATGTCACCGGTGACCTGAGGGCATGATATGCTTGGTCGAGTCCCTCGAGGGTATATCATCAAATCAGACTCATCTTGTAACGAAGGTGTTGACTTAACCGAGCTTCATGGTTGGTCGAGTCCCTCGAGGCCATGGTGATTCGGAGGCCGAACAGGACGGGAATCACAAGGAGTTGTGATCGGCAAGAGTTGTCTACCTTTTAGGCTTAGTGTGATTGGTCGAGTCCCTCGAGGTTACACTAAGACGCTGATTGGATCCTGATCCCCACTAGAAGTCTGCCGGAGACTTCCGTTTCACGTGCTGAGGGTGTCGCGTGACTCGTTAGTAAAATAGTGGGAGCATATTAAGATAGAAGTCCATATCTTGATAGTTTATTTCTTGCAAAATCTGCATGTTATTCATTTTTTGCTACATCTTTATTTTCAGAAAATGTCGCTTTCAAATCCCTTACGTGGCATACTTGATGTCAACCGCCTCACTGGTCCAAATTATACGGATTGGCTCCGTAACTTGAGAATTGTTCTCACAGCGGAGAAAATCGTGTACGTCCTTGATACAGTGATGCCTACGCCCGAAGAAGGGGCAAGCGAGGATGAGATCGCTCGCTACGTGAAGTACATTGATGACTCCACTCTTGCTCAGTGCTATATGTTGGGCTCTATGACTCCAGAGTTACAGAGACAACATGAAAAGATGGATGCCAGATCCATTCTCCTACATGTCCGCAAATTGTTTGAGGAACAGGGAAGGACTCAACGATATGAGATATCCAAGAGCCTTTTCCGCGCTAGGATGACTGAGGGGACACCGGTTCAGAACCATGTCCTAAAGATGATTGAGTGGATAGAGAAACTCACAGGTCTAGGAATGGTCCTAGAGGATAACTTGTGTGTGGACATTGTGCTTTAGTCCCTACCAGATTCCTTTTCACAGTTCATAATGAATTTTAATATGAACAAGCTTGAGGTGACTCTCCCAGAGCTCCTCAATATGTTGAGGGAGGCAGAGAGTACTATTAAGAAAGAGAAGCCAGTTCTCTACACTGGTGAGACCAGAAAGAAAAGGAAAGCAGAAAGGTCCCTTAAGAAGGGAAAGGGCAAGGGCAAACAAGGTAAAGCAAAGGTTGCTAAGAAAGACCCAACAAAGGACAAAGGCCAGTGCTTCCACTGTGGTAAAGATGGGCACTGGAAGAGAAACTGCAAAGAGTACCTTGCAGAAAGGGCGAAACAAAAGCTTGATGAAGCTTCAGGTACATTCATGATCAGTCTCCATTTGTCAGACTCTTATGATAACACATGGGTATTAGATACCGGTAGTGCTTATCATATATGTAATTCGTTGCAGGTTCTGGCAAGGCCTAGGAGACTAGAGAGAGGCGAGATGGACCTCAAGATGGGTAATGGAGCAAAAGTTGCTGTATTAGCTATTGGCGAGGTCGCCCTACATCTGCCTAGTGGAGCTTTTATTGCATTAGATGCATGTTATTTTGTTCCTTCTATTATCAAAAACATTATCTCCATTTCATGTTTAACAGTTAGTGGATATAAATTTGTTTTTGAGAACAATGGTTGTTCGATATTATTAGATGATAAGATCATCACGAAAGGAACATTGCATAATGGTTTATTTATGTTAGACACCACTCCACATATCATGAATATAAATGTGTCCAAAAGGAAACGAGATGAGTTGAACAGTGCATACCTGTGGCATTGTAGGCTAGGTCACATCCATGAAAGAAGGATTCAAAAGTTGCTAAATGATGGATATCTAGATCCATTTGACTATGTGTCATATGCAACTTGTGAGCCTTGCATTCGTGGAAAACTGACCAACTCTCCATTTAGTGGAACTGGAGAGAGAGCCACTGAGTTGTTGGAACTCATACATAGTGATGTATGTGGACCCATGTCAACTCATGCCATTGGAGGTTACTCCTACTTCATTACATTTACTGATGATTTCTCAAGGTATGGATATGTGTACTTAATGAAGTACAAGTCCGAGGCCTTTAAGAAATTCAGAGAGTATAAGAATGAGGTGGAGAACCAGACTGGAAAGAGTATCAAAACTCTTCGATCAGATCGAGGAGGTGAGTACTTAAGTACAGAGTTTACTCACTTCCTCAAGGACCATGGGATATTATCCCAATGGACACCTCCTTATATACCTCAGCTCAATGGTGTCTCTGAAAGGAGAAATCGTACATTATTAGATATGGTACGGTCCATGATGAGTTTCGCTGACCTACCCATCTCATTCTGGGGATATGCCCTAGAAACCGCAGCTTACCTTCTGAACAGAGTTCCAACTAAGTCGGTGGTGTCTACACCATATGAGATATGGAAAGGGAAGAAGCCTGATCTTAAAGTAGTTAAGATTTGGGGCTGCTCTGCCCATGTTAAAAGACACAACCCCGATAAGTTAGAATCAAGGACAGGGCGATGTAAATTTGTGGGATACCCCAAGGAAACTTGTGGGTATTACTTCTATCATCTCGAGGACCAAAAGGTCTTTGTAGCTAAGAGAGCAGTGTTCCTTGAGAAGGAACACATTCTTGGCGGAGATAGTGGGAGAATGATAGAGTTGAGCGAAGTTAGGGAACCAAGCTCAAGCACCACTCTACAGCCCGAGTCTGTTCAGGTATCTAATACACAAGTTTCAACTTTACGCAGGTCTGATAGAGTATCCCATCCTCCTGAGAGATATGTGGGACATATTAGAGCAGAGGATGTAGAGGATATTAATCCTCAGACCTACGAGGAGGCTATTATGAGTATAGACTCCGGGAAGTGGAAAGAAGCCATGAATTCTGAGATGGATTCTATGTACTCCAATAAGGTTTGGAACCTAGTTGATGCACCCGAAGGTATTGTACCCATCGGTTGCAAGTGGATCTTTAAGAAAAAGATCGGAGTAGATGGAAAGGTAGAGACCTATAAAGCAAGGCTAGTGGCTAAGGGGTATCGTCAAAGGCAAGGTGTTGACTACGACGAAACTTTCTCACCCGTAGCAATGCTAAAATCCATCAGAATTCTATTGGCTATTGCAGCACACTATGATTATGAGATCTGGCAGATGGATGTGAAAACCGCATTCCTCAACGGGAACCTGGAGGAGGAGGTGTATATGATGCAACCTGAGGGATTCGTGTCCAAGAACTGCCCAGATAAGGTGTGTAGGTTGCTTAGATCCATTTATGGACTAAAGCAAGCTTCCCGAAGTTGGAACATAAGATTTGATGAGGCAATCAGATCTTATGACTTCGTTAAGAACGAAGATGAGCCTTGTGTATACAGAAAGGTAAGTGGGAGCGCTATTAGCTTTTTGGTGTTATATGTGGATGACATCCTCATCATTGGGAATGACATAGGAATGCTATCCACAATAAAGGCTTGGTTATCTAGACACTTCTCCATGAAGGACTTAGGAGAAGCATCTTATATCTTGGGGATTAGAATCTATAGAGATAGATCCAAAAGGATGCTTGGCTTGTCCCAGTCCAGGTACATAGAAACTATTGTCAAAAGGTTTGGCATGGAAAATTCCAAAAGAGGTCTCATACCGATGAGACATGGGATATCGCTTTCTACGAGTATGTCCCCAAAGACTCCAGAAGAAAGGGCGAACATGGATATGATACCTTATGCCTCAGCAATAGGGTCTATCATGTATGCCATGCTATGTACTAAGCCTGATACAGCGCATGCTCTGAGTGTCACGAGCAGGTATCAGGCGGATCCAGGCTTGGAGCACTGGAAAGCAGTAAAGTGTATCCTTAAGTACTTGAGAAGGACTAAGGATCTTTTACTAGTATATGGAGGTAATAGCCTTAAGGTTGAAGGCTACACTGACTCAAGTTTTCAGTCTGATGTCGATGATAGCAAGTCGAATTCAGGGTATGTGTACACCTTGAATGGAGGAGCAGTGTGCTGGAAGAGTTCCAAGCAAGATACCACTGCTGACTCGACCACAGAGGCGGAGTACATTGCTGCATCAGATGCAGCAAAGGAGGGAGTCTGGTTGAAGAAGTTCATCACAGATTTGGGAGTCGTGCCGGATAGTGAGGAGTCGATTTCCCTATATTGCGACAACAACGGGGCAATTGCTCAAGCGAAGGAACCTAGGTCTCATCAGAAATCTAAGCATGTTCTGAGGAGGTTCCACCTTATCAGAGAGATCGTGACCCGAGGAGATGTAGCAGTGGAAAGAGTTCCATCCGAAGATAACATTGCAGATCCACTAACAAAGCCATTGTCTCAGATTGTCTTTGAGCGTCACAGGGGTCTGATGGGGATCAGACACATAGGTGATTAGCTTTAGGTCAAGTGGGAGATTGCTAGTCATAAGTGCCCAGCAAGCCAATCACGTGAGTGATGGCACGTGTGACTTGATACAGAATCTTTTTGCTTATTATATTTTGGCGTATATCACTTTATAACTATTGCATAAATGCATATATATTGTGATGTCCTTGGATTTATGCAATGGGAATCGGATCGTGATGAGATCACGATAATGAGATCGATTCACCTTTAAACACATATCCTAAATAATCCCGATCATAGGTTACTCGAGAGGGACATCGTGATAACCGGATAGACTGGTGTGCTATATACCCGTCCATATGATGGATGCAGCTGGTCTCATAGCTGCTCGTGTAGGGACACTAGGGATACAGTACAGGTGCTCATTGGAGAATGAGTTCACTGATTGATCCGCTTACGGAATGCTTGATGGTTGATGATGCCTTATTGTCAGACAACGATTCCGTAGTCCTAGTGGTGTATCTGGTTCTTAGACTTGAGACACCAAGGATGTCCTGTATGAGTGCTCCACTCTTTGATACCAGACTTATAGGTTTGGCTGTTCCCAGATCTAGTACAGCTGGTCATTGGGAGTGGTAGTCGACCTTACGAGGGCTATTGAGTGTCGATAGAGGATCATCCACTCTCGGTATCATGAGAGGAATATCACTTGTGTTCTTGCTCAGACAAATCCCTGGCCAGGGTCATTCGGGTTGAGAGAGAAAGAGTTCTCCGGGAGAATCCGATTAGAGCGAGACTCGAGTAGAAACCGTATGGGTCTGACAGCACCATGCTCGATATACGGTCTCTAGGATATTAGATGGATGAGGGACTATAGGTACATGGTAACTGAGGACAGACAGGTCCAATGGATTGGATTCCCCTGTATCGTTTGGGGACTACGGCGTAGTGGCCTAGTACTTCCGTAGTCGATGAGTCGAGTGAATTATTACAGAGATAATAATTCACTGAGTTAGAAGGAGTTCTGACAGGTATGACTCACGGCCAGCTCGATATTGGGCCTAGAGGGTCACACACATATGGTAGGCATTGCGATGAGTAGAGGTTCGGATATGAGATATCCGACGGAGCCCTTGTCTTATTGGATGCAGATCCAATACCCACTAGGGAAAGGACCCATTAGGGTTTTGACACGGGATCTCTATAAATAGGAGGGATTCACAGCCTCATAGGCTAGAGTCTTTGCTTGCCCTTCCTATTCTCCTCTCCCTCTCCACCTCAGAGTAGGCCTGGAGTTTTGAGGAGCGTCGTCGCAACCCTGCTGTGTAGATCACCGCTAGAGAGGAGGACGCTTGACCTCCTTCACCCTCTCCTAAGGATCTGCAATGAAACAGGGATATACGATCTCCCTAGGTAACACAATCTCTATACGCAGTTTTTTGTGTTTTTGCGGATTTTGCGCACCAATCTTCGCACGACGATGAACATCTTTTTGGGAATCGGGGATTTTTGTTTTCTTGTTCTTCCGCTGCGCATATGATGTCGCCCCCCCTATGATTTCCCAACAATCTTATCATCTAATAATATTGAACAACCATTGTTCTCAAAAACAAATTTATATCCACTAAATGTTAAACATGAAATGGAGATAATGTTTTTGATAATAGAAGGAACAAAATAACATGCATCTAATGCAATAAAAGCTCCATTAGGCAGATGTAGGGCGACCTCGCCAACAGCTAATACAGCAACTTTTGCTCCATTACCCATCTTGAGGTCCATCTCGCCTCTCTCTAGTCTCCTAGGCCTTGCCAGAACCTGCAACGAATTGCATATATGATAAGCACTACCGGTATCCAATACCCATGTGTTATCATAAGAGTCTGACAAATGGAGACTGATCATGAATGTACCTGAAGCTTCATCAAGCTTTTGTTTCGCCCTTTCTGCAAGGTACTCTTTGCAGTTTCTCTTCCAATGCCCATTTTTACCACAGTGGAAGCACTGGCCTTTGTCCTTTGCTGGGTCTTTCTTAGCAACCTTTGCTTTACTTTGTTTGCCCTTGCCCTTTCCCTTCTTAAGGGACATTTCTGCTTTTCTTTTCTTTCTGGTCTCACCAGTGTAGAGAACTGGCTTCTCTTTCTTAATAGTACTCTCTGCCTCCCTCAAAATATTGAGGAGCTCTGGGAGAGTCACCTCAAGCTTGTTCATATTAAAATTCATTATGAACTGTGAAAAGGAATCTGGTAGGGACTGAAGCACAATGTCCACATACAAGTTATCCTCTAGGACCATTCCTAGACCTGTGAGTTTCTCTATCCACTCAATCATCTTTAGGACATGGTTCTGAACCGGTGTCCCCTCAGTCATCCTAGCGCGGAAAAGGCTCTTGGATATCTCATATTGTTGAGTCCTTCCCTGTTCCTCAAACAATTTGCGAACATGTAGGAGAATGGATCTGGCATCCATCTTTTCATGTTGTCTCTGTAACTCAGGAGTCATAGAGCCCAACATATAGCACTGAGCAAGAGTGGAGTCATCAATGTACTTCAGGTAGCGAGCGATCTCATCCTCGTTTGCCCCTTCTTCGGGTGTAGGCATCACTGTATCAAGGACGTACACGATTTTCTCCGCTGTGAGAACAATTCTCAAGTTACGGAGCCAATCCATATAATTTGGACCAGTGAGGCGGTTGACATCAAGTATGCCACGTAAGGGATTTGAAAGCGACATTTTCTGAAAATAAAGATGTAGCAGAAATGTATAACATGCAGATTTTGCAAGAAATAAACTATCAAGATATGGACTTCTATCTTAATATGCTCCCACTATTTTACTAACGAGTCACGCGACACCCTCAGCACGTGAAACGGAAGTCTCCGGCAGACTTCTAGTGGGGATCAGGATCCAATCAGCGTCTTAGTGTAACCTCAAGGGACTCGACCAATCACACTAAGCCTAAAAGGTAGGCAACTCTTGCCGATCACAACTCCTTATGATTCCCGTCCTGTTCGGCCTCCGAATCACCATGGCCTCGAGGGACTCGACCAACCATGATGCTCGGTTAAGTCAACACCTTCGTTACAAGATGAGTCTGATTTGATGATATACTCTCGAGGGACTCGACCAAGCATACCATGCCCTCAGGTCACCGGTGACATCTCTATGTCGTAAGCAAGATAGCGAATCACGATATAGGTGAGTCTCGAGGGACTCGACCAACTCAACCTACACCGGGAATCGGTTCCTACTCATAACGATGGAAGGCCACGTGGGTCAATCTAATTGCCTCACGTTTACCGACTTAATATTATCGAGAGATGTTTCTATGATTTGGTCTCCTAATATGACATGTCACACATATACATATTTAATATATATCTACATCGCATGCAAATATATATACATATCTAGTATGTGTATAAGCAATCACACCAGATGATCATGGACCACAACCTAATATGATTAGGCCCGAGCCAGTAGGCCTAATCACTCACATCAAGATCTATGTGTGCAACGGTGCATCTCCATGCCCTGTGATCGTCCATCTTGTCCTCGTCGGTTTCGTCGACATCTTGATGCATCTCCATGCATCACGATCGTCCGTCTCGTGGGTCCCGCTATCGCATCCACGCTCCCGCTGCGCCTCCTCATGTGATTACAACTTAATCATAGGCACGCAGGCCTGACAATAAACGAGAAATATAATGGAGGTTCGCAGACCTCAATAATAATAATCACAAGTACACACATCACACGGTCCATGATCATCCGTCCACACATCATACATCACATGTATAAATAATCATCATCATGTAGGACTACTAGATAATAATAAAAATAATAATCAACTAAACCTTTTAATTAATTAATATTTTTCTGAAATCAGGGACATGTAGGGAATTTCTCAATTCCTAAGGGTATTTTCATAATTTGGACAAAAGACAGAAACTGGAATTTCTCAAATTTCGAGGGGCAAAACTATCTTTTTCCCAGAAAACCCTAATGCCCTTTCCCCCTTTCGCTGCTGCCGCCGCCGCCACCCTGCCGGCGGCGGCCTGTGCGGCGGGGCGAGGGCTGTGAATCCCTCCTATTTATAGAGATCCCGTGTCAAACCCTAATGGGTCCTTCCCTAGTGGGTATTGGATCTGCATCCAAAAAGACAAGGGATCCGTCGGATATCTCATATCCGAACCTCTACTCATCGCAATGCCTACCATATGTGTGTGACCCTCTAGGCCCAATATCGAGCTGGCCGTGAGTCATACCTATCAGAACTCCTTCTAACTCAGTGAATTATTATCTCTGTAATAATTCACTCGACTCATCGACTACGGACGTACTAGGCCACTACGCCGTAGTCCCTAGACGATACAGGGGAATCCAATCCATTGGACCTGTCTGTCCTTAGTTACCATGTACCTATAGTCCCTCATCCATCTAATATCCCAGAGACCGTATATCGAGCATAGTGCTGTCAGACCCATATGGTTTCTACTCGAGTCTCGCTCTAATCGGATTCTCCCGGAGAACTCTTTCTCTCTCAACCCGAATGACCCTGGCCAGGGATTTGTCTGAGCAAGAACATATAGGATATTCCTCTCATGACGCCGAGAGTGGATGATCCTCTATTGACACTCAATAGCCCTCGTAAGGTCGACTACCACTCCCAATGACCAGCTGTACTAGATCTGGGAACAGCCAAACCTATAAGTCTGGTATCAAAGAGTGGAGCACTCATACAGGACATCCTTGGTGTCTCAAGTCTAAGGACTAGATACACCACTAGGACTACGGAATCGCTGTCTGATAATAAGGCATCATCAACCATCCAGCATTCCGTAAACGGATCAATCAGTGAACTCATTCTCCAATGAGCACCTGTACTGTATCCCTAAGGTCCCTACACGAGCAGCTATGAGACCAGCTGCATCCATCATATGGACAGGTATACAGCACACCAGTCTATCCGGTTATCACGATGTCCCTCTCGAGTAACCTATGACCAGGATTATTTAGGATATGTGTTTAAAGGTGAATCGATCTCATTATCGTGATCTCATCACAATCTGATTCCCATTGCACAAATCCAATGACATCACAATATATATATGCATTTATGCAATAGTTATAAAGTGATATACGCCAAAATATAATAAGCAAAAAGATTCTGTATCAAGTCACACGTGCCATCACTCACGTGATTGGCTTGTTGGGCACATATGACTAGCACATATTCCCATCATGATTCCTATCATGATGTATTTCTTTGAAGATGATGTCAAGGCTTGACATACATTTTCAAATATAACAAGTTTGAATGATGGTAGTGTAGCAATTCATTATTTTGTAAGATATCGACATGTAAAGCTGTGAAGCAAGATTTTGATATCATTACATGATGTACACATTTCGAATATTTTAGCAAGTGTAGCATTGCATCATATGGTAAGATATCAGCTCGTACGATGCAAATTTTTGTTTGATATCTTGATACAGGGCATATAGCAATGATAGCAATCCTATATTTCTTGGTGATGCAAGTATAGCCTAATCATAGCATCAGTGATAGCAATCAGTGATAGCACCCATATCATCATTAGTGATAGCAAACATATCTGCATCAGTGATAGCAACCATATCATCATTAGTGATAGCAAACATATCAGCATCAGTGATAGCAACTATATCATCATTAGTGATAGCAAACATATCAGCATCAGTAAACATATCAATTCATATATTTCTCCCCCTTTGTCATCAACAAAAAGCATGGTAGATGTGATTCTAGGAGAACAATATAAGCAGGTTATCAAGCACATAAAAGGAAGGCATGACACATATAATACTTTGAATACCTCTTCTCCTTGTATGTTATAATTCTTTGTGTATAAAGGAGGAAACTCATTTTTCAAAAAAAAATTTCATAAGAGTGTACAGGAAAATCCGATTTTTAGCATTCAAATTGTTAAGCAAATCCGAAAATAACCTCTTTCATGCATTTGGATATGAGTAAACTATTGATTTTCAAAAATATTTTTATATTTGACACATAATTTCCAACATGTTATTTGATCAAGTGATACCAAGGCATGTAATACTAATCAAGTGTTTTGATCATTCAATAAAGTCCGAAAAATAATTTTAACTAGTTTAAGTATTCGGACACATCAACATTCCTAATTCTCTTCTTATAAAATCAAATTGTTCTTCACTTAGAGGTTTTGTAAAGATATCAGCTAGTTGATGTTTCGTATCAATGAACTCTATGATTACATCATGATTCGTAACATGATCTCGTATAAAGTGATGTCTGATATCAATATGTTTTGTTCTTGAGTGTTGTATAGGGTTCTTTGTTAAGCATATTGCACTTGTATTATCACATTTAATGGGAATATTTTTAAGATGAACTTTATAATCTTCTAAGGTGTTTTTCATCCAAACAACTTGT
Organism: Musa acuminata AAA Group; assembly: GCF_036884655.1. Lineage (NCBI taxonomy): Eukaryota > Viridiplantae > Streptophyta > Magnoliopsida > Zingiberales > Musaceae > Musa > Musa acuminata. The sequence goes on along the minus strand of NC_088349.1, from coordinate 31,745,904 downwards.
GCACAGCATGCACTTGCTGCAATATATTCAGCTTCGGTTGTTGATAGTGCAACCGAGTTTTGTTTTTTAGATGACCAGGAAACAAGGGCATGTCCTAAGAATTGACATGTTCCTGATGTGCTTTTTCTATCTAATCTACAGCCAGCAAAGTCCGCATCAGCATAAGCAATTAACTCAAGATTCTCTGATTTTGGGTACCATAATCCTAGATTTGTGATACCATTAAGATATCTGAGTATTCTTTTAACTGCTTTAAGATGAGATATCTTAGGGTTTGATTGAAATCTAGCACAAAGTCCTACACTGAACATGATATCTGGTCTAGTTGCAGTGAGGTAAAGTAAACTTCCTATCATACCCCTATAAGTTTTTTGATCGAAGTTTTCTCCACTTTCATCAATTTCTAACTTAGTGGAGGTGCTCATAGGAGTGTTAATTGCTAGTCATAAGTGCCCAGCAAGCCAATCACGTGAGTGATGGCACGTGTGACTTGATACAGAATCTTTTTGCTTATTATATTTTGGCGTATATCACTTTATAACTATTGCATAAATGCATATATATTGTGATGTCCTTGGATTTGTGCAATGGGAATCGGATCGTGATGAGATCACGATAATGAGATCGATTCACCTTTAAACACATATCCTAAATAATCCCGGTCATAGGTTACTCGAGAGGGACATCGTGATAACCGGATAGACTGGTGTGCTGTATACCCGTCCATATGATGGATGCAGCTGGTCTCATAGCTGCTCATGTAGGGACACTAGGGATACAGTACAGGTGCTCATTGGAGAATGAGTTCACTGATTGATCCGCTTACGGAATGCTGGATGGTTGATGATGCCTTATTGTCAAACAACGATTCCGTAGTCCTAGTGGTGTATCTGGTTCTTAGACTTGAGACACCAAGGATGTCCTGTATGAGTGCTCCACTCTTTGATACCAGACTTATAGGTTTGGCTGTTCCCAGATCTAGTACAGCTGGTCATTGGGAGTGGTAGTCGACCTTACGAGGGCTATTAAGTGTCGATAGAGGATCATCCACTCTCGGTATCATGAGAGGAATATCCCATGTGTTCTTGCTCAGACAAATCCCTGGCCAGGGTCATTCGGGTTGAGAGAGAAAGAGTTCTCCGGGAGAATCCGATTAGAGCGAGACTCGAGTAGAAACCGTATGGGTCTGACAGCACCATGCTCAATATACGGTCTCATCACGATCCGATTCCCATTGCACAAATCCAAGGACATCACAATATATATGCATTTATGCAATAGTTATAAAGTGATATACGCCAAAATATAATAAGCAAAAAGATTCTGTATCAAGTCACACGTGCCATCACTCACGTGATTGGCTTGTTGGGCACTTATGACTAGCAATCTCCCACTTGACCTAAAGCCAATCACCTATGTGTCTGATCCCCATCAGACCCCTGTGACGCTCAAAGACAATCTGAGACAATGGCTTTGTTAGTGGATCTGCAATGTTATCTTCGGATGGAACTCTTTCCACTGCTACATCTCCTCGGGTCACGATCTCTCTGATAAGGTGGAACCTCCTCAGAACATGCTTAGATTTCTGATGAGACCTAGGTTCCTTCGCTTGAGCAATTGCCCCGTTGTTGTCGCAATATAGGGAAATCGACTCCTCACTATCCGGCACGACTCCCAAATCTGTGATGAACTTCTTCAACCAGACTCCCTCCTTTGCTGCATCTGATGCAGCAATGTACTCCGCCTCTGTGGTCGAGTCAGCAGTGGTATCTTGCTTGGAACTCTTCCAGCACACTGCTCCTCCATTCAAGGTGTACACATACCCTGAATTCGACTTGCTATCATCGACATCAGACTGAAAACTTGAGTCAGTGTAGCCTTCAACCTTAAGGCTATTACCTCCATATACTAGTAAAAGATCCTTAGTCCTTCTCAAGTACTTAAGGATACACTTTACTGCTTTCCAGTGCTCCAAGCCTGGATCCGCCTGATACCTGCTCGTGACACTCAGAGCATGCGCTGTATCAGGCTTAGTACATAGCATGGCATACATGATAGACCCTATTGCTGAGGCATAAGGTATCATATCCATGTTCGCCCTTTCTTCTGGAGTCTTTGGGGACATACTCGTAGAAAGCGATATCCCATGTCTCATCGGTATGAGACCTCTTTTGGAATTTTCCATGCCAAACCTTTTGACAATAGTTTCTATGTACCTGGACTGGGACAAGCCAAGCATCCTTTTGGATCTATCTCTATAGATTCTAATCCCCAAGATATAAGATGCTTCTCCTAAGTCCTTCATGGAGAAGTGTCTAGATAACCAAGCCTTTATTGTGGATAGCATTCCTATGTCATTCCCAATGATGAGGATGTCATCCACATATAACACCAAAAAGCTAATAGCGCTCCCACTTACCTTTCTGTATACACAAGGCTCATCTTCGTTCTTAACGAAGTCATAAGATCTGATTGCCTCATCAAATCTTATGTTCCAACTTCGGGAAGCTTGCTTTAGTCCATAAATGGATCTAAGCAACCTACACACCTTATCTGGGCAGTTCTTGGACACGAATCCCTCAGGTTGCATCATATACACCTCCTCCTCCAGGTTCCCGTTGAGGAATGCGGTTTTCACATCCATCTGCCAGATCTCATAATCATAGTGTGCTGCAATAGCCAATAGAATTCTGATGGATTTTAGCATTGCTACGGGTGAGAAAGTTTCGTCGTAGTCAACACCTTGCCTTTGACGATACCCCTTAGCCACTAGCCTTGCTTTATAGGTCTCTACCTTTCCATCTACTCCGATCTTTTTCTTAAAGATCCACTTGCAACCGATGGGTACAATACCTTCGGGTGCATCAACTAGGTTCAAAACCTTATTGGAGTACATAGAATCCATCTCAGAATTCATGGCTTCTTTCCACTTCCCGGAGTTTATACTCATAATAGCCTCCTCGTAGGTCTGAGGATCAATATCCTCTACATCCTCTGCTCTAATATGTCCCACATATCTCTCAGGAGGATGGGATACTCTATCAGACCTGCGTAAAGTTGAAACTTGTGTATTAGATACCTGAACAGACTCGGGCTGTAGAGTGGTGCTTGAGCTTGGTTCTCCAACCTCGCTCAATTCTATCATTCTCCCACTGTCTCCGTCAAGAATGTGTTCCTTCTCAAGGAACACTGCTCTCTTAGCTACAAAAACCTTTTGGTCCTCGAGATGATAGAAGTAATACCCACAAGTTTCCTTAGGGTATCCCACAAATTTACATCGCCCTGTCCTTGATTCTAACTTATCGGGGTTGTGTCTTTTAACATGGGCAGAGCAGCCCCAAATCTTAACTACTTTAAGATCAGGCTTCTTCCCTTTCCATATCTCATATGGTGTAGACACCACCGACTTAGTTGGAACTCTGTTCAGAAGGTAAGCTGCGGTTTCTAGGGCATATCCCCAGAATGAGATGGGTAGGTCAGCGAAACTCATCATGGACCGTACCATATCTAATAATGTACGATTTCTCCTTTCAGAGACACCATTGAGCTGAGGTGTATAAGGAGGTGTCCATTGGGATAATATCCCATGGTCCTTGAGGAAGTGAGTAAACTCTGTACTTAAGTACTCACCTCCTCGATCTGATCGAAGAGTTTTGATACTCTTTCCAGTCTGGTTCTCCACCTCATTCTTATACTCTCTGAATTTCTCAAAGGCCTCGGACTTGTAATTCATTAAGTACACATATCCATACCTTGAGAAATCATCAGTAAATGTAATGAAGTAGGAGTAACCTCCAATGGCATGAGTTGACATGGGTCCACATACATCACTATGTATGAGTTCCAACAACTCAGTGGCTCTCTCTCCAGTTCCACTAAATGGAGAGTTGGTCAGTTTTCCACGAATGCAAGGCTCACAAGTTGCATATGACACATAGTCGAATGGATCTAGATATCCATCATTTAGCAACTTTTGAATCCTTCTTTCATGGATGTGACCTAGCCTACAATGCCACAGGTATGCACTGTTCAACTCATCTCGTTTCCTTTTGGACATATTTATATTCATGATATGTGGAGTGGTGTCTAACATAAATAAACCATTATGCAATGTTCCTTTCGTGATGATCTTATCATCTAATAATATCGAACAACCATTGTTCTCAAAAACAAATTTATATCCACTAACTGTTAAACATGAAATGGAGATAATGTTTTTGATAATAGAAGGAACAAAATAACATGCATCTAATGCAATAAAAGCTCCACTAGGTAGATGTAGGGCGACCTCGCCAACAGCTAAAACAACAACTTTTGCTCCATTACCCATCTTGAGGTCCATCTCGCCTCTCTCTAGTCTCCTAGGCCTTGCCAGAACCTGCAACGAATTACATATATGATAAGCACTACCGGTATCTAATACCCATGTGTTATCATAAGAGTCTGACAAATGGAGACCGATCATGAATGTACCTGAAGCTTCATCAAGCTTTTGTTTCGCCCTTTCTGCAAGGTACTCTTTGCAGTTTCTCTTCCAGTGCCCATCTTTACCACAGTGGAAGCACTGGCCTTTGTCCTTTGTTGGGTCTTTCTTAGCAACCTTTGCTTTATCTTGTTTGCCCTTGCCCTTTCCCTTCTTAAGGGACCTTTCTGCTTTCCTTTTCTTTCTGGTCTCACCAGTGTAGAGAACTGGCTTCTCTTTCTTAATAGTACTCTCTGCCTCCCTCAACATATTGAGGAGCTCTGGGAGAGTCACCTCAAGCTTGTTCATATTAAAGTTCATTATGAACTGTGAAAAGGAATCTGGTAGGGACTGAAGCACAATGTCCACACACAAGTTATCCTCTAGGACCATTCCTAGACCTGTGAGTTTCTCTATCCACTCAATCATCTTTAGGACATGGTTCTGAACCGGTGTCCCCTCAGTCATCCTAGCGCGGAAAAGGCTCTTGGATATCTCATATCGTTGAGTCCTTCCCTGTTCCTCAAACAATTTACGGACATGTAGGAGAATGGATCTGGCATCCATCTTTTCATGTTGTCTCTGTAACTCTGGAGTCATAGAGCCCAACATATAGCACTGAGCAAGAGTGGAGTCATCAATGTACTTCACGTAGCGAGCGATCTCATCCTCGCTTGCCCCTTCTTCGGGCGTAGGCATCACTGTATCAAGGACGTACACGATTTTCTCCGCTGTGAGAGCAATTCTCAAGTTACGGAGCCAATCCGTATAATTTGGACCAGTGAGGCGGTTGACATCAAGTATGCCACGTAAGGGATTTGAAAGCGACATTTTCTGAAAATAAAGATGTAGCAAAAATGAATAACATGCAGATTTTGCAAGAAATAAACTATCAAGATATGGACTTCTATCTTAATATGCTCCCACTATTTTACTAACGAGTCACGCGACACCCTCAGCACGTGAAACGGAAGTCTCCGGCAGACTTCTAGTGGGGATCAGGATCCAATCAGCGTCTTAGTGTAACCTCGAGGGACTCGACCAATCACACTAAGCCTAAAAGGTAGACAACTCTTGCCGATCACAACTCCTTGTGATTCCCGTCCTGTTCGGCCTCCGAATCACCATGGCCTCGAGGGACTCGACCAACCATGATGCTCGGTTAAGTCAACACCTTCGTTACAAGATGAGTCTGATTTGATGATATACCCTCGAGGGACTCGACCAAGCATATCATGCCCTCAGGTCACCGGTGACATCTCTATGTCGTAAGCAAGATAGCGAATCGCGATATAGGTGAGTCTCGAGGGACTCGACCAACTCAACCTACACCGGGATTCGGTTCCTACTCATAACGATGGAAGGCCACGTGGGTCAATCTAATTGCCTCACGTTTACCGACTTAATATTATCGAGAGATGTTTCTATGATTTGGTCTCCTATTATGACATGTCACACATGTACATATTTAATATATATCTACATCGCATGCAAATATATATACATATCTAGTATGTGTATAAGCAATCACACCAGATGATCATGGACCACAACCTAATATGATTAGGCCCGAGCCAGTAGGCCTAATCACTCACATCAAGATCTATGTGTGGAACGGTGCATCTCCATGCCTTGTGATCGTCCATCTCGTCCTCGTCGGTTCCGTCGACATCTTGATGCATCTCCATGCATCACGATCGTCCGTCTCGTGAGTCCCGCTATGGCTTCCACGCTCCCGCTGCGCCTCCTCATGTGATTACAACTTAATCATAGGCACGCAGGCCCGACAATAAACGAGAAATATAATGGAGGTTCGCAGACCTCAATAATAATAATCACAAGTACACACATCACACGGTCCATGATCATCCGTCCACTCATCATACATCACATGTATAAATAATCATCATCATGTAGGACTACTAAATAATAATAAAAATAATAATCAACTAAACCTTTTAATTAATTAATATTTTCTGAAATCAGGGATATATAGGGAATTTCTCAATTCCGAAGGGTATTTTCGTAATTTGGACAAAAGACAGAAACTGGAATTTCTCAAATTCCGAGGGGCAAAACTGTCTTTTTCCCATAAAACCCTAATTCCCTCTTACTACTGCTGCTGCTGCCACCGCCACCCTGCTGGCGGCGGCATGTGCGGCGAGGGGCGGGGCGCTGCCCTCGCCTGCGGGCGGCACGCCCGCTGGCGGCGATGCCGCTGCGGGTGGGCGCCCCCTTCGGGCGCCGCTGCCTCCGTAGGCGATGCTGTACCGCCGGGCGGCCGCCCCTGTGGGGGGGGTTTCGCCCGCGGGAGCAGCGGCGGCAGGCGTCGCAGCCCTGTGGCGGCAGACGCCGCTTCCTTGCGGCGACAGGCGCCGCTGCCCTGCGGCGCCTCTGCCCGTGGGCTGCCAGCCCCGCCGGCAGCAAGGCTGCTGTGTGGATCACCGCTAGAGACCGTATATTGAGCATCGTCGCAACCCTGCTGTGTGGATCACCGCTAGAGAGGAGGACGCTTGACCTCCTTCACCCTCTCCTAAGGATCTGCAAGGAAACAGGGATATACGATCTCCCTAGGTAACACAATCTCTATACGCAGTTTTGTGTTTTGCGGATTTTTGCGCACCAATCTTCGCACGACGACGAACATCTTTTTGGGAATCGGGGATTTTGTTTTCTTGTTCTTCCGCTGCGCATATGATGTCGCCCCCTATGATTTCCCAACAGTGGTATCAGAGCCAGGTTGTTCGTGCGAATGATTGGTTTTTGAACTGCGTGTGTTGTGTTTAGGAAGAATATTGACGTCAAAATCGTTGACGCAAAAGTGAGGAAGGGCAGCAACAGTTGCTGCCCTCGATCTGCATGCCTGCAGCCACCTGCAGCGGCAGCCGCAGCCGCAGCCAGGCAGCACAGCGCCGGCGCATGCGCAAGCGCTGTGCCTGCAGCAGCCGGCCGGCGGCCTGCTTGCAGCAGGCTTGCTGCCGGCGGGGCTGGCAACCCACGGGCAGAGGCGCCGCAGGGCAGCGGCGCCTACCGCCGAAAGGAAGCGGCGCCTGCCGCCGCAGGGCAGCGACGCGCGACGCCTGCCGCCGCAGGGCAGCGACGCGCGACGCCTGCCGCCGCAGGGCAGCGACGCGCGACGCCTGCCGCCGCTGCTCCCGCGGGCGAAACCCCCCCCACAGGGGCGGCCGCCCGGCGGGACAGCACCGCCTGCGGAGGCAGCGGCGCCCGAAGAGGGCGCCCACCCGCAGCGGCATCGCCGCTAGCGGGCGTGCCGCCCGCAGGCGAGGGCAGCGCCCCGCCCCTCGCCGCACAGGTGCCGCCAGCAGGGTGGCGGCGGCAGCAGCAGCAGCAGTAAGAGGGAATTAGGGTTTTATGGGAAAAAGACAGTTTTGCCCCTCGGAATTTGAGAAATTCCAGTTTCTGTCTTTTGTCCAAATTACGAAAATACCCTTAGGAATTGAGAAATTCCCTATATATCCCTGATTTCAGAAAATATTAATTAATTAAAAGGTTTAGTTGATTATTATTTTTATTATTATCTAGTAGTCCTACATGATGATGATTATTTATACATATGATGTATGATGAGTGGACGGATGATCATGGACCGTGTGATGTGTGTACTTGTGATTATTATTATTGAGGTCTGCGAACCTCCATTATATTTCTCGTTTATTGTCGGGCCTGTGTGCCTATGATTAAGTTGTAATCACATGAGGAGGCGCAGCGGGAGCGTGGAAGCCATAGCGGGACCCACGAGACGGACGATCGTGATGCATGGAGATGCATCAAGATGTCGACGGAACCGACGAGGACGAGATGGACGATCACAAGGCATGGAGATGCACCGTTGCACACATAGATCTTGATGTGAGTGATTAGGCCTACTGGCTCGGGCCTAATCATATTAGGTTGTGGTCCATGATCATCTGGTGTGATTGCTTATACACATACTAGATATGTATATATATTTGCATGCGATGTAGATATATATTAAATATGTATATGTGTGACATGTCATATTAGGAGACCAAATCATAGAAACATCTCTCGATAATATTAAGTCGGTAAACGTGAGGCAATTAGATTGACCCACGTGGCCTTCCATCGTTATGAGTAGGAACCGAATCCCGGTGTAGGTTGAGTTGGTCGAGTCCCTCGAGACTCACCTATATCGCGATTCGCTCTCTTGCTTACGACATAGAGATGTCACCGGTGACCTGAGGGCATGATATGCTTGGTCGAGTCCCTCGAGGGTATATCATCAAATCAGACTCATCTTGTAACGAAGGTGTTGACTTAACCGAGCATCATGGTTGGTCGAGTCCCTCGAGGCCATGGTGATTCGGAGGCCGAACAGGACGGGAATCACAAGGAGTTGTGATCGGCAAGAGTTGTCTACCTTTTAGGCTTAGTGTGATTGGTCGAGTCCCTCGAGGTTACACTAAGACGCTGATTGGATCCTGATCCCCACTAGAAGTCTGCCGGAGACTTCCGTTTCACGTGCTGAGGGTGTCGCGTGACTCGTTAGTAAAATAGTGGGAGCATATTAAGATAGAAGTCCATATCTTGATAGTTTATTTCTTGCAAAATCTGCATGTTATTCATTTTTGCTACATCTTTATTTTCAGAAAATGTCGCTTTCAAATCCCTTACGTGGCATACTTGATGTCAACCGCCTCACTGGTCCAAATTATACGGATTGGCTCCGTAACTTGAGAATTGTTCTCACAGCGGAGAAAATCGTGTACGTCCTTGATACAGTGATGCCTACGCCCGAAGAAGGGGCAAGCGAGGATGAGATCGCTAGCTACGTGAAGTACATTGATGACTCCACTCTTGCTCAGTGCTATATGTTGGGCTCTATGACTCCAGAGTTACAGAGACAACATGAAAAGATGGATGCCAGATCCATTCTCCTACATGTCCGTAAATTGTTTGAGGAACAGGGAAGGACTCAACGATATGAGATATCCAAGAGCCTTTTCCGCGCTAGGATGACTGAGGGGACACCGGTTCAGAACCATGTCCTAAAGATGATTGAGTGGATAGAGAAACTCACAGGTCTAGGAATGGTCCTAGAGGATAACTTGTGTGTGGACATTGTGCTTCAGTCCCTACCAGATTCCTTTCCACAGTTCATAATGAACTTTAATATGAACAAGCTTGAGGTGACTCTCCCAGAGCTCCTCAATATGTTGAGGGAGGCAGAGAGTACTATTAAGAAAGAGAAGCCAGTTCTCTACACTGGTGAGACCAGAAAGAAAAGGAAAGCAGAAAGGTCCCTTAAGAAGGGAAAGGGCAAGGGCAAACAAGGTAAAGCAAAGGTTGCTAAGAAAGACCCAACAAAGGACAAAGGCCAGTGCTTCCACTGTGGTAAAGATGGGCACTGGAAGAGAAACTGCAAAGAGTACCTTGCAGAAAGGGCGAAACAAAAGCTTGATGAAGCTTCAGGTATATTCATGATCAATCTCCAATTGGCAGATTTTTGTGATAATTCATTGGTATTGGATACCAATATTGCTTATCACATCTACAATTTATTGTAAATTCTAGCAAAGCCGAGGGGAGATTGACGAGAGGAATATTGCATAAAGGTTTGTTTATGCAAGACACTACTCCACATATCATGAATGTAAGTGTCTAAGAGGAAACGAGATGAGGTGAACAGTGCATACCTATGGCATTGTAGGCTAGGTCACATTCATGAAAGAAGGATTCAAAAGTTGCTAAATAATGGATATCTAGATCCATTCGACTATGTGTCATATGCAACTTGTGAGCCTTGCATTCGTGGAAAACTGAACAACTCTCCATTTAGTGGAACTGGAGAGAGAGCCACTGAGTTGTTGGAACTCATACATAGTGTTGTATGTGGACCCATGTCAACTCATGCCATTGGAGGTTACTCCTACTTCATTACATTTACTGATGATTTCTCAAGGTATGGATATGTGTACTTAATGAAGTACAAGTCCGAGGCCTTTGAGAAATTTAGAGAGTATAAGAATGAGGTGGAGAACCAGACTGGAAAGAGTATCAAAACTCTTCGATCAGATCGAGGAGGTGAGTACTTAAGTACAGAGTTTACTCACTTCCTCAAGGACCATGGGATATTATCCCAATGGACACCTCCTTATACACCTCAGCTCAATGGTGTCTCTGAAAGGAGAAATCGTACATTATTAGATATGGTACGGTCCATGATGAGTTTCGCTGACCTACCCATCTTATTCTAGGGATATGACCTAGAAACCGCAGCTTACCTTCTGAACAGAGTTCCAACTAAGTCGGTGGTGTCTACACCATATGAGATATGGAAAGGGAAGAAGCCTGATCTTAAAGTTGTTAAGATTTGGGGCTGCTCTGCCCATGTTAAAAGACACAACCCCGATAAGTTAGAATCAAGGACAGGGCGATGTAAATTTGTGGGATACCCCAAGGAAACTTGTGGGTATTACTTCTATCATCTCGAGGACCAAAAAGGTCTTTGTAGCTAAGAGAGCAGTGTTCCTTGAGAAGGAACACATTCTTGACGGAGACAGTGGGAGAATGATAGAATTAAGCGAGGTTGGAGAACCAAGCTCAAGCACCACTCTACAGCCCGAGTCTGTTCAGGTATCTAATACACAAGTTTCAACTTTACGCAGGTCTGATAGAGTATCCCATCCTCCTGAGAGATATGTGGGACATATTAGAGCAGAGGATGTAGAGGATATTGATCCTCAGACCTACGAGGAGGCTATTATGAGTATAGACTCCGGGAAGTGGAAAGAAGCCATGAATTCTGAGATGGATTCTATGTACTCCAATAAGGTTTGGAACCTAGTTGATGCACCCGAAGGTATTGTACCCATCGGTTGCAAGTGGATCTTTAAGAAAAAGATCGGAGTAGATGGAAAGGTAGAGACCTATAAAGCAAGGCTAGTGGCTAAGGGGTATCGTCAAAGGCAAGGTGTTGACTACGACGAAACTTTCTCACCCGTAGCAATGCTAAAATCCATCAGAATTCTATTGGCTATTGCAGCACACTATGATTATGAGATCTGGCAGATGGATGTGAAAACCGCATTCCTCAACGGGAACCTGGAGGAGGAGGTGTATATGATGCATCCTGAGGGATTCGTGTCCAAGAACTGCCCAGATAAGGTGTGTAGGTTGCTTAGATCCATTTATGGACTAAAGCAAGCTTCCCGAAGTTGGAACATAAGATTTGATGAGGCAATCAGATCTTATGACTTCGTTAAGAACGAAGATGAGCCTTGTGTATACAGAAAGGTAAGTGGGAGCGCTATTAGCTTTTTTGGTGTTATATGTGGATGACATCCTCATCATTGGGAATGACATAGGAATGCTATCCACAATAAAGGCTTGGTTATCTAGACACTTCTCCATGAAGGACTTAGGAGAAGCATCTTATATCTTGGGGATTAGAATCTATAGAGATAGATCCAAAAGGATGCTTGGCTTGTCCCAGTCCAGGTACATAGAAACTATTGTCAAAAGGTTTGGCATGGAAAATTCCAAAAGAGGTCTCATACCGATGAGACATGGGATATCGCTTTCTACGAGTATGTCCCCAAAGACTCCAAAAGAAAGGGCGAACATGGATATGATACCTTATGCCTCAGCAATAGGGTCTATCATGTATGTCATGCTATGTACTAGGCCCGATATAGTGCATGCTCTGAGTGTCACGAGCAGGTATCAGGCGGATCCAGGCTTGGAGCACTGGAAAGCAGTAAAGTGTATCCTTAAGTACTTGAGAAGGACCAAGGATCTTTTACTAGTATATGGAGGTAATAGCCTTAAGGTTGAAGGCTACACTGACTCAAGTTTTCAGTCTGATGTCGATGATAGCAAGTCGAATTCAGGGTATGTGTACACCTTGAATGGAGGAGCAGTGTGCTGGAAGAGTTCCAAGCAAGATACCACTGCTGACTCGACCACAGAGGCGGAGTACATTGCTGCATCAGATGCAGCAAAGGAGGGAGTCTGGTTGAAGAAGTTCATCACAGATTTGGGAGTCGTGCCGGATAGTGAGGAGCTGACTTCCTTATATTGCGACAACTACGGGGCGATTACTCAAATAAGGGAACCCGGGTCTCAACAGAAGTGTTCTGAGGAGGTTCCACCTTATCAGAGAGATCGTGACCCGAGGAGATGTAGCAGTGGAAAGAGTTCCATCCGAAGATAACATTGCAGATCCACTAACAAAGCCATTGTCTCAGATTGTCTTTGAGCGTCACAGGGGTCTGATGGGGATCAGACACATAGGTGATTGGCTTTAGGTCAAGTGGGAGATTGCTAGTCATAAGTGCCCAACAAGCCAATCACGTGAGTGATGGCACGTGTGACTTGATACAGAATCTTTTTGCTTATTATATTTTGGCGTATATCACTTTATAACTATTGCATAAATGCATATGTATTGTGATGTCCTTGGATTTGTGCAATGGGAATCGGATCGTGATGAGATCACGATAATGAGATCGATTCACCTTTAAACACATATCCTAAATAATTCCGGTCATAGGTTACTCGAGAGGGACATCGTGATAACCGGATAGACTGGTGTGCTGTATACCCGTCCATATGATGGATGCAGCTGGTCTCATAGCTGCTCGTGTAGGGACACTAGGGATACAGTACAGGTGCTCATTGGAGAATGAGTTCACTGATTGATCCGCTTACGGAATGCTGGATGGTTGATGATGCCTTATTGTCAGACAACGATTCCGTAGTCCTAGTGGTGTATCTGGTTCTTAGACTTGAGACACCAAGGATGTCCTGTATGAGTGCTCCACTCTTTGATACCAGACTTATAGGTTTGGCTGTTCCCAGATCTAGTACAGCTGGTCATTGGGAGTGGTAGTCGACCTTACGAGGGCTATTGAGTGTCGATAGAGGATCATCCACTCTCGGTATCATGAGAGGAATATCCCATGTGTTCTTGCTCAGACAAATCCCTGGCCAGGGTCATTCGGGTTGAGAGAGAAAGAGTTCTCCGGGAGAATCCGATTAGAGCGAGACTCGAGTAGAAACCGTATGGGTCTGACAGCACCATGCTCGATATACGGTCTCTGAGATATTAGATGGATGAGGGACTATAGGTACATGGTAACTGAGGACAGACAGGTCCAATGGATTGGATTCCCCTGTATCGTCTGGGGACTACGGCGTAGTGGCCTAGTACTTCCGTAGTCGATGAGTCGAGTGAATTATTACAGAGATAATAATTCACTTAGTTAGAAGGAGTTCTGACAGGTATGACTCACGGCCAGCTCGATATTGGGCCTAGAGGGTCACACACATATGGTAGGCATTGCGATGAGTAGAGGTTCGGATATGAGATATCCGACGGAGCCCTTGTCTTATTGGATGCAGATCCAATACCCACTAGGGAAAGGACCCATTAGGGTTTTGACACGGGATCTCTATAAATAGGAGGGATTCACAGCCTCATAGGCTAGAGTCTTTGCTTGCCCTTCCTATTCTCCTCTCCCTCTCCACCTCAGAGTAGGCCTGGAGTTTTGAGGAGCGTCGTCGCAACCCTGCTGTGTGGATCACCGCTAGAGAGAAGGACGCTTGACCTCCTTCACCCTCTCCTAAGGATCTGCAAGGAAACAGGGATATACGATCTCCCTAGGTAACACAATCTCTATACGCAGTTTTGTGTTTTTGCGGATTTTGCGCACCAATCTTCGCACGACGATGAACATCCTTTTGGGAATCGGGGATTTTTGTTTTCTTGTTCTTCCGCTGCGCATATGATGTCGCCCCCCCTATGATTTCCCAACAGTGGTATCAGAGCCAGGTTGTTCGTGCGAATGATTGGTTTTGAACTGCGTGTGTTGTGTTTAGGAAGAATATTGACGTCAAAATCGTTGACGCAAAAGCGAGGAAGGGCAGCAACAGTTGCTGCCCTCGATCTGCATGCCTGCAGCCACCTGCAGCCGCAGCCAGGCAGCACAGCGCCGGCGCAGTGCCTGCAGCAGCCGACCAGCGGTCTGCTTGCAGCAGGTTTGCTGCCGGCGTGGCTGGCAACCCACGGGCAGAGGCGCCGCAGGGCAGCGGCGCCTGCCACCGAAAGGAAGCGGCGCTTGCCGCCGCAGGGCAGCGACGCACGACGCCTGCCGCCGCTGCTCCCGCGGGCGAAACGCCCCCCACAGGGGCGGCCGCCCGGCGGGACAGCACCGCCTGCGGAGGCAGCGGCGCCCGAAGAGGGCGCCCACCCGCAGCGGCATCGCCGCCAGCGGGCGTGCCGCCTGCAGGCGAGGGCAGTGCCCTCGCCCCGCCGCACAGGCTGCCGCCGGCAGGGTGGCGGCAGCGGCAGCAGCGAAAAGGGGAAAGGGTATTAGGGTTTTCTGCGCAAAAGACAGTTTTGCCCCTCGGAATTTGAGAAATTCCAGTTTCTGTCTTTTGTCCAAATTACGAAAATACCCCTATAAATTCAGAAATTCCCTATATGTCCCTAATTTCAGAAAATATAATTAATTAAAAGGTTTAGTTGATTATTATTTTTATTATTATCTAGTAGTCCTACATGATGATGATTATTTATACATGTGATGTATGATGAGTGGACGGATGATCATGGACCGTGTGATGTGTGTACTTGTGATTATTATTATTGAGGTCTGCGAACCTCCATTATATTTCTCGTTTATTGTCGGGCCTGCGTGCCTATGATTAAGTTGTAATCACATGAGGAGGCGCAGCGGGAGCGTGGAAGCCATAGCGGGACCCACGAGACGGACGATCGTGATGCATGGAGATGCATCAAGATGTCGACGGAACCGACGAGGACGAGATGGACGATCACAAGGCATGGAGATGCACCGTTGCACACATAGATCTTGATGTGAGTGATTAGGCCTACTGGCTCGGGCCTAATCATATTAGGTTGTGGTCCATGATCATCTGGTGTGATTGCTTATACACATACTAGATATGTATATATATTTGCATGCGATGTAGATATATATTAAATATGTATATGTGTGACATGTCATATTAGGAGACCAAATCATAGAAACATCTCTCGATAATATTAAGTCGGTAAACGTGAGGCAATCAGATTGACCCACGTGGCCTTCCATCGTTGTGAGTAGGAACCGAATCCCGGTGTAGGTTGAGTTGGTCGAGTCCCTCGAGACTCACCTATATCGCGATTCGCTATCTTGCTTACGACATAGAGATGTCACCGGTGACCTGAGGGCATGATATGCTTGGTCGAGTCCCTCGAGGGTATATCATCAAATCAGACTCATCTTGTAACGAAGGTGTTGACTTAACCGAGCATCATGGTTGGTCGAGTCCCTCGAGGCCATGGTGATTCGGAGGCCGAACAGGACGAGAATCACAAGGAGTTGTGATCGGCAAGAGTTGTCTACCTTTTAGGCTTAGTGTGATTGGTCGAGTCCCTCGAGGTTACACTAAGACGCTGATTGGATCCTGATCCCCACTAGAAGTCTGCCGGAGACTTCCGTTTCACGTGCTGAGGGTGTCGCGTGACTCGTTAGTAAAATAGTGGGAGCATATTAAGATAGAAGTCCATATCTTGATAGTTTATTTCTTGCAAAATCTGCATGTTATTCATTTTTGCTACATCTTTATTTTCAGAAAATGTCGCTTTCAAATCCCTTACGTGGCATACTTGATGTAAACCGCCTCATTGGTCCAAATTATACGGATTGGCTCCGTAACTTGAGAATTGTTCTCACAGCGGAGAAAATCGTGTACGTCCTTGATACAGTGATGCCTACGCCCGAAGAAGGGGCAAGCGAGGATGAGATCGCTCGCTACGTGAAGTACATTGATGACTCCACTCTTGCTCAATGCTATATGTTGGGCTCTATGACTCCAGAGTTACAGAGACAACATGAAAAGATGGATGCCAGATCCATTCTCCTACATGTCCGTAAATTGTTTGAGGAACAGGGAAGGACTCAACGATATGAGATATCCAAGAGCCTTTTCCGCGCTAGGATGACTGAGGGGACACCGGTTCAGAACCATGTCCTAAAGATGATTGAGTGGATAGAGAAACTCACAGGTCTAGGAATGGTCCTAGAGGATAACTTGTGTGTGGACATTGTGCTTCAGTCCCTACCAGATTCCTTTTCACAGTTCATAATGAACTTTAATATGAACAAGCTTGAGGTGACTCTCCCAGAGCTCCTCAATATGTTGAGGGAGGCAGAGAGTACTATTAAGAAAGAGAAGCTAGTTCTCTACACTGGTGAGACCAGAAAGAAAAGGAAAGCAGAAAGGTTCCTTAAGAAGGGAAAGGGCAAGGGCAAACAAGGTAAAGCAAAGGTTGCTAAGAAAGACCCAACAAAGGACAAAGGCCAGTGCTTCCACTGTGGTAAAGATGGGCACTGGAAGAGAAACTGCAAAGAGTACCTTGCAGAAAGGGCGAAACAAAAGCTTGATGAAGCTTCAGGTACATTCATGATCAGTCTCCATTTGTCAGACTCTTATGATAACACATGGGTATTAGATACCGGTAGTGCTTATCATATATGCAATTCATTGCAGGTTCTGGCAAGGCCTAGGAGACTAGAGAGAGGCGAGATGGACCTCAAGATGGGTAATGGAGCAAAAGTTGCTGTATTAGCTGTTAGCGAGGTCGCCCTACATCTGCCTAGTGGAGCTTTTATTGCATTAGATGCATGTTATTTTGTTCCTTCTATTATCAAAAACATTATCTCCATTTCATGTTTAACAGTTAGTGGATATAAATTTGTTTTTGAGAACAATGGTTGTTCAATATTATTAGATGATAAGATCATCACGAAAGGAACATTGCATAATGGTTTATTTATGTTAGACACTACTCCACATATCATGAATGTAAATGTGTCTAAGAGGAAACGAGATGAGTTGAACAGTGCATACCTGTGGCATTGTAGACTAAGTCACATCCATGAAAGAATGATTCAAAAGTTGCTAAATGATGGATATCTAGATCCATTCGACTATGTGTCATATGCAACTTGTGAGCCTTGCATTCGTGGAAAACTGACCAACTCTCCATTTAGTGGAACTGGAGAGAGAGCCACTGAGTTGTTGGAACTCATACATAGTGATGTATGTGGACCCATGTCAACTCATGCCATTGGAGGTTACTCCTACTTCATTACATTTACTGATGATTTCTCAAGGTATGGATATGTGTACTTAATGAAGTACAAGTCCGAGGCCTTTGAAAAATTCAGAGAGTATAAGAATGAGGTGGAGAACCAGACTGGAAAGAGTATCAAAACTCTTCGATCAGATCGAGGAGGTGAGTACTTAAGTACAGAGTTTACTCACTTCCTCAAGGACCATGGGATATTATCCCAATGGACACCTCCTTATACACCTCAGCTCAATGGTGTCTCTGAAAGGAGAAATCGTACATTATTAGATATGGTACGGTCCATGATGAGTTTCGCTGACCTACCCATCTTATTCTAGGGATATGACCTAGAAACCGCAGCTTACCTTCTGAACAGAGTTCTAACTAAGTCGGTAGTGTCTACACCATATGAGATATGGAAAGGGAAGAAGCCTGATCTTAAGGTTGTTAAGATTTGAGGCTGCCCTACCCACATTAAAAGACACAACCCCGATAAGTTAGAATCAAGGACAGAGCGATGCAAATTTGTGGGATACCCCAAGGAAACTTGTGGGTATTATTTCTATCATCTCGAGGACCAAAAGGTCTTTGTAGCTAAGAGAGCAGTGTTCCTTGAGAAGGAACACATTCTTGACGGAGACAGTGGGAGAATGATAGAATTGAGCGAGGTTGGAGAACCAAGCTCAAGCACCACTCTACAACCCGAGTCTGTTCAGGTATCTAATACACAAGTTTCAACTTTACGCAGGTCTGATAGAGTATCCCATCCTCCTGAGAGATATGTGGGACATATTAGAGCAGAGGATGTAGAGGATATTGATCCTCAGACCTACGAGGAGGCTATTATGAGTATAGACTCCGGGAAGTGGAAAGAAGCCATGAATTCTGAGATGGATTCTATGTACTCCAATAAGGTTTGGAACCTAGTTGATGCACCCGAAGGTATTGTACCCATCGGTTGCAAGTGGATCTTTAAGAAAAAGATCGGAGTAGATGGAAAGGTAGAGACCTATAAAGCAAGGCTAGTGGCTAAGGGGTATCGTCAAAGGCAAGGTGTTGACTACGACGAAACTTTCTCACCCGTAGCAATGCTAAAATCCATCAGAATTCTATTGGCTATTGCAGCACACTATGATTATGAGATCTGGCAGATGGATGTGAAAACCGCATTCCTCAACGGGAACCTGGAGGAGGAGGTGTATATGATGCAACCTGAGGAATTCGTGTCCAAGAACTGCCCAGATAAGGTGTGTAGGTTGCTTAGATCCATTTATGGACTAAAGCAAGCTTCCCAAAGTTGGAACATAAGATTTGATGAGGCAATCAGATCTTATGACTTCGTTAAGAACGAAGATGAGCCTTGTGTATACAGAAAGGTAAGTGGGAGCGCTATTAGCTTTTTGGTGTTATATGTGGATGACATCCTCATCATTGGGAATGACATAGGAATGCTATCCACAATAAAGGCTTGGTTATCTAGACACTTCTCCATGAAGGACTTAGGAGAAGCATCTTATATCTTGGGGATTAGAATCTATAGAGATAGATCCAAAAGGATGCTTGGCTTGTCCCAGTCCAGGTACATAGAAACTATTGTCAAAAGGTTTGGCATGGAAAATTCCAAAAGAGGTCTCATACCGATGAGACATGGGATATCGCTTTCTACGAGTATGTCCCCAAAGACTCCAGAAGAAAGGGCGAACATGGATATGATACCTTATGCCTCAGCAATAGGGTCTATCATGTATGCCATGCTATGTACTAGGCCTGATATAGCGCATGCTCTGAGTGTCACGAGCAGGTATCAGGCGGATCCAGGCTTGGAGCACTGGAAAGCAGTAAAGTGTATCCTTAAGTACTTGAGAAGGACTAAGGATCTTTTACTAGTATATGGAGGTAATAGTCTTAAGGTTGAAGGCTACACTGACTCAAGTTTTCAGTCTGATGTCGATGATAGCAAGTCGAATTCAGGGTATGTGTACACCTTGAATGGAGGAGCAGTGTGCTGGAAGAGTTCCAAGCAAGATACCACTGCTGACTCGACCACAGAGGCAGAGTACATTGCTGCATCAGATGCAGCAAAGGAGGGAGTCTGGTTGAAGAAGTTCATCACAGATTTGGGAGTCGTGCCGGATAGTGAGGAGCCGATTTCCCTATATTGCGACAACAACGGGGCAATTGCTCAAGCGAAGGAACCTAGGTCTCATCAGAAATCTAAGCATGTTCTGAGGAGGTTCCACCTTATCAGAGAGATAGTGACCCGAGGAGATGTAGCAGTGGAAAGAGTTCCATCCGAAGATAACATTGCAGATCCACTAACAAAGCCATTGTCTCAGATTGTCTTTGAGCGTCACAGGGGTCTGATGGGGATCAGACACATAGGTGATTGGCTTTAGGTCAAGTGGGAGATTGCTAGTCATAAGTGCCCAGCAAGCCAATCACGTGAGTGATGGCACGTGTGACTTGATACAGAATCTTTTTGCTTATTATATTTTGGCGTATATCACTTTATAACTATTGCATAAATGCATATGTATTGTGATGTCCTTGGATTTGTGCAATGGGAATCGGATCGTGATGAGATCACGATAATGAGATCGATTCACCTTTAAACACATATCCTAAATAATCCCGGTCATAGGTTACTCGAGAGGGACATCGTGATAACCGGATAGACTGGTGTGCTGTATACCCGTCCATATGATGGATGCAGCTGGTCTCATAGCTGCTCGTGTAGGGACACTAGGGATACAGTACAGGTGCTCATTGGAGAATGAGTTCACTGATTGATCCGCTTACGGAATGCTGGATGGTTGATGATGCCTTATTGTCAGACAACGATTCCGTAGTCCTAGTGGTGTATCTGGTTCTTAGACTTGAGACACCAAGGATGTCCTGTATGAGTGCTCCACTCTTTGATACCAGACTTATAGGTTTGGCTGTTCCCAGATCTAGTACAGCTGGTCATTGGGAGTGGTAGTCGACCTTACGAGGGCTATTGAGTGTCGATAGAGGATCATCCACTCTCGGTATCATGAGAGGAATATCCCATGTGTTCTTGCTCAGACAAATCCCTGGCCAGGGTCATTCGGGTTGAGAGAGAAAGAGTTCTCCGGGAGAATCCGATTAGAGCGAGACTCGAGTAGAAACCGTATGGGTCTGACAGCACCATGCTCGATATACGGTCTCTGGGATATTAGATGGATGAGGGACTATAGGTACATGGTAACTGAGGACAGACAGGTCCAATGGATTGGATTCCCCTGTATCGTCTAGGGACTACGGCGTAGTGGCCTAGTACTTCCGTAGTCGATGAGTCGAGTGAATTATTACAGAGATAATAATTCACTTAGTTAGAAAGGGTTCTGACAGGTATGACTCACGGCCAGCTCGATATTGGGCCTAGAGGGTCACACACATATGGTAGGCATTGCGATGAGTAGAGGTTCGGATATGAGATATCCGACGGAGCCCTTGTCTTATTGGATGCAGATCCAATACCCACTAGGGAAAGGACCCATTAGGGTTTTGACACGGGATCTCTATAAATAGGAGGGATTCACAGCCTCATAGGCTAGAGTCTTTGCTTGCCCTTCCTATTCTCCTCTCCCTCTCCACCTCAGAGTAGGCCTGGAGTTTTGAGGAGCGTCGTCGCAACCCTGCTGTGTGGATCACCGCTAGAGAGGAGGACGCTTGACCTCCTTCACCCTCTCCTAAGGGTCTGCAAGGAAACAGGGATATACGATCTCCCTAGGTAACACAATCTCTATACGCAGTTTTGTGTTTTTGCGGATTTTGCGCACCAATCTTCGCACGACGATGAACATCCTTTTGGGAATCGGGGATTTTTGTTTTCTTGTTCTTCCGCTGCGCATATGATGTCGCCCCCCCTATGATTTCCCAACAGTCCTGTATGAGTGCTCCACTCTTTGATACCAGACTTATAGGTTTGGCTGTTCCCAGATCTAGTACAGCTGGTCATTGGGAGTGGTAGTCGACCTTACGAGGGCTATTAAGTGTCGATAGAGGATCATCCACTCTCGGTATCATGAGAGGAATATCCCATGTGTTCTTGCTCAGACAAATCCCTGGCCAGGGTCATTCGGGTTGAGAGAGAAAGAGTTCTCCGGGAGAATCCGATTAGAGCGAGACTCGAGTAGAAACCGTATGGGTCTGACAGCACCATGCTCAATATACGGTCTCTGGGATATTAGATGAATGAGGGACTATAGGTACATGGTAACTGAGGACAGACAGGTCCAATGGATTGGATTCCCCTGTATCGTCTGGGGACTACGGCGTAGTGGCCTAGTACTTCCGTAGTCGATGAGTCGAGTGAATTATTACAGAGATAATAATTCACTGAGTTAGAAGGAGTTCTGACAGGTATGACTCACGGCCAGCTCGATATTGGGCCTAGAGGGTCACACACATATGGTAGGCATTGCGATGAGTAGAGGTTCGGATATGAGATATCCGACGGAGCCCTTGTCTTATTGGATGCAGATCCAATACCCACTAGGGAAAGGACCCATTAGGGTTTTGACACGGGATCTCTATAAATAGGAGGGATTCACAGCCTCATAGGCTAGAGTCTTTGCTTGCCCTTCCTATTCTCCTCTCCCTCTCCACCTCAGAGTAGGCCTGGAGTTTTGAGGAGCGTCGTCGCAACCCTGCTGTGTGGATCACCGCTAGAGAGGAGGACGCTTGACCTCCTTCACCCTCTCCTAAGGATCTGCAAGGAAACAGGGATATACGATCTCCCTAGGTAACACAATCTCTATACGCAGTTTTGTGTTTTTGCGGATTTTGCGCACCAATCTTCGCACGACGATGAACATCTTTTTGGGAATCGGGGATTTTTGTTTTCTTGTTCTTCCGCTGCGCATATGATGTCGCCCCCCCCCTATGATTTCCCAACAGTGGTGTCAGAGCCAGGTTGTTCGTGCGAATGATTGGTTTTTGAACTGCGTGTGTTGTGTTTAGGAAGAATATTGACGTCAAAATCGTTGACGCAAAAGCAAGGAAGGGCAGCAACAGTTGCTGCCCTCGATCTGCATGCCTGCAGCCAGCCGCAGCCGCAGCCAGGCAGCACAGCGCCGGCACATGCGCAAGCGCTGTGCCTGCAGCAGCCGGCCGGCGGTCTGCTTGCAGCAGGCTTGCGGCCGGCGGGGCTGGCAGCCCGCTCGGTAGAAGCGCCTGCGGCCACTGAGCCCGCGGGCAGAGGCGCCGCGGGGCAGCAGCGCGGGCTGAGGTACCGCAGGGCAGCGGCGCCTGTGGCCGCTGCTCCCACGGGCAAAAACCCCGCAGGGGCGGCCGCCAGCGAGGCAGCACCACCTGCGGGCGCTGACTCGCGGGCAGAACCGCCCGCGGAGGCGGCGGCGCCCGAAGAGGGCGCCCACCCGCAGCGGCATCGCCGCCAGCGGGCGTGCCGCCTGCAGGCGAGGGCAGTGCCCTCGCCCCGTCGCACAGGCCGCCGCCGGCAGGGTGGCGGCGGCGGCGTAGCAGCGAAAAGGGGAAAGGGTATTAGGGTTTTCTGCGCAAAAGACAGTTTTGCCCCTCGGAATTTGAGAAATTCCAGTTTCTGTCTTTTGTCCAAATTACGAAAATACCCTTAGGAATTGAGAAATTCCCTATATATCCCTGATTTCAGAAAATATTAATTAATTAAAAGGTTTAGTTGATTATTATTTTTATTATTATCTAGTAGTCCTATATGATGATGATTATTTATACATGTGATGTATGATGAGTGGACGGATGATCATGGACCGTGTGATGTGTGTACTTGTGATTATTATTATTGAGGTCTGCGAACCTCCATTATATTTCTCGTTTATTGTCGGGCCTGCGTGCCTATGATTAAGTTGTAATCACATGAGGAGGCGCAGCGGGAGCGTGGAAGCCATAGCGGGACCCACGAGACGGACGATCGTGATGCATGGAGATGCATCAAGATGTCGACGGAACCAACGAGGACGAGATGGACGATCACAAGGCATGGAGATGCACCGTTGCACACATAGATCTTGATGTGAGTGATTAGGCCTACTGGCTCGGGCCTAATCATATTAGGTTGTGGTCCATGATCATCTGGTGTGATTGCATAGACACATACTAGATATGTATATATATTTGCATGCGATGTAGATATATATTAAATATGTATATGTGTGACATGTCATATTAGGAGACCAAATCATAGAAACATCTCTCGATAATATTAAGTCGGTAAACGTGAGGCAATTAGATTGACCCACGTGGCCTTCCATCGTTATGAGTAGGAACCGAATCCCGGTGTAGGTTGAGTTGGTCGAGTCCCTCGAGACTCACCTATATCGCGATTCGCTATCTTGCTTACGACATAGAGATGTCACCGGTGACCTGAGGGCATGATATGCTTGGTCGAGTCCCTCGAGGGTATATCATCAAATCAGACTCATCTTGTAACGAAGGTGTTGACTTAACCGAGCACCATGGTTGGTCGAGTCCCTCGAGGCCATGGTGATTCGGAGGCCGAACAGGACGGGAATCACAAGGAGTTGTGATCGGCAAGAGTTGTCTACCTTTTAGGCTTAGTGTGATTGGTCGAGTCCCTCGAGGTTACACTAAGACGCTGATTGGATCCTGATCCCCACTAGAAGTCTGCCGGAGACTTCCGTTTCACGTGCTGAGGGTGTCGCGTGACTCATTAGTAAAATAGTGGGAGCATATTAAGATAGAAGTCCATATCTTGATAGTTTATTTCTTGCAAAATCTGCATGTTATTCATTTTTTGCTACATCTTTATTTTCAGAAAATGTCGCTTTCAAATCCCTTACGTGGCATACTTGATGTCAACCGCCTCACTGGTCCAAATTATACGGATTGGCTCCGTAACTTGAGAATTGTTCTCACAGCGGAGAAAATCGTGTACGTCCTTGATACAGTGATGCCTACGCCCGAAGAAGGGGCAAGCGAGGATGAGATCGCTCGCTACGTGAAGTACATTGATGACTCCACTCTTGCTCAGTGCTATATGTTGGGCTCTATGACTCCAGAGTTACAGAGACAACATGAAAAGATGGATGCCAGATCCATTCTCCTACATGTCCGTAAATTGTTTGAGGAATAGGGAAAGACTCAACGATATGAGATATCCAAGAGCCTTTTCCGCGCTAGGATGACTGAGGGGACACCGGTTCAGAACCATGTCCTAAAGATGATTGAGTGGATAGAGAAACTCACAGGTCTAGGAATGGTCCTAGAGGATAACTTGTGTGTGGACATTGTTCTTCAGTCCCTACCAGATTCCTTTTCACAGTTCATAATGAACTTTAATATGAACAAGCTTGAGGTGACTCTCCCAGAGCTCCTCAATATGTTGAGGGAGGCAGAGAGTACTATTAAGAAAGAGAAGCCAGTTCTCTACACTGGTGAGACCAGAAAGAAAATGAAAGCAGAAAGGTCCCTTAAGAAGGGAAAGGGCAAGGGCAAACAAGGTAAAGCAAAGGTTGCTAAGAAAGACCCAACAAAGGACAAAGGCCAGTGCTTCCACTGTGGTAAAGATGGGCACTGGAAGAGAAACTGCAAAGAGTACCTTGCAGAAAGGGCGAAACAAAAGCTTGATGAAGCTTCAGGTACATTCATGATCAGTCTCCATTTGTCAGACTCTTATGATAACACATGGGTATTATATACCGGTAGTGCTTATCATATATGTAATTCGTTGCAGGTTCTGGCAAGGCCTAGGAGACTAGAGAGAGGCGAGATGGACCTCAAGATGGGTAATGGAGCAAAAGTTGCTGTTTTAGCTGTTGGCGAGGTCGCCCTACATCTGCCTAGAGGAGCTTTTATTGCATTAGATGCATGTTATTTTGTTCCTTCTATTATCAAAAACATTATCTCCATTTCATGTTTAACAGTTAGTGGATATAAATTTGTTTTTGAGAACAATGGTTGTTCGATATTATTAGATGATAAGATCATCACGAAAGGAACATTGCATAATGGTTTATTTATGTTAGACACCACTCCACATATCATGAATATAAATGTGTCCAAAAGGAAACGAGATGAGTTGAACAGTGCATACCTGTGGCATTGTAGGCTAGGTCACATCCATGAAAGAAGGATTCAAAAGTTGCTAAATGATGGATATATAGATCCATTCGACTATGTGTCATATGCAACTTGTGAGCCTTGCATTCGTGGAAAACTGACCAACTCTCCATTTAGTGGAACTGGAGAGAGAGCCACTGAGTTGTTGGAACTCATACATAGTGATGTATGTGGACCCATGTCAACTCATGCCATTGGAGGTTACTCCTACTTCATTACATTTACTGATGATTTCTCAAGGTATGGATATGTGTACTTAATGAAGTACAAGTCCGAGGCCTTTGAGAAATTCAGAGAGTATAAGAATGAGGTGGAGAACCAGACTGGAAAGAGTATCAAAACTCTTCGATCAGATCGAGGAGGTGAGTACTTAAGTACAGAGTTTACTCACTTCCTCAAGGACCATGGGATATTATCCCAATGGACACCTCCTTATACACCTCAGCTCAATGGTGTCTCTGAAAGGAGAAATCGTACATTATTAGATATGGTACGGTCCATGATGAGTTTCGCTGACCTACCCATCTCATTCTGGGGATATGCCCTAGAAACCGCAGCTTACCTTCTGAACAGAGTTCCAACTAAGTCGGTGGTGTCTACACCATATGAGATATGGAAAGGGAAGAAGCCTGATCTTAAAGTAGTTAAGATTTGAGGCTGCCCTACCCACATTAAAAGACACAACCCCGATAAGTTAGAATCAAGGACAGAGCGATGCAAATTTGTGGGATACCCCAAGGAAACTTGTGGGTATTACTTCTATCATCTCGAGGACCAAAAGGTCTTTGTAGCTAAGAGAGCAGTGTTCCTTGAGAAGGAACACATTCTTGACGGAGACAGTGGGAGAATGATAGAATTGAGCGAGGTTGGAGAACCAAGCTCAAGCACCACTCTACAGCCCGAGTCTGTTCAGGTATCTAATACACAAGTTTCAACTTTACGCAGGTCTGATAGAGTATCCCATCCTCCTGAGAGATATGTGGGACATATTAGAGCAGAGGATGTAGAGGATATTGATCCTCAGACCTACGAGGAGGCTATTGTGAGTATAGACTCCGGGAAGTGGCAAGAAGCCATGAATTCTGAGATGGATTCTATGTACTCCAAAAAGGTTTGGAACCTAGTTGATGCACCCGAAGGTATTGTACCCATCGGTTGCAAGTGGATCTTTAAGAAAAAGATCGGAGTAGATGGAAAGGTAGAGACCTATAAAGCAAGGCTAGTGGCTAAGGGGTATCGTCAAAGGCAAGGTGTTGACTACGACGAAACTTTCTCACCCGTAGCAATGCTAAAATCCATCAGAATTCTATTGGCTATTGCAGCACACTATGATTATGAGATCTGGCAGATGGATGTGAAAACCGCATTCCTCAACGGGAACCTGGAGGAGGAGGTGTATATGATGCAACCTGAGGGATTCGTGTCCAAGAACTGCCCAGATAAGGTGTGTAGGTTGCTTAGATCCATTTATGGACTAAAGCAAGCTTCCCGAAGTTGGAACATAAGATTTGATGAGGCAATCAGATCTTATGACTTCGTTAAGAACGAAGATGAGCCTTGTGTATACAGAAAGGTAAGTGGGAGCGCTATTAGCTTTTTGGTGTTATATGTAGATGACATCCTCATCATTGGGAATGACATAGGAATGCTATCCACAATAAAGGCTTGGTTATCTAGACACTTCTCCATGAAGGACTTAGGAGAAGCATCTTATATCTTGGGGATTAGAATCTATAGAGATAGATCCAAAAGGATGCTTGGCTTGTCCCAGTCCAGGTACATAGAAACTATTGTCAAAAGGTTTGGCATGGAAAATTCCAAAAGAGGTCTCATACCGATGAGACATGGGATATCGCTTTCTACGAGTATGTCCCCAAAGACTCCAAAAGAAAGGGCGAACATGGATATGATACCTTATGCCTCAGCAATAGGGTCTATCATGTATGCCATGCTATGTACTAGGCCTGATATAGCGCATGCTCTGAGTGTCACGAGCAGGTATCAGGCGGATCCAGGCTTGGAGCACTGGAAAGCAGTAAAGTGTATCCTTAAGTACTTGAGAAGGACTAAGGATCTTTTACTAGTATATGGAGGTAATAGCCTTAAGGTTGAAGGCTACACTGACTCAAGTTTTCAGTCTGATGTCGATGATAGCAAGTCGAATTCAGGGTATGTGTACACCTTGAATGGAGGAGCAGTGTGCTGGAAGAGTTCCAAGCAAGATACCACTGCTGACTCGACCACAGAGGCGGAGTACATTGCTGCATCAGATGCAGCAAAGGAGGGAGTCTGGTTGAAGAAGTTCATCACAGATTTGGGAGTCGTGCCGGATAGTGAGGAGCCGATTTCCCTATATTGCGACAACAACGGGGCAATTGCTCAAGCGAAGGAACCTAGGTCTCATCAGAAATCTAAGCATGTTCTAAGGAGGTTCCACCTTATCAGAGAGATCGTGACCCGAGGAGATGTAGCAGTGGAAAGAGTTCCATCCGAAGATAACATTGCAGATCCACTGACAAAGCCATTGTCTCAGATTGTCTTTGAGCGTCACAGGGGTCTGATAGGGATCAGACACATAGGTGATTGGCTTTAGGTCAAGTGGGAGATTGCTAGTCATAAGTGCCCAGCAAGCCAATCACGTGAGTGATGGCACGTGTGACTTGATACAGAATCTTTTTGCTTATTATATTTTGGCGTATATCACTTTATAACTATTGCATAAATGCATATATATTGTGATGTCCTTGGATTTGTGCAATGGGAATCGGATCGTGATGAGATCACGATAATGAGATCGATTCACCTTTAAACACATATCCTAAATAATCCCGGTCATAGGTTACTCGAGAGGGACATCGTGATAACCGGATAGACTGGTGTGCTGTATACCCGTCCATATGATGGATGCAGCTGGTCTCATAGCTGCTCGTGTAGGGACACTAGGGGTACAGTACAGGTGCTCATTGGAGAATGAGTTCACTGATTGATCCGCTTACGGAATGCTGGATGGTTGATGATGCCTTATTGTCAGACAACGATTCCGTAGTCCTAGTGGTGTATCTGGTTCTTAGACTTGAGACACCAAGGATGTCCTGTATGAGTGTTCCACTCTTTGATACCAGACTTATAGGTTTGGCTGTTCCCAGATCTAGTACAGCTGGTCATTGGGAGTGGTAGTCGACCTTACGAGGGCTATTGAGTGTCGATAGAGGATCATCCACTCTCGGTATCATGAGAGGAATATCCCATGTGTTCTTGCTCAGACAAATCCCTGGCCAGGGTCATTCGGGTTGAGAGAGAAAGAGTTCTCCGGGAGAATCCGATTAGAGCGAGACTCGAGTAGAAACCGTATGGGTCTGACAGCACCATGCTCAATATACGGTCTCTGGGATATTAGATGAATGAGGGACTATAGGTACATGGTAACTGAGGACAGACAGGTCCAATGGATTGGATTCCCCTGTATCGTCTGGGGACTACGGCGTAGTGGCCTAGTACTTCCGTAGTCGATGAGTCGAGTGAATTATTACAGAGATAATAATTCACTGAGTTAGAAGGAGTTCTGACAGGTATGACTCACGGCCAGCTCGATATTGGGCCTAGAGGGTCACACACATATGGTAGGCATTGCGATGAGTAGAGGTTCGGATATGAGATATCCGACGGAGCCCTTGTCTTATTGGATGCAGATCCAATACCCACTAGGGAAAGGACCCATTAGGGTTTTGACACGGGATCTCTATAAATAGGAGGGATTCACAGCCTCATAGGCTAGAGTCTTTGCTTGCCCTTCCTATTCTCCTCTCCCTCTCCACCTCAGAGTAGGCCTGGAGTTTTGAGGAGCGTCGTCGCAACCCTGCTGTGTGGATCACCGCTAGAGAGGAGGACGCTTGACCTCCTTCACCCTCTCCTAAGGATCTGCAAGGAAACAGGGATATACGATCTCCCTAGGTAACACAATCTCTATACGCAGTTTTGTGTTTTTGCGGATTTTGCGCACCAATCTTCGCACGACGATGAACATCTTTTTGGGAATCGGGGATTTTTGTTTTCTTGTTCTTCCGCTGCGCATATGATGTCGCCCCCCCCTATGATTTCCCAACATTAATAGCTTTTGAGTTATTCATATTAAACCTTTTTAGTAAACTCATAGCATATTTAGTTTGACTAATAAAGATGCCATTGCTTAGTTGTTTAATTTGTAGACCTAAGAAGAATGTTAACTCTCCCATTAGACTCATTTCGAATTCAAGACTCATAGTTTTAGCAAAAGATTCACAAAGAGATTCATTCGTAGAACCAAAGATAATATCATCAACATAAATTTGAACAATGAGAAAATTATTTTCAAAGTTCTTGATGAATAATGTAGTATCAACCTTGCCTTTTATGAAATTATTTTCAATAAGAAAAGAACTAAGTCTCTCATACCAAGCCCTTGGAGCTTGTTTTAAACCATAGAGAGCTTTAGTTAATCTAAACACATGATTAGGGAGACTATTATTTTCAAATCCAGGAGGTTGTTCAACATAGACTTCTTCGGAAATAAAGCCATTAAGAAAAGCGCTTTTAACATCCATTTGAAATAACTTAAAATTATTACTACTAGCGTAGGCAAGGAGCATCCTTATGGCTTCTAATCGAGCCACAGGAGCGAAGGTTTCTTCGTAATCGATACCTTCTTCTTGGTTGAAACCTTTGGCCACTAATCTAGCCTTGTTTCTAACCACGATACCATTTTCATCTTGCTTGTTTCTAAAGACCCATTTAGTACCAATAACTAAATGGTCATTTGGCCTAGGAACAAGCGTCCACACCTCATTTCTCTCAAATTGATTTAATTCATCTTGCATTGCGATAATCCATGAATCATCTTTCATGGCTTCGTCAATACACTTGGGTTCAATTTGGGAGAGAAAAGCGGCGTTGGCACAAAAATTTTTAATAGAAGATCGTGTTTGAACCCCCTTTGATGTGTCTCCTAAGATTAGCTCCTTAGGATGAGCATCAACATACTTCCAATCCTTGGGTAAGGAAATCTGGGAAGTGGATGCATCTAAGTTGCTAGTTGGAGACGGGGTTTCGTTTAAATTCAAAGAATCAAAATTAACATCATCATCAAAATCATTTTTCCTAATTTCAGAAATCTCATTGAAAACAACATGGATGGATTCTTCAATAATTAAAGTTCTTTTATTGAAAATACGAAAAGCTTTAGAAACCGAAGAATAACCAAGAAAGATTCCTTCATCAGACTTAGCATCGAATTTTCCTAAGTTATCCTTTTTATTCAAGATAAAACACTTACACCCAAAGACTTTAAAATATTAGACATTGGGTTTTTTGTTATTCCATAACTCATAAGGAGTTTTGGTGAGTAAGGGTCTTACTAGAACTCTATTCAAAATATAGCATGCAGTGTTTACGGCTTCGGCCCAAAAATATTTGGGTAGGCTATGTTCATTCATCATGGTTCTTGCCATTTCTTGTAGATTTTGATTTTTTCTTTCTACTACCCCATTTTGTTGAGGATTTCTTGGAGTAGAGAAATTATGGTTGTATCAATTGAGTTCACAGAATTCTTGGAAATCATGGTTTTGAAATTCTCCACCATGATCACTTCTAATTGTCGAAATCATAGAACCCTTCTCATTTTGAACAAGTTTACAAAACTTGGTAAAATATCTAAAGCATTCATTTTTCTGTTTTAAGAAGTAGGTCCATGTATATCTGCTATAGTCATCAACAATGACAAAGGCGTATTTGCTACCTCCTAGACTCGATGTAGAGATTGGTCCGAATAAGTCCATATGGATCAATTGTAAGGGCCTAGAGGTGCTTATTTGATTCTTAGCTTTGAAACTACCCTTAATTTGTTTACCTAATTGACAAGCATCACATACATTATCTTTGATGAACTTGATATGAGGAATTCCTCTTACAAGTTCTCTAGATGATATTTGAGTGATTAGTTTCATGCTAGCATGACCTAATCTTCTATGCCATAGCCAAGCATCCTCATTCATAACCGCAAAACACATTTCATTACACAAATCATTGATGTCAATAGTGTATACGTTATTTTGTTTTAATACAATCATAGACATGTTCTTATGTGGTTTTTTAATGATGCAAGCATTAGATTCGAATTCGACAGTGTATCCTTTATCACATAATTGACTAATGCTCAAGAGGTTATGTTTTAAACCATCAACTAACAAAACATCTTCAATAAAGAAGTTGGATTTGTTACCTATGGTTCCTTTGCCAATGATTTTACCCTTGTTGTTGTCTCCGAAGGTGACATAGCCTTCGTCTATGCTAGTGAGCTTAGAGAATTGAGATGGATCTCCGGTCATATGCCTTGAGCATCCACTATCAAGGTACCATCTCTTGCTCCTAGCTTGCGATGGTGTGGGTTTCTACAAGAAAGGATGATTTTTAGGTACCCATTTGCTTTTGGGTGCCTCCAAGATAGATCTACATTGTTTATCATGTTGCATAGAGTTTATCATGGTTCCTTTAGGAACCCAAGTCAGTTTGTTTGGACTTATTTTCTTGAATGGACAATAATGCGTCTTGTGTCCAAATTTGCAATAAAAGTTGCATTTGGTTTGGTGTTGAACATGTAAGATGGGGCCTTTTATGAAGGTGGTTGGATTTA
Organism: Musa acuminata AAA Group; assembly: GCF_036884655.1. Classification (NCBI taxonomy): domain Eukaryota; kingdom Viridiplantae; phylum Streptophyta; class Magnoliopsida; order Zingiberales; family Musaceae; genus Musa; species Musa acuminata. The sequence continues at coordinate 31,713,552 of NC_088349.1, read as the reverse complement.
GGTGAGGACTTCTCACAAATCCAATTCCACTCCCTTTTGGAACGTGACCCTTGTTTGCAAGGATCATGTTTAATGACTTGCTACCAACCTCGAATTTCTTCAAGGTGTCCTTAAGTAGCAGGTTTTCTTTTTGGAGAGTTTCTAGATCATGGCATTTGATACATGAATTTAAACTATCATGATATTCAGTTTTTAACTTATCAAAATCACAAGTAAGACTATCATGCTCCTTTTTTAGCAATTTGTATTTTCTATTGATAATCTTGCATTCATCAAATAAGTCATGGAAGGCATTTAATAATTTATCGAAAGATAAATCAGCATCTAATAAATCCGTTACCTCATCTCCGATGGCCATTAAGGCATAATGAGCAACTTGCTCGGTGTTGGACTCCTCTTCTTCGGATGCGCTCGAATCATCCCATGTTGCTTTGAGCGCCTTCTTCTTTGTTGTTCTCTTTTTGGCTTGGGGACAATCACTCTTGTAGTGTCCCAGCTTTTTGCACTCATAGCAAATAACTTGGTCCTTCTTGGGTTCAAGTTTATTTTTAGTGTCATTCTTAAACTTGTTTCTTTTAATGAATTTTTTAAATTTTCTTGTTAGAAGTAGTCATCGTCACAGTCCTCATCACTTGAGTTTTCTTTCAAGTGGTCTTCCAAAGTTCTAAGTGCCATATCCTTCCTGTTCTTTGGAAGGATGTCTTCTTGCTCTTCATGAGCTTTGCAAGTCATCTCATAGGTCATTAATGACCCAATCAGTTCTTCAAGAGGAAAGTTGTTTAGATCTTTTGCCTCTTGAATAGTAGTGACTTTAGGATCCCAACTCTTAGGAAGGGATCTTAGTATCTTATTTACGAGCTCAAAATCCGAAAAACTTTTTTCGAGTCCTTTTAGACCGTTGACAACATCCGTGAAACAGGTAAACATGTCGCCAATAGTCTCACTCGGTTTCATCCGAAAAAGTTCAAAAGAGTATAACAAAAGATTGATTTTTGACTCTTTCACTCTACTTGTGCCTTCATGAGTCACCTCGAGTGTGTGCCAAATATCAAATGCAGTTTCACAAATCAAAACACGATTAAACTTGTTTTTGTCAAGTGCGCAAAATAAGGCATTCATAGCCTTTGCATTAAGAGCGAAAGCCTTCTTCTCCGAATCGTTCCAATCGATCATTGGAGGAGAAGACTTTGAAAAACCATTCTCGACAAGATTCCAGAGTTCAACGTCCATAGAAATAAGGAAGATCCTCATTCGGGTCTTCCAATAGGTGTAGTCCGTCCCATTAAACATGGGTGGACGTGTAATGGAATGACCCTCTTGGTTTCCGGCGTAAGCCATCTCTCTTGGGTTTTAATCCGTTTGAGAGTTAACCGGGCTCTGATACCAATTGTTAGGATCGAGAGCACTAAGAGGGGAGGGGGTGAATTAGTGCAGCGGAAATCTTTCAGCGATTAAAAACGAAAGCTGCGTTCGTTCGATAAAAAATGATTTACATCTAAGTGCAGATTTAGAAAGTTCTGAACTTAGAAACTTGTTCGTAAGATCGCAGAAGGGAGTAAGCAGTTATGATTGAAATCAAAACATAACCGTAAACTGAAATATGATGATCGTACGAGAAAAGCCGATTTACGTCTAAATGCAGATTCGGAAAATTCTGAACTTAGAAACTTATTCGTAAGATCGCAGAAGGCAGTAAACAGTTATGATTGAAATCAAAACGTAAACATAAACTCAAAAATATGATGATTGTACGAGGAAAGCCGATTTACGTCTAAACGCAGTTTTACGTCTAAATGCAGATTTACGTCTAAACCTTGAAACTCGTTCGTAAAATCGCAGAGGGCAGTAAGCTATTGAGAAGTTTGCAGTGAAGGTAAAATACTCAAAGGAAATGAAAACCAAGATTTAGAGTGGTTCGGTCAATCTTGACCTACTCCACTTTTAGCTTCCTCCACCGACGAGGTCACCAACGTTAACTAGAGGCCTTCCTTCAATAGGCGAAGGCCAACCACCCTCTTACAGATTCACTCCTTTTGACGGGCTTAGGAGACAACCCTTACAGAAGTTTTCTCTCCTCTCTTTACAACTCAAACTTGAAGAATAGAAAGAGGAGAACTAGCAGTTTTGAGCTCTAAGAAACACAGAAAGACAGCAAGATTTTGAGTGTGTGTTCTGTGCTTTCAGTGCTGAATGGGTGGGGTATTTATAGGCCCCAACCCAGTTCAAATTTGGAGCTTAAATCTATCAATTCCCTGAATTCCGGGATCAGGCGGTTGCACCTCCTGACTGGGGCGGTTGCACCGCCTGGCAGAGCTCGAAGACTGAGCCTCTAGGTGGTGCCACCTCTGTCAGGGGCGGTTGCACCTCTCTGCTAGAGCTCGAAGACCGAGCTCAGGCGGTTGCACCGCCTGAATGGAGAGGTTGCACCGCCTGGCAGAGCTCGAAACTTGAGCTCTGGCGTTGCTACCTCTTGACAGAAGAGGTTGCACCGCCCAGTCTCACTCGGAGACTGAGCCCGGGGCGGTGCCACCTCTTGGCTGGAACGGTTGCACCTCCCAGTCTCGCTGGGAGACATAGCTTGGGCGGTGCTACCGCCCTGCCTGGGCGGTTGCACCTCCCACAGCAACCTAGGTCCGAATGGGTTGATCCATTCGACCCAATTTGAGTTCTTTAGGGGCCCAATTGCCCTAAGATTAAGCTAATGGGATCACCTCCCATTTCTAACTTAATCAATGTGCTAACTACGATTATTTCCTAAGACAAATTCTACAGCTTGCTCCGGTGCGTCAATCGCTTCTTCCGGCGAGTTTCCGGCGAACTTCCGTCGATCATCCGACGAACCCTCGGTGATACTCCTGCGGACTTCCAGCAAACTCCTGGACTTGCGACGATCCACTTGGCAAGTTCCGATGAGCTCCTTTGGCAAGCTTCTGGACTTCTCGGATTTGTTCCCGTAGAACCTCCGACGACTGTCCGAACTTCCGTCGAGCTCTCGAACTCCCAACGTGATCATTGTCATGACTCCGGCGCAACTCCTACTGCATGTCTTACTTTCATCGTAGTCAATCCTGCACACTTATCTCAACACATACATTAGACAACAAATGACAATTGACTTCATCATCAAAATCTGAGATTCAACACTCCTAACAAGCTCTTGGACTTTATGATAATCATTTTGGTGAGTTTCGACAAGCTTCTTTGGCAAGCTCCTGGACTTCTTGGTCAATCCAGACAGAACTTCTGATGAACATCCAAACTTCGGACAAACTCTCGAACTCCCTACGAAATCTCGATCATGACTCCAGCATTTCATTTTGCTTTATGCATTAATTGCTATCGTAGTTAATCTTGCACACTTTTCTCAACATATAGATTTTATCAAATAATTTACCAATTGATTTCATCATCAAAATCTAAGATTCAATAGTTGGATGGAGATCCAATACCCAATAGGGCAGGATCCATTAGGGTTAAGTTGACAAGGGACCTCGATAAATAGGAGGGAACCAATGGTTCATACGCTAGAGCCTCTTTAGGTTGCCATCTGTTAGGACTCTAGCTTGGAGAGTCCTAATTGAGAGGGACATTCATGTAAAACTGTTAGGACTCTAGCTAGGAGAGTCCTAATTGAGAGGGACATTCTGTTAGGATTCTAGCTAGGAGAGTCCTAATTGAGAGGGGCATTCATGTAGGAGGTGTTTTCTTAGAGAAGAATTAGGAGTTGTAAGGGAATAGGAGTCTTGACTAGGAGTCCTATTAGGAGTTGGTTAGAAGTAAGAGTCTTAAGTAGGAGTCCTATTAGGAGTTAGGGTTTAGAAGCCCTATAAATATCCATGTATTCCTTCTCTTTTGATAAGCAATAGATGAATCTTTTCTGCAGCCTTTGAGCAGCAACTTGGAGGGAGGAACCCCTATAGAGTTCCAAGGAGGCTGATCCCCTAAAGAGATCAACCCCAAGTTTAGAATCTGCAAGGGTTCTAACACCTGGTATCAGAGCAGCATTCTTGGCATCTCGCTGCCCTTCCACAGCCATCCATCAACCCTCTACAACCATCCAAAGCAATTCCCACAATTGCTTAAAAGATCGTCACCGAATTCCGTCATCATCTCCACCACCGCGGATCATCCTTTGATCTCCCCGTGAATTGCAACAGGTTCTGGTTTCCTACCTTATTGCTGCTGCAATTTAGTTATCCTTATTCAAAAATTCAAAAAAAAAAAAATCGTTCCTATATTGCTGCATAAACTTTTCGTCACAAAGTTTTCATCTCTACGACGAAAGATACATTGCAGAATTCCAACCGCATAGCACCATCTGTTTGATCTTGCTACTGTGCTTTTTCTATCCAAATTTCTACAAAATTTTTATGACATCTTTGACACTTCCTAACAGTGGATTTCCCTTTTGTTTCATCAAAAAATTCTCAATATAAACTACTGATCTTTTATGTCCAATCTGCTGCAGTTGAATTGCAGAATTCAAGCCGCATAGCACCATCTGTTTGATCTTGCTACTGTGCTTTTTCTATCCAAATTTCTACGAAATTTTTATGACATCTTTGACACTTCCTAACAGTAGATTTCCCTTTGGTTTCATCGAAAAATTCTCAATATAAACTACTGATCTTTTATGTCCAATCTGCTGCACTTGAAAATCTATGCTGCAGAAAATTTCAGCTGCATATCGTTGCCTTAACCCATCTATTTGCAATCTTTTTTGAATGAAATTTCTTATACACATCATAGATCATCTTGGCTTCTATCTAAGATTGATCTATTAAGAAATTCATCTCTAAAAATGATTTTATGTTGCTGCAAATTTTCATCGTAACCCGCTAAAATTTTTCGACGATAATTCTGCAATTGCAACTTGCACCAATTTCCTTGCTGTTATACTACCGAAATTTTCTTGATTAAATTAGATATCCTTGCTGTCATATAAACTGTGATTTTGCTATCAATTCCCTCCTTAATTCTCTCAAGTTTTTGGTGGAAATTACGTTGAGAAACCATTGTTTCTTCGACGACAATTCTACTCTTACAAGACAGCACATACTTGCTGCAATTTCCACGGATTTCTGTCAAACCTTTGCTACCATCTACCACAGATCCAAAACTTTCATCCATAGCCCTAAAACTCTACCAAACCACACCCTCAAACTACACCCAAAACAGCCAAATAAGCCTAAATCGCAGCCTACATCCACCAATCCACCAACACTTTCGACCATCACTTCTCTCAACCTATACATGCCTTTAACCCAACAGCAAAAGAGAGATCTTAACATAATTGATTTGGGGTCATATACTATGGCATCTAAGGAGGCAATCAATGCTAAATTCGAAGCCTTGGAGGCGCGAATGGAGGATAAGATTCGGACGCTCTTTGCCGAACTCAGATTGGGCCGACCACTAAGCCCGAAGAAATCATATCAAGGAGAGAGCTTTGCCCAATCACACTAAGCCCGAAGAGATGACTTCCAAGGGAGGGTAGGCTCTATGACCAACCCCAACTATCCGTGCATGAGAGTGGACTTCCTTAGATGGGAAGAAGGAGACCCGATTGGTTGGATCTCGCGCGCGGAGCGATATTTTCGGTACCACAAAACCGCGGATGTATCTATGGTGAAAATTGCAGCTATACATCTTGAAGGGGATGCTATACAGTGGTTTAAACAGTTTGAACATACTTATGGAGTCCTTTCATGGCAACAATTCAAAGAAGGACTGCTGATCCGCTTCAGACCAACCGATTACGAGAATATTGACGAACAACTAGCAAAGATCCGACAAACCTCCACCATTCAGGAGTACCAAACTAGGTTTGAAAGGTTATCTAATCAAAATCATGATTGGTCTCAAAAACAGCTATTGAGGACCTTCATTGAGGGCTTGAAGCCGGAGATCCGAGGAGAAGTTAAAGCGCGACAACCGTACACGCTTATGGCAGCCATCTCTTTCGCACGACATCAAGAGGAGCAATTGAACCATGAAGCTCGGAGGACTAGGGTCGCTCCTCAACCAGTAATATTGAAGCTCTCAGCCCCCCCTACTGTCGACCAACTCCCTGCACCAAAGAGGTTAACAGGAGAAGAGCTTCGGGAGCGATATGCGAAGGGGTTATGTTGGCATTGTGACGAGCCGTGGAGCCGTGAGCATCGCTGTAGTAAAGGAGGACTTCTTATGATTGAATCGATAGAAGAAGAGGTCATTGAATATCTAAAAGAGAGCCTTGAACATGAAGAAGAAGATGTGGAAGAAGAGCCACAACCGACTGACGTTACAATACACGCATTAGCCAGCTACTCAAACCCGCAAACGATAAAAGTTGGAGGCCTTCTCAAACAACAACCGATCACTGTTCTCATCGACACGGGCAGTACTACTAACTTCCTATATAGTAAGCTTGTTGTTCGGATAGCATTACCTATCGAGAATCGCTACAGGTTTGATGTTAAGGTCATCAACGGACGGATTTTGAATTGTGATCGTAGGCGCCCGCATGAGAAACTATTGCTGAAGGACCAAGAGATAATTGCAGATTTCTTCCTTCTCCCTCTTAACAATCATGAGGCCATGCTCAGAATTAAATGGTTGACGACATTAGGTGATATTTTCTGGAATTTTATGAAACTAATTATGAAATTTTACAGTAAGGAGAAACATGTGACATTGCACGGGAAACGTGGGGGCGACATAACAACGATTTGCACACAACAAATGGAGAATGTTTTGCATAAAGCATGCAGTGGCTTTTTGGTACAACTTGAGCAGCAAACTAAGGGAGAGCCAATAGAATTTGAAGATCCAAATCTACTTCCTTTGCTTGCTGAATTTTCAAATATATTTGACGAACCGTGCAACCTACCTCTTACCCGTCGGCATGATCATTGTATAACGATTCTTCCAGGCAAATCTTCAATAAATACTTGGCCATATCAGTATCTATATCTCCAGAAGGATGAAATAGAAAGGATTATAAAAGAGATGCTCGAAACAGGAGTTACTCGGCCGAGTTGCAACCTCTACTCTTCACCGGTGCTACTTGTACACAAGAAGGACGGAACAAGGCGAATATGTGTTGATTACATAGCTCTCAATGGCATAATCATCAAGGACAAATACTTTATTCCAATAGTAGATGAATTGCTAGATGAAAGAGAGCACAAATCTTTATAAAGCTGGACCTTTGATCCGGGTATCATCAAATACGAGCATACAAAGAAGACATACGGAAAACCACCTTTTGAACACACAACAACCACGAATTTTTGCTTTCTTCAACAAAAGGTGGAATATCTTGGGCATATCATATCAGAGGAAGGTGTGGCAATGGACCTCTTCAAAATTGGAGCAATGCAAAACTGGCCGACCTCGAGAAACATAAAATTGCTACATGGCTTTCTGGGTTTAACAGGCTACTACTGCAAGTTCGTGAAAAACTATGGAGAGATTAGTGCACCAGTTACTTCCTTAATGAAAAAAGATGTCTTCCAATGGTTGGACAGAGCCTCCACTGCCTTCGATAAACTTAAGACAGCCATGACGACGACGCCGGTGCTAACACTACCAGATTTCAATCGACCCTTCATTATTGAGGCCGATGCATCTGGAGTCAGAATTGGAGTCATTCTCATGCAAGATGGTCAACCACTCACATACACTAGCAAGGCATTATCTCCCTCCCATCAAAATAAGTCAACATATGATAAGGAGATGCTTGCCATTGTGCGCGCAGCAACGAGGTGGAGACCCTACTTGATTGGTCGACGATTTCAAATTAAAACCGACCATAAAAGCCTCGAGTACTTTTTGGAGCGAAAGATATCATCCCCTGAGCAGCAAAAATGGGTAACAAAACTTCTTAGATTTGATTATGAAATAACTTACAAAAAGGGGAAAGAGAATGTTCTTGCAGATGCGCTTTCGCAGCTACCTGAGCAAGCTGAAGTTTCGGCCATTTCACTTCCGACCAGCAACTTTCTTAAGGATATTAAGATGGAATGGCAGGAAGATTCAGAAACTAGTAAGATTATAAAAAAATTAGAGGAAGCACCAAGCTCCGTGGCTCATTACAATTGGGACTCAAAAGAATTACACTATAAGGGACGCATTGTGCTTATGATAAATTCTACTTGCATCTTCACGAGTAGATTTTGGACCAAGTTATTCTATATGCAGGGTACTAAATTTAAAAGGAGTATGGCATATCACCCACAAATTGACGGCGAGACAGTTGTAAATAGGTGCTTGGAGACAGCCCAAGGCCACCCACCAAATATGACTACCCAAAGAGAACTCCAGAACCAGCGAAGTGCCATTATTGATCGACGAATCGTGACTCGACGACGATGACCCACTAATGAAGTTCTAATACAGTGGGCGAACCTACCAATAGAAGATGCCACTTGGGAGAACTATGACGACTTGAAGATCAAATTCCCAGAATTCATGAATCATCAGCCTCGAGGACAAGGCTGATTTGAAGAGGGCGGCGGGTCTGTTAGGACTCTAGCTTGGAGAGTCCTAATTGAGAGGGACATTCATGTAAAACTATTAGGACTCTAGCTAGGAGAGTCCTAATTGAGAGGGACATTCTGTTAGGATTCTAGCTAGGAGAGTCTTAATTGAGAGGGGCATTCATGTAGGAGGTGTTTTCTTAGAGAAGAATTAGGAGTTGTAAGGGAATAGGAGTCTTGACTAGGAGTCCTATTAGGAGTTGGTTAGAAGTAAGAGTCTTAAGTAGGAGTCCTATTAGGAGTTAGGGTTTAGAAGCCCTATAAATAGCCATGTATTCCTACTCTTTTGATAAGCAATAGATGAATCTTTTCTGCAGCCTTTGAGCAGCAACTTGGAGGGAGGAACCCCTATAGAGTTCCAAGGAGGCCGATCCCCTAAAGAGATCAACCCCAAGTTTAGAATCTGCAAGAGTTCTAACACCATCTCCTATTCTTCACCCCTTCTCCTCCTTAGATAGTTGGCTTGGAGTTTTGAGGAGCATCGTCGCAGCCCTATTGTGTGGATCACCGCTAGAGAGGAGGGCGCTTGACTTCCTTCTGTTGAATCTCGAATTTGATGATGAAACCAATTGATAGAGTTTATGATCAAATATGCATTTATGAGTAACGCTGGACTAGCTTCGATCATAAAGAGACAATTAAAGTAAGAAGAATCAATATTCGGCTGGAGTGAAACATGTCAGAAGATTGGATGTTGAGCCGAAGGATCGATCGATGTATTGGCAAAAGGCTTTGTGCCATGAGTCCAGACATTGGGCCTAGAAAAGCGGACATTGCGCTAAAAAGATCGAAATTGTGGAGGTCAACATGCCGATTGGGTAAAAGGTTATAAAAGAGGATGATTTGCCGAAGGACTGGACGATGTGCCGATGAACCAATGACATGCCGAAAAACATTTGATTAACGCTTTGTAATAATTGTCTAGATTGAAATAGTGTTAAGATGTAATTGGGTTAGAATTAAGCCAAATCAATTAGGGGGGCCATTGGGCCTAAGTAAAGGCTGAGTTGGGCCGAATGGAAGGTCCACTCGGCCATTTGGAACCATGCCAGGTGGTGGCACCACCCAGGGAGGGCGGTGGAACCGCTTAAGGCTCACCCTCCAAGGAGGTCTGGGCGGTGGTACCATCGGCCATAAAGTCTATCAGGCGGTGGTATCGCCTTGTCAGGCGATGGCACCACCAGAGCCCAGTCTCCAAGACTATGTCAGGCATTGGTACCACTAGACTAGGCGATGGTATCACCTAGTGTTAGAGTGTCAAGCGGTAGTACTACCCAATACTAGCGATGGTACCGTTAGTACCCCAAAAACTAGGGATGAGACTCTTTTAGGCTTCAAGTTTGAATCTATTTAGAGCTTATAAAAGTCCCATTCATCCTTGCTTAGAATACACAAGAACTGAAAACAAAAATAAGGGAAAATTCTATTGTAATCTTGTGAGAGTTCTCCTCCTATAGTCTAAGTGTTAATTTCTTTTTAAGAGAGGAATAAGTGGGGGTGTAAAGATTCTCTCCTGAGCTTATCAAAAGGGTAGTTGGTCTTCATCCATTGAAGTTAGACCATTAGTGGATGCCGATGGTCTCAACGGAAAAGGAATCGGGAGTGGATGTAGGTCACGATGACCGAACCACTATAAAACTCAGTTTGCATTTACTTTAACCTCTTTAATTTCATTGCAAACTCTTTTATTTACTTATTCACTATGCTTCTGTATACTTTCAAGTTAACATCTTTCCGATATGGTTTTTCATAATATGAAGTTTCAAAACCAACGTGATTTTAACAAAAACACTAATTCACCCCCCCTCTTAGTGCCGACTTGATCCTAACACCATTATACACTCTTATAAATCTACAGGGATTTAGGGATATACAATCTCCCTAGGTAACACAACTATCTCATGCGTGGTTTTAAGTTTCATGAATTTTGTGCACCAATCTTCGCACGATGACAAACACATCGATGGGAAATTTGGGGATTTTGTTTTTATGTTCTTTTGCTAGGCATGTGTTGCCCTCTATATTTCCTTACAGTGGTATCAGAGTTAGGTTATTCGTGCGAAAGATTGGTTTTGAACTGCGTGTGTTGTGTTTTGGAGAAGCTTTTGATGTCAAAATCGTTGACACATAAGCGAGAAAGGGCAGCAACTATTACTGTCCTTGCTACCCTCGTAGATGGTAGCGTTGCCAGCGTGCAGGCTCCTGGCCGATGATCGGTGGGTTACTACCTGAGTGTAAGTATGGCTGCCTACAATAGTGGTCATAGGTAGGGTCGCAAACATGACAACCGCCTACACACGGCCATTGCGCCCACGCGCAAGGGTGGCGCTTGCGGGCACTGGACCCATGGGTGAGCTGCCCGAAGGGGTAGGGCTCGCTAGCGGTAGCCGCCTGCACGTGGGCGTAGGTGGCGCCCGCCACTGTTGGGCCCGCGCGCGAGCCCCAACAGAGACGCCCATGGGGCATCGGTGCCTGCGGGCGCTGCGCTTGCGAGCAGAGCCGCCCGCGAGGGCACCCACCTAGAGCAGTAGTGCCCCCGCTCCCCGCCGTAGAGGGCCATTGCCGGTAGGGTGGCGGTGGCTGCAACAAGCAAGAGAAGGAGGGTTAGGTTTTTTGGGGCAAAAAGATAGTTTCACCCCTATGAATTTGAGAAATTCTAGTTCTCTCCTTTTATCCAAATTATGAAAATACCCTCATAATTTAAAAAATTCCCTACATATCCTTGACTTCAAAAATTTTTAATTAATAATAATTATTATTATTATCTAATAGTCCTACATGATGATGATGTGTACATATGATGTATGATATGGACGAATGATCATGGACCGTGTGATGTGTATACTTATGATTATTATTATTAAGGCCTATGAGCTTTCATTTTATTACTTGTTTATTGTCAGGCCTGCATGCCTATGATTCGGTTCTAATCACATGAGGAGGCATAGTAGGAGCATGGAAGCGATAGCGGGACCCACGAGACGGACGATCGCGATGCATGGAGATGCGTCGAGATGCCGATAGAACTAATGAGGACGAGATGGACGATCACAAGGCATAGAGATGCACCACAACATACATAGATCTTGATGTGAATGATTATGCCCACTAGCTCCAGCCAAATCACATTAGGATGTGGTCCATGATCATCTAGTGTGATTGCTCATGTGATGTGTGATTTCTTATACACATACTAGATATGTATATATATTTTCATGTGATATAGATATATATATTAAATATGTATGTGTGTGACATATCATATTAGGAGACCAAATCAAATAAATCTCTCTCTCGATAATATTAAGTCGGTAAACGTGAGACAATTAGATTGACCCACGTGACCTTCCATCATTATAGGTAGGGACCGATTCTCGATGCATATTAAGTTGGTTGAGTCCCTCGAGGCTCACCTATATCACAATTCGCTATCTTGCTTATGACATAGAGATGTAACCAGTGACCTGAGGACATGGTATGCTTGGTCGAGTCCCTCGAGGGTATATCATTGAATCAGACTCATCTTATAACGATGGTGTTGAGTTAACCAGACATCATGGTTGGTTGAGTCGCTCAAGACCATGGTGGTTCGGAGGCTGAATAGGATGAGAATCATAAGGATTTATGATCAGCAAGAGTTACCTACCTTTTGGTCTTAGTGTGATTGGTCGAGTCCCTCGAGGTTATACTAAGATGCTGATTGGATCCTAATCCCCACTAGAAGTCTATCGGAGACTTTTGTTTCACATGCTGAGGGTGTCGCTTGGCTCACTAGTAAAATAGCAGGAGCACATTAAGATATAAGTCCATATCTTATTTATTTATTTTTTATAAATTCTATATGTTATTTATTTTTCTTCATCTTTATTTTCAGAAAATGTCGCTTTCAAATCCCTTATATGACATACTTGATGTCAGCTGCCTCACTAGTCCAAACTATATGGATTGGCTCCATAACATGAGAATTGTTCTCACCGTACAGTGATGCCTACACCCAAGGAAGGGGCAAGCGAGAATGAGATTGCTCGTTACGTGAAGTACATAGATGACTCCACTCTTGCTCAGTATTGTATGTTGGGCTCTATGACTCCTGAGTTATAGAGATAGCATGAAAAGATGGATGCTCGATCCATTCTCCCACATGTCTGCAAACTGTTTGAAGAACAAAGAAGGACTTAGTGATATAAGATATCAAAGAGCCTCTTTTATGCTAGGATGACTAAGAGGACACAGGTTCAGAACCATGTCCTAAAGATGATTGAGTGGATAGAGAAACTCATAAGTCTAGGAATGGTCATAGAGGATAACCTGTGTGGATCTTGTGCTTCATTCTCTACCAGATTCTTTTTCATATTTCATAATGAATTTTAATATAAATAAGCTTGAGGTGACTATCCTTGAGCTTCTCAATATGTTGAGGGAGGCAGAAAGCACTATCGAGAAAGAGAAGTCAGTTCTCTATACAAGTGAGACCAGAAAGAAAAGGAAAGTAGAAAAGTCCCTTAAGAAGGGCAAGGGCAAGGGCAGACCGAGTAAAGCAAAGGTTGCTAAGAAAGACCCAGCAAAAGACAAAGACCAATGCTTCTACTGCAACAAAGATGGGCACTAGAAGAAGAACTACAAGGAGTACCTTGTAGAGAGGGCGAAACAAAAGCTTCAGGTACATTCATGATTAATCTCCAATTGTTAGATTTTGGTGATAGTGCATTAGTATTGGATACTGGTATTGCTTATCACATTTGTAATTTGTTATAGATTCTAGCAAAGTCTTAAAGATTCGTGAGAGGAAAATTGCACAATAGTTTATTTATGCTAGACACCGCTCTATATATCATGAATGTAAGTGTGTCCAAGAGGAAACAAGATGAGATGAGCAATGCATACTAGTTGCATTGTTGGCTAGGTCACATTCATAAGGGAAGAATTAAAAAGTTGCTATAGGATGGATATCCAGATCCATTCGACTATAAGTCATATACAACTTACGAGCCTTGCCTTCATGGAAAACTAACCAACTCTCCTTTTAATGGAACTGAAGAGAGAGCCACTGAGCTGTTGGATCTCATACATAGTGATATATGTGGACCCATGTCAACTCATTCCATAAGTGGTTACTCCTATTTTATTACTTTTACTGATGATTTCTTAAGGTATGGACATACGTACTTAACGAAATATAAGTCCAAGGCCTTTGAGAAATTCAGAGAGTATAAGAATGAAGTGGAGAACTAGACTGGAAAGAGTATCAAGACTCTTTAATCAGATCGAGGAGGTGAGTACTATTGAATCTCGTATTTTGATGATGAAACCAATTGATAATTGTGTTTATGTTTTAATCTGCATTTTGAGTGATGCAAGATGCTTCGATCAGGATGAGATAATTCAAGCAGGAAAAATCATGTTGGGCCGGAGGAACATGTCAGAAGATTGGACGTCGGGCCGATGGATCGGTCGACGTTTGACAGAAGGCTTCGGGCCATGGATTCGGGCATTAGGCTCAGAAGAGCAGGTATTGCGCCAAGGATATCGGAGTTGCGGTGTCAACTGGCCGATTGGGCAATAGGCCACAGGAGAGGATGATGTGCCGAAGAATCGGATGAAGCGTGAATGACATGCTAGATTACTTGATTAATGCTTAGTATTAATTGTCTATATCGAAGTTTGTTTTACATGTGCAGGATTAACTACGATGGAATTAAGACATGCAGCAGGAGTTGCGCCGGAGTCAAGACTATGATCACGTTGGGGGTTTGAGAGTTCGATAGAAGTCCGGACGGTCGTCAGAGGTTCTGCGGGAACAAATCTGAGAAGTCCAAGAGCTTGCTAAAGAAGCTCGTCGGAACTCGCCAAGCGGATCTTCGCAAGTCCAGGAGTTTGCCGGAAGTCCGCAGGAGCATCGCCAAAGGTTCATCGGATGTTCGCCGGAAGTTCGCCGAAAGAAGCGATTGACGCACCGGAGCGAGTTGCAGTAAATGTCTTAAGAAATATCGTAGTTAGCATATAGATTAAGTTAGGAATAGGAGGTGATTCCATTAACTTAATTTGGGGGGCAATGGGGCCCTTGACAGACCCAAATTGGGTCGAATGGATTAGCCCATTCGGACCTAGATTTCCTGGCCGGCGGTGGCACCGCTTGGGTCGGCGGTGGCACCGCCTGGGTCGGCGATGACACCGCCCAGGAGCTCAGAAAGTTGGGCGGTGCAATCGCCCAGGTCAGGCAGTGGTACCGCTTGGGCTTAGTCTCCGAACAAGACTAGGCGGTGGTACCGCCTGAGCTCGGTCTCCGAGCGAAGTCAGGCGGTGGTACCGCCCCTTTCAAGCGGTGGTACCGCTTGAGCTCAGTCTTCGAGCAATGTCAGGCAGTAGTACCACCCAGACAGAGTAGTAATTGCTAGTCATAAGTGCCCAGCAAGCCAATCACGTGAGTGATGGCACGTGTGACTTGATACAGAATCTTTTTGCTTATTATATTTTGGCGTATATCACTTTATAACTATTGCATAAATGCATATATATTGTGATGTCCTTGGATTTGTGCAATGGGAATCGGATCGTGATGAGATCACGATAATGAGATCGATTCACCTTTAAACACATATCCTAAATAATCCCGGTCATAGGTTACTCGAGAGGGACATCATGATAACCGGATAGACTGGTGTGCTGTATACCCGTCCATATGATGGATGCAGCTGGTCTCATAGCTGCTCGTGTAGGGACACTAGGGATACAGTACAGGTGCTCATTGGAGAATGAGTTCACTGATTGATCCGCTTACGGAATGCTGGATGGTTGATGATGCCTTATTGTCAGACAATGATTCCGTAGTCCTAGTGGTGTATCTGGTTCTTAGACTTGAGACACCAAGGATGTCCTGTATGAGTGCTCCACTCTTTGATACCAGACTTATAGGTTTGGCTGTTCCCAGATCTAGTACAGTGGTCATTGGGAGTGGTAGTCGACCTTACGAGGGCTATTGAGTGTCGATAGAGGATCATCCACTCTCGGTATCATGAGAGGAATATCCCATGTGTTCTTGCTCAGACAAATCCCTGGCCAGGGTCATTCGGGTTGAGAGAGAAAGAGTTCTCCGGGAGAATCCGATTAGAGCGAGACTCGAGTAGAAACCGTATGGGTCTGACAGCACCATGCTCGATATACGGTCTCTGGGATATTAGATGGATGAGGGACTATAGGTACATGGTAACTGAGGACAGACAGGTCCAATGGATTGGATTCCCCTGTATCGTCTGGGGACTACGGCGTAGTGGCCTAGTACTTCCGTAGTCGATGAGTCGAGTGAATTATTACAGAGATAATAATTCACTGAGTTAGAAGGAGTTCTGACAGGTATGACTCACGGCCAGCTCGATATTGGGCCTAGAGGGTCACACACATATGGTAGGCATTGCGATGAGTAGAGGTTCGGATATGAGATATCCGACGGAGCCCTTGTCTTATTGGATGCAGATCCAATACCCACTAGGGAAAGGACCCATTAGGGTTTTGACACGGGATCTCTATAAATAGGAGGGATTCACAGCCTCATAGGCTAGAGTCTTTGCTTGCCCTTCCTATTCTCCTCTCCCTCTCCACCTCAGAGTAGGCCTGGAGTTTTAAGGAGCGTCGTCGCAACCCTGCTGTGTGGATCACCGCTAGAGAGGAGGACGCTTGACCTCCTTCACCCTCTCCTAAGGATCTGCAAGGAAACAGGGATATACGATCTCCCTAGGTAACACAATCTCTATACGCAGTTTTTGTGTTTTTTGCGGATTTTGCGCACCAATCTTCGCACGACGATGAACATCTTTTTGGGAATCGGGGATTTTTGTTTTCTTGTTCTTCCGCTGCGCATATGATGTCGCCCCCCCTATGATTTCCCAACAGTGGTATCAGAGCCAGGTTGTTCGTGCGAATGATTGGTTTTTGAACTGCGTGTGTTGTGTTTAGGAAGAATATTGACGTCAAAATCGTTGACGCAAAAGCGAGGAAGGGCAGCAACAGTTGCTGCCCTCGATCTGCATGTCTGCAGCCACCTGCAGCGGCAGCCGCAGCCGCAGCCAGGCAGCACAGCGCCGGCGCATGCGCAAGCGCTGTGCCTGCAGCAGCCGGCCGGCGGTCTGCTTGCAGCAGGCTTGCGGCCGGCGGGGCTGGCAGCCCGCGGGTAGAGGCGCCTGCAGCCGCTGAGCCCGCGGGCAGAGGCGCCGCGGGGCAGCAGCGCGGGCTGAGGCACCGCAGGGCAGCGGCGCCTGTGGCCGCTGCTCCCACGGGCAAAAACCCCGCAGGGGCGGCCGCAAGCGAGGCAGCACCGCCTGCGGGCGCTGCCTCGCCGGCAGAACTGTCTGCGGAGGCGGCGACGCCAACGCCCGCGGGGGCGCCCACCTGCAGCGGCAGCGCCGCCAGCGGGCGTGCCGCCCGCAGGCGAGGGCAGCGCCCCGCCCCTCGCCGCACAGGCCGCCGCCAGCAGGGTGGCGGCGGCGGCGGCAGCAGAAAGAGGGAATTAGGGTTTTCTGGGAAAAAGACAGTTTTGCCCCTGTGAATTTGAGAAATTCCAGTTTCTGTCTTTTTGTCCAAATTACGAAAATACCCCTATAAATTCAGAAATTCCCTATATATCCCTGATTTCAGAAAATATTAATTAATTAAAAGGTTTAGTTGATTATTATTTTTATTATCTAGTAGTCCTACATAATGACGATTATTTATACATGTGATGTATGATGAGTGGACGGATGATCATGGACCGTGTGATGTGTGTACTTGTGATTATTATTATTGAGGTCTGCGAACCTCCATTATATTTCTCGTTTATTGTCGGGCCTGCGTGCCTATGATTAAGTTGTAATCACATGAGGAGGCGCAGCGGGAGCGTGGAAGCCATAGCGGGACCCACGAGACGGACGATCGTGATGCATGGAGATGCATCAAGATGTCGACGGAACCAACGAGGACGAGATGGACGATCACAAGGCATGAAGATGCACCGTTGCACACATAGATCTTGATGTGAGTGATTAGGCCTACTGGCTCGGGCCTAATCATATTAGGTTGTGGTCCATGATCATCTGGTGTGATTGCTTATACACATACTAGATATGTATATATATTTGCATGCGATGTAGATATATATTAAATATGTACATGTGTGACATGTCATAATAGGAGACCAAATCATAGAAACATCTCTCGATAATATTAAGTCGGTAAACGTGAGGCAATTAGATTGACCCACGTGGCCTTCCATCGTTATGAGTAGGAACCGAATCCCGGTGTAGGTTGAGTTGGTCGAGTCCCTCGAGACTCACCTATATCGCGATTCGCTATCTTGCTTACGACATAGAGATGTCACCGGTGACCTGAGGGCATGATATGCTTGGTCGAGTCCCTCGAGGGTATATCATCAAATCAGACTCATCTTGTAACGAAGGTGTTGACTTAACCGAGCATCATGGTTGGTCGAGTCCCTCGAGGCCATGGTGATTCGGAGGCCGAACAGGACGGGAATCACAAGGAGTTGTGATCGGCAAGAGTTGTCTACCTTTTAGGCTTAGTGTGATTGGTCGAGTCCCTCGAGGTTACACTAAGACGCTGATTGGATCCTGATCCCCACTAGAAGTCTGCCGGAGACTTCCGTTTCACGTGCTGAGGGTGTCGCGTGACTCGTTAGTAAAATAGTGGGAGCATATTAAGATAGAAGTCCATATCTTGATAGTTTATTTTTTGCAAAATCTGCATGTTATTCATTTTTGCTACATCTTTATTTTCAGAAAAATGTCGCTTTCAAATCCCTTACGTGGCATACTTGATGTCAACCGCCTCACTGGTCCAAATTATACGGATTGGCTCCGTAACTTGAGAATTGTTCTCACAGCGGAGAAAATCGTGTACGTCCTTGATACAGTGATGCCTACGCCCGAAGAAGGGGCAAGCGAGGATGAGATCGCTCGCTACGTGAAGTACATTGATGACTCCACTCTTGCTCAGTGCTATATGTTGGGCTCTATGACTCCAGAGTTACAGAGACAACATGAAAAGATGGATGCCAGATCCATTCTCCTATATGTCCGTAAATTGTTTGAGGAACAGGGAAGGACTCAACGATATGAGATATCCAAGAGCCTTTTCCGCGCTAGGATGACTGAGGGGACACCGGTTCAGAACCATGTCCTAAAGATGATTGAGTGGATAGAGAAACTCACAGGTCTAGGAATGGTCCTAGAGGATAACTTGTGTGTGGACATTGTGCTTCAGTCCCTACCAGATTCCTTTTCACAGTTCATAATGAACTTTAATATGAACAAGCTTTAGGTGACTCTCCCAGAGCTCCTCAATATGTTGAGGGAGGCAGAGAGTACTATTAAGAAAGAGAAGCCAGTTCTCTACACTGGTGAGACCAGAAAGAAAAGGAAAGCAGAAAGGTCCCTTAAGAAGGGAAAGGGCAAGGGCAAACAAGGTAAAGCAAAGGTTGCTAAGAAAGACCCAACAAAGGACAAAGGCCAGTGCTTCCACTGTGGTAAAGATGGGCACTGGAAGAGAAACTGCAAAGAGTACCTTGCAGAAAGGGCGAAACAAAAGCTTGATGAAGCTTCAGGTACATTCATGATCGGTCTCCATTTGTCAGACTCTTATGATAACACATGGGTATTGGATACCGGTAGTGCTTATCATATATGCAATTCGTTGCAGGTTCTGGCAAGGCCTAGGAGACTAGAGAGAGGCAAGATGGACCTCAAGATGGGTAATGGAGCAAAAGTTGTTGTATTAGCTGTTGGCGAGGTCGCCCTACATCTGCCTAGTGGAGCTTTTATTGCATTAGATGCATGTTATTTTGTTCCTTCTATTATCAAAAACATTATCTCCATTTCATGTTTAATAGTTAGTGGATATAAATTTGTTTTTGAGAACAATGGTTGTTCGATATTATTAGATGATAAGATCATCACGAAAGGAACATTGCATAATGGTTTATTTATGTTAGACACCACTCCACATATCATGAATGTAAATGTGTCCAAAAGGAAACAAGATGAGTTGAACAGTGCATACCTATGGCATTGTAGGCTAGGTCACATCCATGAAAGAAGGATTCAAAAGTTGATAAATGATGGATATCTAGATCCATTCGACTACGTGTCATATGCAACTTGTGAACCTTGCATTCGTGGAAAATTGACCAACTCTCCATTTAGTGGAACTGGAGAGAGAGCCACTGAGTTGTTGGAACTCATACATAGTGATGTATGTGGACCCATGTCAACTCATGCCATTGGAGGTTACTCCTACTTCATTACATTTACTGATGATTTCTCAAGGTATGGATATGTGTACTTAATGAAGTACAAGTCCGAGGCTTTTGAGAAATTCAGAGAGTATAAGAATGAGGTGGAGAACCAGACTGGAAAGAGTATCAAAACTCTTCGATCAGATCGAGGAGGTGAGTACTTAAGTACAGAGTTTACTCACTTCCTTAAGGACCATGGGATATTATCCCAATGGACACCTCCTTATACACCTCAGCTCAATGGTGTCTCTGAAAGGAGAAATCGTACATTATTAGATATGGTACGGTCCATGATGAGTTTCGCTGACCTACCCATCTCATTCTGGGGATATGCCCTAGAAACCGTAGCTTACCTTCTGAACAGAGTTCCAACTAAGTCGGTGGTGTCTACACCATATGAGATATGGAAAGGGAAGAAGCCTGATCTTAAAGTAGTTAAGATTTGGGGCTGCTCTGCCCATGTTAAAAGACACAACCCCGATAAGTTAGAATCAAGGACAGGGCGATGTAAATTTGTGGGATACCCCAAGGAAACTTGTGGGTATTACTTCTATCATCTCGAGGACCAAAAGGTCTTTGTAGCTAAGAGAGCAGTGTTCCTTGAGAAGGAACACATTCTTGACGGAGACAGTGGGAGAATGATAGAATTGAGCGAGGTTGGAGAACCAAGCTCAAGCACCACTCTACAGCCCGAGTCTGTTCAGGTATCTAATACACAAGTTTCAACTTTACGCAGGTCTGATAGAGTATCCCATCCTCCTGAGAGATATGTGGGACATATTAGAGCAGAGGATGTAGAGGATATTGATCCTCAGACCTACGAGGAGGCTATTATGAGTATAGACTCCGGGAAGTGGAAAGAAGCCATGAATTCTGAGATGGATTCTATGTACTCCAATAAGGTTTGGAACCTAGTTGATGCACCCGAAGGTATTGTACCCATCGGTTGCAAGTGGATCTTTAAGAAAAAGATCGGAGTAGACGGAAAGGTAGAGACCTATAAAGCAAGGCTAGTGGCTAAGGGGTATCGTCAAAGGCAAGGTGTTGACTACGACGAAACTTTCTCACCCGTAGCAATGCTAAAATCCATCAGAATTCTATTGGCTATTGCAGCACACTATGATTATGAGATCTGGCAGATGGATGTGAAAACCGCATTCCTCAACGGGAACCTGGAGGAGGAGGTGTATATGATGCAACTTGAGGGATTCGTGTCCAAGAACTGCCCAGATAAGGTGTGTAGGTTGCTTAGATCCATTTATGGACTAAAGCAAGCTTCCCGAAGTTGGAACATAAGATTTGATGAGGCAATCAGATCTTATGACTTCGTTAAGAACGAAGATGAGCCTTGTGTATACAGAAAGGTAAGTGGGAGCGCTATTAGCTTTTTGGTGTTATATGTGGATGACATCCTCATCATTGGGAATGACATAGGAATGCTATCCACAGTAAAGACTTGGTTATCTAGACACTTCTCCATAAAGGACTTAGGGGAAGCATCCTATATCTTGGGGATTAGAATCTATAGAGATAGATCCAAGAGGATGCTTGGCTTGTCCCAGTCCAGGTACATAGAAACTATTGTCAAAAGGTTTGGCATGGAAAATTCCAAAGGGCAAACATGAATATGATACCTTATGCCTCAGCAATAGGGTCAATCATGTATGTCATGCTATGTACTAGGCCTGATATAGCGCATGCTCTGAGTGTCACGAGCAGGTATCAGGCGAATCCAGGCTTGGAGCACTGGAAAGCAGTAAAGTGTATCCTTAAGTACTTAAGAAGGACTAAGGATCTTTTACTAGTATATGGAGGTAATAGCCTTAAGGTTGAAGGCTACACTGACTCAAGTTTTCAGTCTGATGTCGATGATAGCAAGTCGAATTCAAGGTATGTGTACACCTTGAATGGAGGAGCAGTGTGCTGGAAGAGTTCCAAGCAAGATACCACTGCTGACTCGACCACAGAGGCGAAGTACATTGTTGCATCGGATGCAGCAAAGGAGGGAGTCTGGTTGAAGAAGTTCATCACAGATTTGGGAGTCGTGCCGGATAGTGAGGAGCCGATTTCCCTATATTGCGACAACAACGGGGCAATTGCTCAAGCGATGGAACCTAGGTCTCATCAGAAATCTAAGCATGTTCTGAGGAGGTTCCACCTTATCAGAGAGATCG
The DNA here is from genome assembly GCF_036884655.1 of Musa acuminata AAA Group. NCBI lineage: Eukaryota > Viridiplantae > Streptophyta > Magnoliopsida > Zingiberales > Musaceae > Musa > Musa acuminata. The sequence goes on along the minus strand of NC_088349.1, from coordinate 31,691,575 downwards.
TGACCCGAGGAGATGTAGCAGTGGAAAGAGTTCCATCCGAAGATAACATTGCAGATCCACTAACAAAGCCATTGTCTCAGATTGTCTTTGAGCGTCACAGGGGTCTGATGGGGATCAGACACATAGGTGATTGGCTTTAGGTCAAGTGGGAGATTGCTAGTCATAAGTGCCCAGCAAGCCAATCACGTGAGTGATGGCACGTGTGACTTGATACAGAATCTTTTTGCTTATTATATTTTGGCGTATATCACTTTATAACTATTGCATAAATGCATATATATTGTGATGTCCTTGGATTTGTGCAATGGGAATCGGATCGTGATGAGATCACGATAATGAGATCGATTCACCTTTAAACACATATCCTAAATAATCCCGGTCATAGGTTACTCGAGAGGGACATCGTGATAACCGGATAGACTGGTGTGCTGTATACCCGTCCATATGATGGATGCAGCTGGTCTCATAGCTGCTCGTGTAGGGACACTAGGGATACAGTACAGGTGCTCATTGGAGAATGAGTTCACTGATTGATCCGCTTACGGAATGCTGGATGGTTGATGATGCCTTATTGTCAGACAACGATTCCGTAGTCCTAGTGGTGTATCTGGTTCTTAGACTTGAGACACCAAGGATGTCCTGTATGAGTGCTCCACTCTTTGATACCAGACTTATAGGTTTGGCTGTTCCCAGATCTAGTACAGCTGGTCATTGGGAGTGGTAGTCGACCTTACGAGGGCTATTGAGTGTCGATAGAGGATCATCCACTCTCGGTATCATGAGAGGAATATCCCATGTGTTCTTGCTCAGACAAATCCCTGGCCAGGGTCATTCGGGTTGAGAGAGAAAGAGTTCTCCGGGAGAATCCGATTAGAGCGAGACTCGAGTAGAAACCGTATGGGTCTGACAGCACCATGCTCGATATACGGTCTCTGGGATATTAGATGGATGAGGGACTATAGGTACATGGTAACTGAGGACAGACAGGTCCAATGGATTGGATTCCCCTGTATCGTCTGGGGACTACGGCGTAGTGGCCTAGTACTTCCGTAGTCGATGAGTCGAGTGAATTATTACAGAGATAATAATTCACTGAGTTAGAAGGAGTTCTGACAGGTATGACTCACGGCCAGCTCGATATTGGGCCTAGAGGGTCACACACATATGGTAGGCATTGCGATGAGTAGAGGTTCGGATATGAGATATCCGACGGAGCCCTTGTCTTATTGGATGCAGATCCAATACCCACTAGGGAAAGGACCCATTAGGGTTTTGACACGGGATCTCTATAAATAGGAGGGATTCACAGCCTCATAGGCTAGAGTCTTTGCTTGCCCTTCCTATTCTCCTCTCCCTCTCCACCTCAGAGTAGGCCTGGAGTTTTGAGGAGCGTCGTCGCAACCCTGCTGTGTGGATCACCGCTAGAGAGGAGGACGCTTGACCTCCTTCACCCTCTCCTAAGGATCTGCAAGGAAACAGGGATATACGATCTCCCTAGGTAACACAATCTCTATACGCAGTTTTTGTGTTTTTTGCGGATTTTGCGCACCAATCTTCGCACGACGATGAACATCTTTTTGGGAATCGGGGATTTTTATTTTCTTGTTCTTCCGCTGCGCATATGATGTCGCCCCCCCTATGATTTCCCAACAGTAATACTGCTCAGTGATAGATAACAGGCGGTAGTACCACCCAGTTATGGCGGTAGTACCGCCAAGACCCCAAAAAACCAGGAGATGACACTTTTCAGCTCCAAATTCAAACTGATTGGGGCCTATATAAACCCCACCCTTTCTACATGAAAGGGCAACCAAAAGCTTGATCTTACTCTGTGATTTTAGAGCTCAAAAGTGTTGTAAAGACCAAAAGTTCTCCTCCCTCTTTTCTTCCAAGTTTTGATCATTCAAGAGAGGAGTGAAAATTCTGTAAGGGTTGTCTCCTAAGCCCGTCAAAAGGAGTGAAACTGTAAAAGGGTGGTTGGCCTTCGCCTATTGAAGGAAAGCCTCTAGTGGATGTTGGTGACCTCGTCGGAGGAGGAAGCCAAAAGTTGATGTAGGTCAAGATTGACCGAACCACTCTAAAATTGCGGTGCTCTCTGGTTTGCATTTATTCTTGCTGTTTACCTTACTGCAAACCTTCATATGTGCTTTACTTCCTCATTACTTTTGCTGCATTCCTTTATGAACTCGCTTTCAAGTTATGTTTCCGAAAATGGTTTTACGTCGGAAACGATTTCATCGTACGAACGTAGTTTTTAAATCGACGAAAGTTTTTCCGTTGTACTAATTCAAACCCCCCCCTCCTCCCCCCTCCTAGTGTTCTTGATCCTAACAAGTACTTGAGTATAGAGTTCACCCAATTCCTCAAGAACCATGGGATTCTATCCCAATGGACACCTCCTTATACACCTCAGCTTAATGGTATATCTGAAAGGAGGAATTGTACACTGTTAGACATGGTGCGGTCCATAATGAGTTTCACTGGCCTATCCATCTCATTCTAGGGATACGCCATAGAAACTGTATTTACCGCCTAAACAGAGTTCCAGCTAAATCGGTAGTATCTACACCATATGAGATATGAAAAAGGAAGAAGCTCAATCTTAAGGTTATAAAGATTTGGGGCTACCTTGCCTACGTTAAAAGACACAACCTCGATAAGTTGGAATCGGGACGGAGCGGTGCAAGTTCATTGGATACCCCAAGGAAACTTATGGGTATTATTTTTATTATCCCAAGGACCAAAAGGTCTTTGTAGCCAAGAGAGTGGTGTTCCTTGAGAAGGAACACATTTTTGGCAGAGATAGTGGGAGCTTGATAGAGTTGAGTGAGGTTGGAGAACCTAGCTCAAGCACCACTCCACAGCCCAAGTCTGTTCAAGTACCTAGCACATAAGTTTCAACTTTACGTTGGTCCGACAGAGTATCTCATCCTCCTGAGAGAAATGTGGGACATATTAGAGGAAGTGATATTGAGTATATTGATCCTTAGACCTATGAGGATACTATTACGAGTATAAACTCTGAGAAGTGGTAAGAAGTCATGAATTCTATGATGGATTCCATGTACTCCAACAAGGTATGGAAGCTAGTTGATGCACCCAAGGGTATTGTACCCATCGATTGTAAGTGGATCTTCAAGAAGAAGATCGAAGTAGATGGAAAGGTAGAGACCTATAAAGCAAGGCTATTGGCTAAGGGGTATCATCAAAGGCATGGTATTGACTATGATGAAACCTTCTCACCCATAGCCATTCTAAAATCTATTCGAATTCTATTAGATATTGCAGCACACTAAGATTATAAGATCTGGTAGATGGACATGAAAGCCGAATTCATCAATGGCAACCTCGAGGAGGAGATGTATATGATATAACCTAAGCGATTCGTGTCCAAGGACTACACAAATAAGGTGTACAGGTTACTTAGGTCCATTCATGGACTAAAGCAAGCTTTCCAAAGTTGAAACATAAGATTTGATGAGGCAATCAGATCTTATGACTTCATAAAAACGAAGATGAGCCTTGTATGTATAGGAAGGTAAGTGAGATTGCTATCACCTTCTTGGTGTTATATGTGGATGCAATCCTGATTATTGGAATGATCTAGGAATGTTATTCATAGTAAAGACTTGGTTATCTGGACACTTCTCCATGAAGGACTTAGAGGAAGTAACCTATATCTTGGGGATTCAGATCTATATAGATAGATCCAAGAGGATATTTTTCTTATCCCAGTCTAGGTATATAGACACCATTGTTAAAAGGTTTTGTTAGGATCAAGAGCACTAAGAGGGGGGGGGGTGAATTAGTGCAGCGAAAATCTTTCGACGATAAAAAAAACGTTCGAACGATAAAAACGATTTCGGTGTGAAAGCCGATTCTAAGATTACTTTAACTTAAGATCAAGCGAGATGACGTTAAAGTCAATCTATGAAGGCAGTTTACAGTTATGATGAAAACCATAATATAAGCGCAAACTGAAATATGACGTTCGTACGAAAAAACTGATTTACGTCTAAATGCTGATTTGTAAATCACTTGATTAGGCGAGATGCAACTTAAGCAAGGATATAAAGGCAGTTTGCAGTTAAGATAGAAATCAAAATGTAAACGCAAACTGAAATATGATGATCGTACGAAAAAAAAATAGATTTACGTCTAAACGCTGATTCGGAAAGTGCAAAGCTTGAAACCCGATCGTATATGCGTAGAAAGCAGTAAGCTTTAGAGGAGGTTTGCAGTAAAGATAATATGCTCAAAGTAAATGTAAACCGAGATTTAGAGTGGTTCGGTCAATCTTGACCTACTCCACTTTTGGCTTCCTCCATCGACGAGGTCACCGACGTCAACTAGAGGCCTTCCTTCAATAGGCGTAGGCCAACCACCCTATTATAGTTTCACTCCTTTTGACGGGCTTAGGAGACAACCCTTACAGAATTTTCTCTCTTCTCTTTACAGCTCAGAACTTGGAAGAAAAGAGGGAGAAGAACTTTTGGCCTTTACAACAATTTTGAGCTCTAAAAATCACAAAACAAGATCAAGATTTCGGTGTGTATTCTGTGCCCTTTCAGTGCTGAATGGGTGGGGTATTTATCGGCCCCAACCTAGTTCAAATTTGGAGCTCAAAACTGTCAATTCCCAGAATTTCGGGATCAGGCGGTTGCACCTCCTGAGTGGAGCGATTGCACCGCCTGGCAGAGCTCGAAGACTGAGCCTCTGGGCAGTGCCACCTCCTGTCAGGGGCGGTTGCACCTCCTGCCAGAGCTCGAAGACCGAGCTCAGGCGGTGCAACCTCCTGACTGAGGCGGTTGCACCGCTCAGCCAGTGCTCGGAGACCGAGCCCAAGTGGTGCCACCTCCTGTCAGGGGAGGTTGCACCGCCCAGTCTCGCTCGGAGACTGAGCCCAGGCGGTGCCACCGCTTGGCTGGAGCAGTTGCACCTCCTAGTCTCACTAGGAGACTGAGCCCAGGCGGTGCAACCTCCTGCCTTGGGCGGTTCAACCGCCTGACAAAAATCAGGGTCCGAATGGGTTGATCCATTCGGCCCAATTTGGGTTTTTCATGGGCCCAATTGCCCCAAGATTAAGTTAATGGGATCACCTCCCATTTCCAACTTAATCATTGTGCTAACTATGATATTCTCTAAGACATTTACTGCAACTTGCTCTGGTGCGTCAATCGCTTCTTCCAGCGAGCTTCCGGCGAACTTCCGTCGATCATCCGATGAACCCTCGGTGATGCTCCTGCGGACTTCCAGCAAACTCCTGGACTTGCGACAATCCACTTGGCGAGTTCCGACGAGCTTCTTTGGCAAGCTCATGGACTTCTCGGATTTGTTTCCGCAGAACCTCCGACGACTGTCCGAACTTCCGTCGAACTCTCGAACTCGCAACGTGATCATTGTCTTGACTCCGGCGCAACTCCTGCTGCATGTCTTACTTTCATCGTAGTTAATCCTGCACACTTATCTCAACATATAGATTAGATAACAAATGACAATTGACTTCATCATCAAAATCCGAGATTCAACAGGTTTGGCATGAAAAATTCCAAGAGATGTCTCATACCGATGAGACATGGGATATCGCTTTCTAGGAGTATATCGCCAAAGACTCTTGAAGAAAAAACGAACATGGATAGGATATCCTATGCCTCACTGATAGGGTCTATCATGTATGTCATGCTTTGTACCAGTCCTGATATAGCATATCTTTAAGTGTCACGAGCTGATATCAGGTGGATCTAGGCTTGCAGTATTAGAAAACAATAAAGTGTATCCTTAAGTACTTGAGAAGAACTAAGGATCTTTTATTGGAATATGGAGGTAGTAGCCTCAAGGTTGAAGGCTACACAGACTCAAGTTTCTAGTTTGATGTCGATGATAGCAAGTTAAATTCGGGGTGTGTGTACACCCTCAATGGAGGAGTAGTGTACTACAAGAGTTCTAAGCAAGATAATACTACTGACTCGACCATAGAGACAAAATACATTCCTACAGTAGAGGCAGCAAATAAGGGAGTCTGGATGAAAAAGTTCATCACAAATCTGAGAGTCGTGTGATAAGACCCTAAGGTCTTATCGTAAAACAAAGAAGAGAAATGGATAATCGCTTCGAGGGGATCGGCCTCCTAGGGTTTGTCAAAAGGCTGAATAGTATTTTTCATAGATAATCGAAAAGAAGCAGTTACAACCCTATTTATAGAGTTCCACCCAGAGTCCACCAAGATTTATTCTCTAATAATAAATAAATATTAAATAAACCTCAACTTGACTCTAACTGAACCAAACAGACTCAATAAACAACTGAACTAAATAGACTCAATAAATATTATTCAAAAGCTGAAAAAAAGGGTCCTAATAATTCTGCCTCCTTCAATTTAGCATTGTCCTCAAGGCCGAGCAGCATCAAATTATGGAAACTTCTCCTTTAGCATGCTGTAGGACTCCCAAGTGGCATCTTCCTTTGGTAAGTTGGCCCAACGCACTAGCACTTCAGTTACAGGATGTCTGTGGTACATTACAACTCATCGATAAAGTATGGCTTTTGGTTAAGCTTGAACTTCTCTAGTAGTAGAAGTGTCCGGCAAATGGCGCTGCACTTTCGCATCTTCACCCAACTACCTCTTAAGGCATAAAACATGAAAGACTGGATGTATTTTAGAGCTAGCAGGCAAATCCAAGCGGTAGGCAACTGGTCCAATGTGTTTTAATACTTTATAAGGACCCAAAAATCGAGGAGACAACTTCATGGAAGATCAGACCTAAGTTTGCTTGTAGGGTTGAAGACGAAGGAAAACCCAATCACCCATAGTAAATTCTGGTTCACTTTGGTGTTTATCAGCTTGTTGTTTCATTTGTGCTTGTGCGGCTATGAGGTTATCCTTTAAAAGCTGAATAATCTTGTTTCTATCTATCAATTCCTTGTCTACTTGATCAACTTTAGAAGAACCGGGTATATATTTCGTAATTGTAGGTAGGGGTTGACCATAAACTATTTCAAATGGAGTCATTTTAATAGAAGAATGATAAGAGGTATTATACCACCACTCCGCCCAGGGAAGCCATTTAATCCATTCTTTTGGCTTGTCGCTAGTAAAGCATCAGAGGTAATTTTCTAGGTACTTGTTTACCACTTCAGTTTGCCCATCTATTTGTGGATGATAAGCAGTGCTCATATTCAGCTGAGTACCCTGTAAATGGAAAAGCTATGTCCAGAAGGAGCTAGTAAAAACCTTGTCTCTGTCACTAATAATGGAACGAGGACTCCCATGCAATTTAGCTATGTTTTTCATAAAAATACATGCAACACTTGCAGTAGTATAAGGATATCTTCAAGCACAAAAATGAGCATTCTTTATAAGCCTATCCATGACTACAAGTATAGTACTTTTTCCTTGAGATGGTGGGAGTCCGTCAATGAAATCCATAGATATGTCAGTCCAAGTAGCATCAGGAATAAGGAGAGGCTATAATAAGCCTAGGGTAGCTACTGTCTCACTTTTGTGACGTTGGCAAACATCACATTCTGCAACAAATTTCTTAATGAAAATTTTCATACCTTTCTAGTAAAAAAGTTGTCAAACTCGCTTATAAGTGCGGAGAAATCCTGAGTGACCAACAATTGGTGATGAATGGAACTCCTTCAGAATTATTGTCTGGCAAGAAGAATATGAGGCAACCACTATTCGGCCTTTATAGCGCAAGTCCACTGAATCCCAACAATAATTTGGGACAGAATGTAGGGCTTCTTCTAATTTTTTTATGATATTTTGGATCTCAGGATTATCCGACCATTCCCGCCTGATAACTTCCAAAGTTTCACAAATAAGAATTGAAATAGCTACTAGTTCAGCTTGTTCTAGAAGGCGTGAGAGGGCATCTGCTACTAAACTCTCGCTCCCCTTTTTATAAACGATCTCATAATCGAATCCCAGTAGCTTTATGACCCATTTCTGTTGCTCCAAAAGAAGAAATCTTTTGCTCTAGAAAATATTTGAGGCTTTTATGATTAGTGCATATTTGAAACCGCTGACCAGTTAGGTAGGGTCTCCATTTTGTGACTGCATGTATTATGGCTAGCATCTCCTTGTCATAAATGGATACACTCAAATGGGAAGGGGAAAGAGCCTTACTAGTGTAAGCAATAGGTTGACCTTCCTGCATTAATATAGCCCCTATTCAAACTCCAGAAGTATTAGATTCAATGACAAATAACTTATTAAAATTTGGTAGAGTAAGAACTGGTGTAGTAGTCATTGCACTTTTTAAGAAATGAAATATTTGAGTTGCCTCTTCTGACTATCTGAATGCATCTTTCTTCAGAAGTGACATCAAGGGGGCACTAATTTTGCCATAATTCTTCATAAACTTTCTATAATAGCCCGTTAGTCCCAAGAACCCCCTTAAAGCTTTGATTGACTTTGGAATTGGCCAATTTGTCATCACTTGGATTTTTGAAGGATCAACAGTAACACTCTTTTGAGATATGATATGGCCGAGGTACTCAACCTTAGGTTGCCCAAAACTGCACTTGGATTTCTTGACAAAAAGACCATGCTCACGAAGAATATTAAAGACAATTCCTAAGTGTAATAAATGAATTTCTAAGGAAGGACTGTATATTAAAATATCATCAAAGAAAACCAGAACAAACTTATAGAGATAAGCCCGAAATATATCATTCATTGAACTCTGGAATGTAGAGGGTGCATTAGTTAACCCAAAAGGCATTACTAGAAACTCATAATGGCCGTTATGTGTCCTGAAGGCAGTTTTCTGAACATCACTTTCATGTACTCTGATTTGATGATAGCCTGATCATAGGTCCAATTTAGTGAAAACTTGAGCTCCTCCCAATTCGTCCAACAGTTCATCTACTACTGGAATAGGATATTTATCTTTCACTGTAATGTTGTTAAGTGCTCGATAGTCGACACACATCCTCCATGAGTCATCCTTCTTTCTGACTAGTAAGATTGGGGAGGAATATGGGCTAACACTAGCTCGTATAACACCTGTTTTGAGCATCTTTATAACAATCCTCTCTATCTCTACCTTTTGGAAATATGGATATCTATAGAGTCGAACATTGGTTGGTGACTTCCCAACTAATAGTGGGATCTGATGATCATGACATCTAAGAGGTGGAAGTCCATGTGGCTCTGCAAATATATCTGCAAACTCTATTAGCAATGATTCAATATTTTCAATCAGGATGTTCATTGTCATTTCCATTTCAATGTTCTACAATTGCACCAAGAATCCGGTGTGTGTCTTCCGGAGGATCTGCTCTATCCGATGGTTAGTGATAGTTATAACCTTACCTTCGTGCCTTCCTTTGAGAGTCACTTGCTTTCCATGAATAAAGAACTTCATAATTAGTTTAGAAAAATTTCAGGAGACATCACCTAGGGTTGATAGCCATTCAATTCCGAGCACCACTTCATAGTCTTCCAAGGGTAATAAAAAGAAATCCACAAGTAATTCTTGGCCTTGCAAAGTTAGTTTTATTTTTGAGCACTTGCTGTCACAAGTTAAAATTCATTCATCAGCGACCTTGACTTCAAATTTGTCATAACATTCGATGTGGTAAGCTAATCGGGCTGCTAATTTTCTATCCATAAAATTATTAGTGCTACCAATATCAATCAAAATAGTGATAGGCTGGTGTTTCAGAGTTCCCCTAATTTTTATAGTTTGTGGATTAGAGTAGCTAGCCAATGCATGCACTATATGTGTGATGGCTTCAACATCTTCATTAGTTAACACATCTTCATGATCGGAATCCGACACTTCTGCTTCCAATTCCTCCTCGATCGGTTTAATCATCAAAAGTCTTCCTTGCTTGCATCGGTTCTCCTTACTCCACTTTTCATCACAATGCCAGCACAAATGCTTCGCTGACTTTTCTTTGAGTTCTTCTCAAGTTAGTCTGCGAGTGTTATGATTTCGACTAGGAGTAGATGAGGTGGGTTGCCTGCTAATCACTTGTTTATTGGCACCTATGTTTCGATGATAGTCCACACAAATTTTTTCTAATGCAGGCGTGCAAATGAAATCGTAGCCATCATAGTGCGGGGTTAACAAGCCTTAACCTCACACCGGATCTCTAGAATAAACCTTCAATAAATGTACCCAGAAGTTATCGTTTTAACCAATTTCTAGCTTGGTTTGACAATCTTTCAAACCTACTCTTATATTCAAACACTGTAGAGGTCTGATGAATTTTGGTGAACTGGCCATCAACATTCTCATATTCGGATGGGCCAAAGCGAACAAGAAGCCCACTTTTGAACCACTCCCATGAAGGAACTCTGTGATAAGTTTCGTACTAATCGTACCACTGGATTGCATCTCCATCGAGCTGAATTGAGGCCACTTCTACCTTGGATTCTTCCTAGGTTCTACGAAAACAAAAAAAATTTTCCGCCCTAAAGATCCGACTGGTCGGATCCCCATCTTCCCATCGTGGAAGTTCTACCCTAATGCGTGGGTAGTGTGCGTCACCATCTTGTGCCCCTTTTCCTGTATCTCCCAATCTGTTCAACGTAGAACTTGAGCTTCCATCTTGTTGAAACTCGCTAAAGTGCTCCAACAGGCTCTTTTTAAAATCATGAAGGGTTTCTTGTAGCTAATTCTCAATTATGGTTTCCAACACTTCCATTAGCCGATTCTCAATTATGGTTCCCAACGCTTTCATTTGTGCTTTCACTGTGTTATCAGCAGCCATTGCATACGACTATAAATCAATAATCCTCAGTTCTTGTTTCTGATGTCTGGTTAAGGGCATCCGTACTGTGGCTGCGAAGCTGCCGAGGGAACAGACATCAAGGGCAGTGCTACTGTCACTGTGAGGAGGCACTACAGGAAACAAGAGGAATTGGTGATTTGCCTTGTTTATATCACCAAAGCAAGGGGGAGGCTGCGAGGATCACGATTGGGCAGTGAGCGGCGTCGTCGCTGGCTAGGCAGTAGCGATGACGATGGTGGCAACCGACGTTCGCAGCAACAAAGGGATCGGCTACTACGGTAGTCGAGGTGATTGCCCTGCTTCGGTCACAAAGGATGTAGAGCAAGGGGGAGGCTGTGAGGATCACAGTTGGGCAGCGAGCGGCGTCGCCGTTGGCTGGGCAGTAGCAGCGATGGTGGTGGCAACCAGCATTCACAGTAGCAAAGGGACCGGCTACTATGACAGTAGAGGTGATTGCTGTTAGGATCGGAGCGGCACTAAGAGGGGGGGGGGTGAATTAGTGCAGCGGATTAAAACGTCGGTTTTGACAAATCTTTCGTACGATAAAAATTAAACTCAGAAGTGCTTAACTTGAAAGCATATTCGTAAAGTTGTGCAGCAAGAAATAAAGCACGTAAGAAGGTTTGCAGTAATGTAAATAGCAATAATGAAATGCAAACCAGAGATCACGTCGATTTTAAAGTGGTTCGGTCAAATGACCTACATCCACTTGCGAGGCCCTCTTCGATGAGGCTCCCACCTTCCACTAGCAAATCTTTTAAAGGGGAAGGGCAAATACCCCTCTTACAACTTTTTACAAGCGGTTCACACTCTTACAAATTTTCAGCAAGAAAGAAGGAGGTGAACACTCTAGCAAATTGGAAACAAGACTTGCTAAGACTATTATAAAACTTTTCTCTCAATCAATTGCTTCTCAAAAAGTTATGTTCTCAGCCGAGAATTGAGGGGTATTTATAGGCCTCAAGAGGATTCAAATTTGGGCTCCAAAATTTGAATTCTCTTTGGTTCTCGATGCTGGCGGTGCCACCGCCTGTCAGTGGCGGTGCCACCGCCTGTCAGTGTCTGACACTGACAGTGTACTGGCGGTGCCACCGTTTGGCTCTCGGGTGCTAGGCGGTGCCACCGCCCAGCCAAGCAGTGCCACCGCTTGGTTCTCGGGTTCTAGGCGGTGCCACCGCCTAATCTGGCGGTGCCACCACCTACACTATTTCAGCTCACTGGTTGGGCTCCAAACTTGGCCCAAACCAGTCCGAACTCGGGCCCAATTGGCCCCTACTTGAGTTATAGGATTAACACCTTATCCTAACCCTAATTAATATGCTAACTCTGAATTTAAAGATATTTTCTAAGCTATTACAAAGTCCGCAAGTCAAGACTTTTTTCGGCAAGCTTCCGGCGAACTTCCGACGGTCTTCCGACGAACTCTCAGAAACCATTCTACAGACTCCCGGCAAGCTCCTAGACTTCACGATTTGATCTTGGCGAGTTCCAATGAGCTTCTTCAGCAAGCTCCGATCTTTCTCGGCGAGCTCCGCGAACTTCCAATGAACCTTCCGACGAGCTTCCGAAAAACCCTTCGGTAAGCTCCCTACTCATTCTCGGCTAGTTCCGGCAGCATTCCCGATGAACCTTCGGACTTTCGTCGAACTCTCGAACTCACAACAGATCCTTTGCGCTTGACTCCGACACTTTGTTTCGCTTTATGTCTTCGTCGTTATCGTAGTTAATCATGCACACACAAGCCAAAACTCTACTCCGATCTAGACAATTATTACAACGCGAATTGACATTCTGTTGCCCGGCACATCATTGGTTGGCGCTTCATCCGATTCTTCAACGCATCGTCCTCTCTTGCGGCTTGTTGCCCAATCGGCGGTTGACCTCCGTAACCCCTATATCCTTGGTGCAATTCTGCTCTTGGCCCGATGCCCGACGTCCGAAGCCTTCTGCCATCCAATATCCTAACGTGATCTCCTCCGGCGCAACGTCAATTCCTCCTGCGTTAACTGTCTAATCTTGATCGAGTAGACCTGCATCACTCAAAATGCAGTTAAACATCTAAACACAATCAATTAGTTTCATCATCAAATTCTGAGATTCAACAATCTCCCCCTTTTTGACGATGACAACTAATTGATGACTAACGGAGTTAACCTTAACTCCCCAGAGTTTAACCAAACTCCCCCTATCAATATGCCATTGATAGAACACTTGGATTATCCCAAATCCAAGTAACATTTATCACATGTTGTGAAAAATATTTAAACCATCATGCAAATATATATAAAATATTCAATTAAATGCATGAAGTCATCAATATACTTCTCCCCCTATGTCATCAACAAAAAGGAGAAGTAGCTCTAGCTATTTTAAAAGATATTCAAGTTTTTGTAACAGAAGCTAGATTTTCATCACAACATATAAGCACAAAAACATAGTAAGATTCTTAAGTTCAATCATGGCAATTCAACACTTGCTTCTTGTGCAAGATTGCACTTTACTTTTCTTTGCATGTTCTAACTAGCAAAAGCTTTATCCCCTTTGTGTTTGTCGAAAAGAAGGGAAGAGTACAAGCTAGCCAGCATTTGCCTTGAGCTAGCAATCTTTCTCCCCCTATGTCATTGCCGAAAAGAAGGAGAGGAACCAATGATTTAGACTTTTACATTAATTATGAATTTGCATCAATCAATATTTCAATCATCACATGATATATACAAGACAAAAATGCAAAGAAATCATGTCATGAAAGACATCAATTGTTAAACATGATATGATAATAGTCTCAAAATTTTCAATTTGCGATACATGTGATACATTGCGGATACTAAAAAATTTAATGCGATGCTTTTAAGGATATCAACCTATTTTTGATACAAAGCATGGCAAGAGCAATTATATTGCAAGTTTTCTAAGTTTTGCATTTTTTGCTTCTTTCGAGATAGCAATTCTTTGCTTCTCTACAAGCTAGCAATTTTTACGATAGCAAATACAAGATAGCTTTCTTGTTGAAGTGTGTAAGCTATCGATTCTTGCTTCCTATTGTAATGTGCAGGTTGCAAGTCTTGCTTCTTAAGATAGGCAAGATAGTGATGTTCAAGAAGACAACTTTTGCTTCTTGAAATAAGCAAGTTAGCAATCTTTGTTACTTAAGATAGGCAAGCTAGCAATCAAGTTTTTGCATCTTCTTGACTTGTGCAAGCTAGCTATCTCCCCCTTTGTCATTGTCAAAAAGAAGGGAAGACCCTTTACATCAATTATGACAAAGGTAAGTATCAATCTTATTTGTGCATCATCATATTTTCAAATTAGAATATGCACATTTTCAAAAACCTTATATTTATTCATGCACGATATTGAATAAATCGATCAACATTATGAGGATATCATACATGATACTAAAATTTTTAACTATTTGTCAACATTTTGATCATGATACAAACATTCATCATTTAGAGTATTCATGATACAAAAAATTAAATCAATATTTATAATACATTATTTTAGCAACAACTCATAGTATTTTAAATCATGATTTACATCATATGTAATACATCACATCATAATTAGAAGGCACAAGTATTGCATACATCATTGCAAATCATAAATGTTTCATATCATGATGGTATCAATTTGTCAAATTATATCCTACCATGCATGATCAAAACTTCTCCCCATTTGTATTTCATGCATAATTTTACTTCATCACATTAGGAGTATCAAGAGGAATTAATTGGATGATGAGATAAATATTTTACGAATACATGGAATTGTATAAAAAATCATATCATAAGTGTTTCATACATTCATATCATCACATGAAGGAATATAAACAAAAATTAGTGATGAGATATTACTTCATGAATACAATAAAATTCATATAGCATATCATGGTTTATTAGAATTAGTCTTCCTTTTCATGAATAGCAAAAATAATAGTAGGAGAGCAAGATCTCAATTCATGCACATCAAAATCATGATTCATCTAGAAAATTCTCCTCTTTAAATATTCAAAGAGAGAATCATGATGAACATTCTTGGTTTACATAAAGTTTCAAAACATAATTATTAAAAACGTGATTTCGATAAAAAATTATTCAAATTTAAATCATCAAAATCATTATCAAAATCCAAGAGATTCACAAAGATGATACAAATGGATTCATCAAAATCAATAAGATTGAGCAAAATAATTTTCAAGAATGTTTTTCTCTTTTCGATTGTTTCAAAACATATGATTTTGTTTCATTTATGCCAAATAAAAACATGTGTCATGTTTAAAACCGAAAGAGTAAGATTTATTTCAACAAAGATCAATAAGTTACTTTCATTATGGTAAAAATCAATAATCCATAAATCGTAAGATTCATCATGCATAATTTCAAAATTTATTAAGCATGATCAATATGCATGACACTAAAACATGATTTCAAAATATTTAATATGTTTATTACACAATTTCATCATTATGCATCATTATATATAACTTTACAATATCATGCATAAAATCATCAAATCATAGTATTAAAATATTAATATTTTCATTACAACTTTATGCATCATTAAGTATACAATTGTCAAGCATGACACTTCACTATTTTATATAAGCATGCCTATTTCATTTATGTCAAATCAAAACATACATCATTTTTTTTAAAGCCACTTTTATGTCAAATCAAAAAATGCATCATTAAGTATAATCATTATGCATTATTTCAAATCAAACATGATTTCATTTAATCAAAATTGAAAAACTTCAAGACCAATAAATCATCATGTATAACAATCATCAAGTATGATACAAACTTTTTAAAACGTTTATCATGATAAGGCATATAAGCCAAAGAAACTATTAAATATAAAGCATATTCATCAATGATGGTTTCATTGGGCATAAGGCATTTTCAAACAAAATCATTTTGTTATTTGTTGTAGTCATACATTTTTCTTTTTAGGTGAATCTATCATTTCATGCTTAAATTTTTAAAATTTTCAAAGATGCTAAAAAGAAAAACATGATATAATTTTTGAAAAATAATTTTTTATTTCCTATTCCTACTATCTAAATTAAGCATTCATGAAAAACTTCAAGTAATTTCAAAATAATTCAAGAGAGTTAAGTTACTTACCTTATAGTCGAAGCCCGTCAAAGCCCAATTCGTCGTTTCACCTTTGGAAGTTCTTGATTCATCCTTGGGTGCCTTCCTTTCCTTTGGCCTCTTCCTCCGTTCAAGTTCATTGTTTATTTTAGATTTTTGTTTAATGAACTTAGTAAGAGTTAGTGTTCGAAGTTCAAGTTCATCATTGTCCTCATCACTTGAGTCATCGCTCAAGTGGTATTCATTTGTCCGGAGTTCCAAATCCTTTATATTCTTTGGAAGGTGGTTCAAGTGTTGATTGTGTTCATCATGTGCATTGCGCACCATTTCATATGTCATCAATGAGCCGATAAGTTCTTCAAGTGGAAAAATATTTAAATCTTTTGTTTCTTGTATTGCCGTTACTTTTGATTCCCAAGCTTTAGAAAGTGATCGTAAAACTTTACTAACAAGTTCAAAATTCGAGAAACATTTACCAAGAGCTTGTAAACCATTGATTGTTGAATCTCGTATTTTGATGATGAAACCACTTGATATGTGTTTATAATTTAAACTGCATTTTGAGTGATGTGTTAGGATCGAGAGCACTAAGAGGGGGGGGGTGAATTAGTGCAGCGGAAATCTTTCAGCGATTAAAAATGAAAGCTGCGTTCGTTCGATAAAAATGATTTCGATGTAAAAGCCAATTTTAAGATTACTTAAGATTAAGCGCAGTTTTACTTCTAAACGCAGTTTATGTCTACACCCAGTTTGCGTCTAAGCGCAGTTTACGTCTAACCGCAGTTTGCGTCTAAACACAATTTACGTTTAAATGCAGTTTGCGTCTAAACGCAGATTTACGTCTAAACGTAGATTTACGTCTAAACGTAGATTTACGTCTAAACTCAGTTTACGTCTAAAACGTAGTTTTACGTTTAAACGTAGTTTGCGTCTAAACGCAGTTTTACGTCTAAACGCAGATTTACGTCTAAACGCAGATTTACGTCTAAACGTAGATTTACGTCTAAACTCAGTTTACGTCCAAAACGTCTAAACACAGTTTGGGCAGTTTTACGTCTAAATGCAATTTTACATCTAGACGCAGTTTCAAAGGGATCTGACTTAGAAACTCGTTCGTAAAAGCGCAGAAGACAGTTTTGCAGAATCAAGGCGTAAACGTAAACTGCAATGTAAATATCGTACGAAAACACTGGTTTACATCTGAAAGCAGATTCGGACATATCAGCACTTAGAAACTTGTTCGTGAAGGCGCAGAAGATAGTTTTGCAGAATCAAAACGTAAACGTAAACTGTAATGTACGAAAACACCGATTTACGTCTGAATGCAGATTCGGAAAGAACAACACTTAGAACTTGTTCGTAAAAGCGCAGAGAGCAGTAGTTATGAAGGAGGTTTGCAGTAATGATAAAGTTCTCAAAATAAACGCAAACCAGAGATTTAGAGTGGTTCGGTCAGTCTTGACCTACTCCACTTTTGGCTTCCTCCACCGACGAGGTCACCGACGTCAACTAGAGGCCTTCCTTCAATAGGCGAAGGCCAACTGCCCTTTTACAGTTTCTCTCCTTTTGACAGGCTCAGGAGACAACCTTTACAGACCTTTCTCTCCTCACTTTACAACTCAAAACTTGAAGAACAGAAGGAGGAGACTTAAAGGCTTTACAACACTTTTGAGCTCTTAGAATCACAGAAAAGATCAAGATTTCGGTGTAGGTCTGTATCTTTTCAGTGCTGAATGGGTGGGGTATTTATAGGCCCCAACCCAATTCAAATTTGGAGCTCAAAACGATCAAATCCCGGAATTCCGGGATCAGGCGGTTGCACCTCTTGACTGGAGAGGTTGCACCGCTTGGCAGAGCTCGAAGACTGAGCCCAGGCGGTTGCACCTCTCTGTCAGGGGTGGTTGCACCGCCTGAGTCTGGCTCGGAGACTGAGCCCCAAGCGGTGCCACCCCTTGACTGAGGCGGTTGCACCTCTCTGCCAGAGCTCGAAGACCGAGCTCAAGCGGTGCCACCTCTCTGTCAAGGAGGTTGCACCGCCCAGTCTTGCTCGAAGACTGAGCTCAGGCGGTGCCACCTCCTGGCTGGGGCGGTTGCACCGCCCAGTCTCGCTGGGAGACTTAGCTCAGGCGGTGCCACCTCCTGGCCTGGGCGGTTGCACCTCCTGGTGCAATCAGGGTCCGATTGGTTAGCTCCATTCGGCCCAATTTCAGTCTTTCAGGGGCCCAATTGCCCCAAGATTAAGCCAATGGGATCACCTCCCATTTTCCAACTTAATCAATGTGCTAACTACGATTAAATCTAAGACAATTTCTGTAGCTTTGCTTCGGTGCGTCAATCGCTTCTTCCAGCGAGTTTCCGGCGAACTTCCGTCGATCATCCGATGAACCCTCGGTGATTCTCCTGCGGACTTTCGGCAAACTCCTGGACTTTGCGACGATCCACTTGGCGAGTTCTGACGAGCTTCGCTTGGCAAGCTTCTGGACTTCTCGGATCTGTTCTCGCAGAACCTCCGACGACCGTCCGAACTTCCGTCGAACTCTCGAACTCCCAACGTGATCATGAACTTGACTCCGGCGCAACTCCTGCTGCTTGTCTAACTTTCATCGTAGTTAATCCTGCACACTTATCTCAACACATAGATTAGACAACAAATGACAATTGACTTCATCATCAAAATCCGAGATTCAACAATCTCCCCCTTTTTGATGATGACAATCAATTGATAATGGAGTTATCCTTAACTCCCCCTGTCTATATGCCATAGTTGAGATAAGTCAACCTTGAATTCAAGACCCAAGAATTCAAGTGACGTATTGATAAATTAGATCAGTTAAACTTATCAATACTCCCATCATGATACTCATGATGTATCTCTTCAAAGATGATGTCAAGGCTTGACATACATCATCAAGTTTGTATGATTGTGTTTGTAACTATTCATCATGTAGTTTGAACATTATTATATAAAGCTGTGAAGCACTATTACATGATGCACACATTTGAAATATTCTAGCAAGTTTTGCATTTTCTTCACATGATAAGATATCAACTCAGGGCATAATGCAAACTTTAGCACATGTTCATATATTTCTTGGTGATGCAAGGATGGCATAATCATAGCAATGTTTATAGCATCACTCATAGTATTTCTAATCATAGCAGTGTTCATATATCAACTCAGGGCATAATATAAACTTTAGCACATGTTCATATATCTCTTGGTGATGCAAGGATGGCATAATCATAGCAGTGTTTATCAATTCATATATTTCTCCCCCTTTGTCATCAACAAAAAGCATAGTAATTATGATACCAGGAAAATAATATTAGCAAGCTTATAGAGGAATTTTACATAGATTGCTTTAAATACTTCTTCCCCTTTTTGTTATATACGTAAAGATTTTGCAGGATGGAATACATACACATCATTTCATCAAATTTATTCATGAAAGTGTACGAGAAAATCTGTTTTATAGCATTCGAATAAATAAGATGCATTCGGACAAGATTTTGTTGCAGATTTTCACATAGAAACATGGCAATCAAGTGATTTGATAATTCAATATAGTCCGAAAAATAATTTTAGCAAGTTTATCTTTTCGGACATATCAACATTCCTAATTCTCTTCGAATGAAATCAAGCCACAAGGTTTTCAAAACTTTTAGTTTCAAAGCACAACATTCTTAATTTGGACACATCACATACCAACCAGTAATGATACCATAAAAATCTGAGATAACTTTTATCACAAGGCGCAAGATAGATGTTTACAGCCAGCACATCAGAAGTGAGTAACATAAGAAGTTTACAACAATAACAGGTGTTCAACAAGTTCATTGATGAGGTGGAAAATTAAAGTGCCTAAACAAGGAGTCAAATTGACTATGAATTTGCTGCAGCTCAGATAGGATTTGATCTTGTCGTTGTTCAATCCGTTCTTGTCTCTGTTCGAATCGATCCATTCGAATCCCAATTTCTTCGATGGATGTATGAGTTTGCTCAACTGGATGTGTTTCCTCAAAGGGAAGGGTCAGAGGAGATTGGGTACCCCTAAATACTGGTGTTTTCGGTTCTGGTTCAGGTTGAGGGTGATCAGTCCTTCTAGGGATTCTAACCCAGTTACCGTTTCTATAGTAACATCTTAGTCGGTGAAGTAGATTTTTGTTTATTATGCTGAATCTATCTGCTTTCATTACTTCTTCTTCTGGTGGTATTAGAATGTCGTAAGCTTTCATTATTCTTATGATTATACCACCATATGGGAGCATCATATCTTTCTTAGATAATTCTAACATGTTTTGTTGGATAAGATAACCAAGACAGATGTCATGTCCCTTCATGATTAAGTACATAGTTCCTAATTCTAATTGACTTACTTCATCATGATGGTATTGTTTAGGAAGAATTATACTAGTCATGATATGATGAAGTATCTTAGTGTTCAAAGGCAGTAGATGTTCACAACTTTTAGGAACCAATGCTATGTTTGGATTGGCAAAGATTGTTCCTAAGGCTTCAACATAGGATGTTCCAATACTTTCATCATCCCATGATCCTCTAAAGTAAAGTCCTATGCTTTTTATGGGAATGCCTATCATATCACAAATGAACCTATCAGTGATTGAGATGTGTTGTCCTAAAAGATAGGTGGACATCCTTTCTTCATCATCTATTTGTATGTTATTGTAAAATAATCTAACTAGCCTAGGATAGATGGGTTCGTTAATCTGCAAGATTGGAAGTAGATCTAGGTTTGCAAACCATTGGATAGTCTCTAAGTCTCTTAGTTCATTTAGATCTACGTATTTTCCCTTATTGATACTTCTAAGTTCGAAAGAGAGAAATTTTTCAGCATGGTTTTTTGAATCGAAAAGGGTTAAATCAAACTCTTCTACTAATCTCCTCTTTCCCTTGTCCCTTAAGGATCTTCTAGATCCCATAACTACTGCTGTTTAGAGGGATGATGATGAGCAAGAGTAAATGAAGAACAAAACAGAATTTAAGGGCTTCTTAGAGAGTACCTTTGTGAAATCTTCAAGAGAAGGAAGGATTCTTGATGTTTTGCTCCGAAATGGGAGGTATTTGGAAGGCTTAGAGGAGTGAAATGAGAATGGAGGAGACTTGGAAGAGTAGAGGAGGAAATGGGAGTGAGTTGGGGTCGGTTCTACCGCCGGCCCTAGCGTGGGTTTAAAAAGGCAGAGTTGCGGGCGGTTGCACCTCTGGCTGGAGCGGTGCAACCGCTGGCAACCCGTGGTAGCTGGAGGTGCCACCGCTAGCTGGAGAGGTGCCACCGCTTGCAGCCAGTGAGCACCTAATGTGATTTGATCAGGGAGCCTTTGCCTTGAGGAGAGTTTTTCATTTCAGAGCAATTAACGTTTCTTACGTGATTTCGTATGAGTTTTTATTTAAGGAAGAAGCTCTTGTAAGATAGATCTTTTAACGTGCGTATGTCGTACGTATGTTGATAGTTTGTTTGGTATCCCTTTTAAGATCATGACATATTTAGTTTCTTCATGATACAAGAATTAATTCGTAGATGATAGAGTTGACGAGTTCGAAGATCAAGGGGATATGTGAATTTGGGAATCATATGTTTCTAATAAGGTTGTATCCCAATCGCATTTGTGATTTCATAACTTCCACTTGTTACTTTAGTGTTGCGAGTTCCTTTTTGACTCTTGGTTTATGACTATCGAGAATCAAGGAGCAGAATATTATTTCTTGCTCCAGCCTAAAATTTTAATGGTTTTATAGGAAGGGATGATTTTTAGGTACCCATTTGCTTTTGGGTGCCTCACAAATAGATCTACATTTCCTATCATGTTGCATAGAATTTGTCATGGTTCCTTTAGGAACCCAAATCAATTTGTCTGGACATATTTTCTTGAATGGACAACTATGTGTCTTGTGTCCAAATTTGCAACAAAAGTTGCATTTGTTTTGATGTTGAACATGTAAGATGGAGCCTTTTATGAAGGTGGTTGGATTTTGGTGAGAACTTCTCACGAATCCAATTCCACTTCTTTTGGGAACGTGACCCTTGTTTGTAAGGATCATGTTCAATGACTTGCTACCAACCTTGAATTTCTTCAAGGTGTCCTTAAGTAGCAAGTTTTCTTTTTGGAGAGTTTCTAGATCATGGCATTTTATGCATGGGCTTAAACTATCATGATGTTCAGCATTTAACTTATCGAAATTGCAAATAAGACTATCATGCTCCTTTTTTAGCAATTTGTATTTACCACTGATAGTCTTACACTCATCAAACAATTCATGGAAAGCATTTAATAATTCATCGAATGATAAATCTGCATCTATTGAATTTGTTACCTCATTTTCGATGGCCATTAAGGCATAATGAGCAACTTGCTCGGTGTTGGACTCCTCTTTTTCGGATGCGCTCGAGTCATCCCATGTTGCTTGAAGCGCCTTCTTCTTCGATGTTCTCCTTTTGACTTGGGGACAATCACTCTTGTAGTGTCCCTGCTTTTTGCATTCATAGCATATTACTTGGTCCTTCTTGGGTTCAAGTTTATTTTTTGCATCATTCTTAAACTTGTTTCTTTTAAAGAACCTTTTAAACTTTCTTGTTAGAAGTGCCAAGTCATCATCACAGTCCTCATCACTTGAGTTTTCTCTCAAGTGGCATTCAGAAGTTTTGAGTGCCATATCCTTCCTGTTCTTTGGAAGGATGTCTTCTTGCTCTTCATGAGCTTTACAAGTCATTTCGTAGGTCATTAATGACCCGATTAGTTCTTCAAGAGGGAAATTTCGTAGATCTTTTACCTCTTGAATAGCAGTGACTTTAGGATCCCAACTCTTAGGAAGGGATCTTAGTATCTTATTAACAAGCTCAAAATCCGAAAAGCTCTTTCCGAGTCCTTTTAGACCGTTGACGACATCCGTGAAACGGGTAAACATGTCGCCAATGGTTTCACTTGGTTTCATCCGGAAAAGTTCGAAAGAATGTAACAGCAAATTGATTTTTGACTCTTTTACTCTACTTGTGCCTTCATGGGTCACTTCGAGTGTGTGCCAAATATCAAATGCAGTTTCACAAGTTGAAACACGATTAAACTCATTTTTATCAAGTGCACAAAATAAGGCATTCATAGCCTTTGCATTAAGAGCGAAAGCCTTCTTCTCCAAATCATTCCAATCGATCATCGGAAGAGAAGACTTCGAAAATCCATTTTCGACAAGATTCCACAATTCAAAATCCATAGAAATAAGAAAGATCCTCATTCGGGTCTTCCAGTAGGTGTAGTCCGTCCCATTGAACATGGGTGGACGCGTAATAGAATGCCCCTCTTGGTTTCCGGCGTATGCCATTTCTCTTGGGTTTTAATCCGTTAGAGAGTTAACCTTGCTCTGATACCAATTGTTAGGATCGAGAGCACTAAGAGGGGGGGGGGGGGTGAATTAGTGCAGCGGAAATCTTTCAGCGATTAAAAATGAAAGCTACGTTCGTTCGATAAAAACGATTTCGATGTAAAAGCCGATTTTAAGATTACTTAAGATTAAGCGCAGTTTTACTTCTAAACGTAGTTTACGTCTACACCCAGTTTGCGTCTAAGCGCAGTTTACGTCTAACCGCAGTTTGCGTCTAAACACAATTTACGTTTAAATGCAGTTTGCGTCTAAACGTAGTTTTACGTCTAAACGCAGATTTACGTCTAAACGTAGATTTACGTCTAAACGCAGATTTACGTCTAAACTCAGTTTATGTCTAAAACGCAGTTTTACGTTTAAACGTAGTTTGCGTCTAAATGCAGTTTTACGTCTAAACGCAGATTTACGTCTAAACGCAGATTTACGTCTAAACGTAGATTTACGTCTAAACTCAATTTACGTCTAAAACGTCTAAACACAGTTTGGGCAGTTTTACGTCTAAACGTAATTTTACGTCTAGACGCAGTTTCAAAGGGATCTGAACTTAGAAACTCGTTCGTAAAAGCGCAGAAGACAGTTTTGCAGAATCAAGGCGTAAACGTAAACTGCAATGTAAATATCGTACGAAAACACTGGTTTACAGCCGAAAGCAGATTCGGACAGATCAGCACTTAGAAACTTGTTCGTGAAGGCGCAGAAGATAGTTTTGCAGAATCAAAACGTAAACGTAAACTGTAATGTACGAAAACACCGATTTACGTCTGAATGCAGATTCGGAAAGAACAGCACTTAGAACTTGTTCGTAAAAGCGCAGAGAGCAGTAGTTATGAAGGAGGTTTGCAGTAATGATAAAGTGCTCAAAATAAACGCAAACCAGAGATTTAGAGTGGTTCGGTCAGTCTTGACCTACTCCACTTTTGGCTTCCTCCACCGACGAGGTCACCGACGTCAACTAGAGGCCTTCCTTCAATAGGCGAAGGCCAACTGCCCTTTTACAGTTTCTCTCCTTTTGACAGGCTCAGGAGACAACCTTTACAGACCTTCCTCTCCTCACTTTACAACTCAAAACTTGAAGAACAGAAGGAGGAGACTTAAAGGCTTTACAACACTTTTGAGCTCTTAGATTCACAGAAAAGATCAAGATTTCGGTGTAGGTCTGTATCTTTTCAGTGCTGAATGGGTGGGGTATTTATAGGCCCCAACCCAATTCAAATTTGGAGCTCAAAACGATCAAATCCCGGAATTCCGGGATCAGGCGGTTGCACCTCTTGACTGGAGAGGTTGCACCGCCTAGCAGAGCTCGAAGACTGAGCCCAGGCGGTTGCACCTCTCTGTCAGGGGCGGTTGCACCGCCTGAGTCTGGCTCGGAGACTGAGCCCCAGGCGGTGCCACCTCTTGACTGAGGCGGTTGCACCTCTCTGCCAGAGCTCGAAGATCGAGCTTAGGCGGTGCCACCTCTCTGTCAAGGAGGTTGCACCGCCCAGTCTTGCTCGAAGACTGAGCTCAGGCGGTGCCACCTACTGGCTGGGGCGGTTGCACCGCCCAGTCTCGCTGGGAGACTTAGCCCAGGCGGTGCCACCTCCTGGCCTGGGCGGTTGCACCTCCTGGTGCAATCAGGGTCCGAATGGTTAGCTCCATTCGGCCCAATTTCAGTCTTTCAGGGGCCCAATTGCCCCAAGATTAAGCCAATGGGATCACCTCCCATTTTCCAACTTAATCAACATGCTAACTACAATTAAATCTAAGACAATTTCTGCAGCTTTGCTTCGGTGCGTCAATCGCTTCTTCCGGCGAGTTTCCGGCGAACTTCCGTTGATCATCCGATAAACCCTCGGTGATGCTCCTGTGGACTTCCGGCAAACTCCTGGACTTTGCGACGATCCACTTGGCGAGTTCCGACAATCTTCGCTTGGCAAGCTTCTGGACTTCTCGGATCTGTTCTCGCAGAACCTCCGACGACCGTCCGAACTTCCGTCGATCTCTCGAACTCCCAACGTGATCATGAACTTGACTCCGGCGTAACTCCTGCTGCTTGTCTAACTTTCATCGTAGTTAATCCTGCACACTTATCTCAACACATAGATTAGACAACAAATGACAATTGACTTCATCATCAAAATTCGAGATTCAACATGATGCAGGTCTACTCGATCAGGATTAGACAGTTAACACAGGAGGAATTGACGTTGCGCCGGAGGAGATCACGTTAGGATATTGGATGGCAAAAGACTTCGGACGTCGGGCATCGGGCCAAGAGCGAAATTGCGCCAAGGATATCGAGGTTGCGGAGGTTAACCGTCGATTGGGCAACAAGCCGCAAGAGAGGACGATGCACCGAAGAATCGGACGAAGCGCCAACCAATTGCTAGTCATAAGTGCCCAGCAAGCCAATCACGTGAGTGATGGCACGTGTGACTTGATACAGAATCTTTTTGCTTATTATATTTTGGCGTATATCACTTTATAACTATTGCATAAATGCATATGTATTGTGATGTCCTTGGATTTGTGCAATGGGAATCGGATCGTGATGAGATCACGATAATGAGATCGATTCACCTTTAAACACATATCCTAAATAATCCCGGTCATAGGTTACTCGAGAGGGACATCGTGATAACCGGATAGACTGGTGTGCTGTATACCCGTCCATATGATGGATGCAGCTGGTCTCATAGCTGCTCGTGTAGGGACACTAGGGATACAGTACAGGTGCTCATTGGAGAATGAGTTCACTGATTGATCCGCTTACGGAATGCTGGATGGTTGATGATGCCTTATTGTCAGACAACGATTCCGTAGTCCTAGTGGTGTATCTGGTTCTTAGACTTGAGACACCAAGGATGTCCTGTATGAGTGCTCCACTCTTTGATACCAGACTTATAGGTTTGGCTGTTCCCAGATCTAGTACAGCTGGTCATTGGGAGTGGTAGTCGACCTTACGAGGGCTATTGAGTGTCGATAGAGGATCATCCACTCTCGGTATCATGAGAGGAATATCCCATGTGTTCTTGCTCAGACAAATCCCTGGCCAGGGTCATTCGGGTTGAGAGAGAAAGAGTTCTCCGGGAGAATCCGATTAGAGCGAGACTCGAGTAGAAACCGTATGGGTCTGACAGCACCATGCTCGATATACGGTCTCTGGGATATTAGATGGATGAGGGACTATAGGTACATGGTAACTGAGGACAGACAGGTCCAATGGATTGGATTCCCCTGTATCGTCTGGGGACTACGGCGTAGTGGCCTAGTACTTCCGTAGTCGATGAGTCGAGTGAATTATTACAGAGATAATAATTCACTGAGTTAGAAGGAGTTCTGACAGGTATGACTCACGGCCAGCTCGATATTGGGCCTAGAGGGTCACACACATATGGTAGGCATTGCGATGAGTAGAGGTTCGGATATGAGATATCCGACGGAGCCCTTGTCTTATTGGATGCAGATCCAATACCCACTAGGGAAAGGACCCATTAGGGTTTTGACACGGGATCTCTATAAATAGGAGGGATTCACAGCCTCATAGGCTAGAGTCTTTGCTTGCCCTTCCTATTCTCCTCTCCCTCTCCACCTCAGAGTAGGCCTGGAGTTTTGAGGAGCGTCGTCGCAACCCTGTTGTGTGGATCACCGCTAGAGAGGAGGACGCTTGACCTCCTTCACCCTCTCCTAAGGATCTGCAAGGAAACAGGGATATACGATCTCCCTAGGTAACACAATCTCTATACGCAGTTTTGTGTTTTTGCGGATTTTGCGCACCAATCTTCGCACGACGATGAACATCTTTTTGGGAATCGAGGATTTTTGTTTTCTTGTTCTTCCGCTGCGCATATGATGTCGCCCCCCTATGATTTCCCAACAGTGGTATCAGAGCCAGGTTGTTCGTGCGAATGATTGGTTTTTGAACTGCGTGTGTTGTGTTTAGGAAGAATATTGACGTCAAAATCGTTGACGCAAAAGCAAGGAAGGGCAGCAACAGTTGCTGCCCTCGATCTGCATGCCTGCAGCCAGCCGCAGCCGCAGCCAGGCAGCACAGCGCCGGCGCATGCGCAAGCGCTGTGCCTGCAGCAGCCGGCCGGCGGTCTGCTTGCAGCAGGCTTGCGGCCGGCGGGGCTGGGAGCCCGCTCGGTAGAAGCGCCTGCGGCCACTGAGCCCGCGGGCAGAGGCGCCGCGGGGCAGCAGCGCGGGCTGAGGCACCGCAGGGCAGCGGCGCCTGTGGCCGCTGCTCCCACGGGCAAAAACCCCGCAGGGGCGGCCGCCAGCGAGACAGCACCACCTGCGGGCGCTGACTCGCGGGCAGAACCGCCCGCGAAGGCGGCGACGCCCGCGGGGGCGCCCACCTGCAGCGACAGCGACCCCAGCGGGCGTGCCACCTGCAGGCGAGGGCAGTGCCCTCGCCCTCGCCGCACAGGCCGCCGCCAGCAGGGTGGCGGCGGCGGCGGCGCAGCAGCAAAGGGGAGAAGGGCATTAGGGTTTTGTGGGCAAAAAGACAGTTTAGCCCCCTCGGAATTTGAGAAATTCCAGTTTCTGTCTTTTGTCCAAATTATGAAAATACCCTTAGGAATTGAGAAATTCCCTATATATCCCTGATTTCAGAAAATATTAATTAATTAAAAGGTTTAGTTGATTATTATTTTTATTATTATCTAGTAGTCCTACATGATGATGATTATTTATACATGTGATGTATGATGAGTGGACGGATGATCATGGACCGTGTGATGTGTGTACTTGTGATTATTATTATTGAGGTCTGCGAACCTCCATTATATTTCTCGTTTATTGTCGGGCCTGCGTGCCTATGATTAAGTTGTAATCACATGAGGAGGCGCAGCGGGAGCGTGGAAGCCATAGCGGGACCCACGAGACGGACGATCGTGATGCATGGAGATGCATCAAGATGTCGACGGAACCGACGAGGACGAGATGGACGATCACAAGGCATGGAGATGCACCGTTGCACACATAGATCTTGATGTGAGTGATTAGGCCTACTGGCTCGGGCCTAATCATATTAGGTTGTGGTCCATGATCATCTGGTGTGATTGCTTATACACATACTAGATATGTATATATATTTGCATGCGATGTAGATATATATTAAATATGTATATGTGTGACATGTCATATTAGGAGACCAAATCATAGAAACATCTCTCGATAATATTAAGTCGGTAAACGTGAGGCAATTAGATTGACCCACGTGGCCTTCCATCGTTATGAGTAGGAACCGAATCCCGGTGTAGGTTGAGTTGGTCGAGTCCCTCGAGACTCACCTATATCGCGATTCGCTATCTTGCTTACGACATAGAGATGTCACCGGTGACCTGAGGGCATGATATGCTTGGTCGAGTCCCTCGAGGGTATATCATCAAATCAGACTCATCTTGTAACGAAGGTGTTGACTTAACCGAGCATCATGGTTGGTCGAGTCCCTCGAGGCCATGGTGATTCGGAGGCCGAACAGGACGGGAATCACAAGGAGTTGTGATCGGCAAGAGTTGTCTACCTTTTAGGCTTAGTGTGATTGGTCGAGTCCCTCGAGGTTACACTAAGACGCTAATTGGATCCTGATCCCCACTAGAAGTCTGCCGGAGACTTCCGTTTCACGTGCTGAGGGTGTCGCGTGACTCGTTAGTAAAATAGTGGGAGCATATTAAGATAGAAGTCCATATCTTGATAGTTTATTTCTTGCAAAATCTGCATGTTATTCATTTTTGCTACATCTTTATTTTCAGAAAATGTCGCTTTCAAATCCCTTACGTGGCATACTTGATGTCAACCGCCTCACTGGTCCAAATTATACGGATTGGCTCCGTAACTTGAGAATTGTTCTCACAGCGGAGAAAATCGTGTACGTCCTTGATACAGTGATGCCTACGCCCGAAGAAGGGGCAAGCGAGGATGAGATCGCTCGCTACGTGAAGTACATTGATGACTCCACTCTTGCTCAGTGCTATATGTTGGGCTCTATGACTCCAGAGTTACAGAGACAACATGAAAAGATGGATGCCAGATCCATTCTCCTACATGTCCGTAAATTGTTTGAGGAACAGGGAAGGACTCAACGATATGAGATATCCAAGAGCCTTTTCCGCGCTAGGATGACTGAGGGGACACCGGTTCAGAACCATGTCCTAAAGATGATTGAGTGGATAGAGAAACTCACAGGTCTAGGAATGGTCCTAGAGGATAACTTGTGTGTGGACATTGTGCTTCAGTCCCTACCAGATTCCTTTTCACAGTTCATAATGAACTTTAATATGAACAAGCTTGAGGTGACTCTCCCAGAGCTCCTCAATATGTTGAGGGAGGCAGAGAGTACTATTAAGAAAGAGAAGCCAGTTCTCTACACTGGTGAGACCAGAAAGAAAAGGAAAGCAGAAAGGTCCCTTAAGAAGGGAAAGGGCAAGGGCAAATAAGGTAAAGCAAAGGTTGCTAAGAAAGACCCAACAAAGGACAAAGGCCAGTGCTTCCACTGTGGTAAAGATGGGCACTGGAAGAGAAACTGCAAAGAGTACCTTGCAGAAAGGGCGAAACAAAAGCTTGATGAAGCTTCAGGTACATTCATGATCGGTCTCCATTTGTCAGACTCTTATGATAACACATGGGTATTAGATACCGGTAGTGCTTATCATATATGTAATTCGTTGCAGGTTCTGGCAAGGCCTAGGAGACTAGAGAGAGGCGAGATGGACCTCAAGATGGGTAATGGAGCAAAAGTTGCTGTTTTAGCTGTTGGCGAGGTCGCCCTACATCTACCTAGTGGAGCTTTTATTGCATTAGATGCATGTTATTTTGTTCCTTCTATTATCAAAAACATTATCTCCATTTCATGTTTAACAGTTAGTGGATATAAATTTGTTTTTGAGAACAATGGTTGTTCGATATTATTAGATGATAAGATCATCACGAAAGGAACATTACATAATGGTTTATTTATGTTAGACACCACTCCACATATCATGAATATAAATATGTCCAAAAGGAAACGAGATGAGTTGAACAGTGCATACCTGTGGCATTGTAGGCTAGGTCACATCCATGAAAGAAGGATTCAAAAGTTGCTAAATGATGGATATCTAGATCCATTCGACTATGTGTCATATGCAACTTGTGAGCCTTGCATTCGTGGAAAACTGACTAACTCTCCATTTAGTGGAACTGGAGAGAGAGCCACTGAGTTGTTGGAACTCATAAATAGTGATGTATGTGGACCCATGTCAACTCATGCCATTGGAGGTTACTCCTACTTCATTACATTTACTGATGATTTCTCAAGGTATGGATATGTGTACTTAATGAATTACAAGTCCGAGGCCTTTGAGAAATTCAGAGAGTATAAGAATGAGGTGGAGAACCAGACTGGAAAGAGTATCAAAACTCTTCGATCAGATCGGTAGGTCAGCGAAACTCATCATGGACCGTACCATATCTAATAATGTACGATTTCTCCTTTCAGAGACACCATTGAGCTGAGGTGTATAAGGAGGTGTCCATTGGGATAATATCCCATGGTCCTTGAGGAAGTGAGTAAACTCTGTACTTAAGTACTCACCTCCTCGATCTGATCGAAGAGTTTTGATACTCTTTCCAGTCTGGTTCTCCACCTCATTCTTATACTCTCTGAATTTCTCAAAGGCCTCGGACTTGTACTTCATTAAGTACACATATCCATACCTTGAGAAATCATCAGTAAATGTAATGAAGTAGGAGTAACCTCCAATGGCATGAGTTGACATGGGTCCACATACATCACTATGTATGAGTTCCAACAACTCAGTGGCTCTCTCTCCAGTTCCACTAAATGGAGAGTTGGTCAGTTTTCCACGAATGCAAGGCTCACAAGTTGCATATGACACATAGTCGAATGGATCTAGATATCCATCATTTAGCAACTTTTGAATCCTTCTTTCATGGATGTGACCTAGCCTTTAATGCCACAGGTATGCACTGTTCAACTCATCTCGTTTCCTTTTGGACACATTTATATTTATGATATGTGGAGTGGTGTTTAACATAAATAAACCATTATGCAATGTTCCTTTCGTGATGATCTTATCATCTAATAATATCGAATAACCATTGTTCTCAAAAACAAATTTATATCCACTAACTGTTAAACATGAAATGGAGATAATGTTTTTGATAATAGAAGGAACAAAATAACATGCATCTAATGCAATAAAAGCTCCACTAGGCAGATGTAGGGCGACCTCGCCAACAGCTAATACAGCAACTTTTGCTCCATTACCCATCTTGAGGTCCATCTCGCCTCTCTCTAGTCTCCTAGGCCTTGCCAGAACCTGCAATGAATTACATATATGATAAGCACTACCGGTATCTAATACCCATGTGTTATCATAAGAGTCTGACAAATGGAGACTGATCATGAATGTACCTGAAGCTTCATCAAGCTTTTGTTTCGCCCTTTCTGCAAGGTACTCTTTGCAGTTTCTCTTCCAGTGCCCATCTTTACCACAGTGGAAGCACTGGCCTTTGTCCTTTGTTGGGTCTTTCTTAGCAACCTTTGCTTTACCTTGTTTGCCCTTGCCCTTGCCCTTTCCCTTCTTAAGGAACCTTTCTGCTTTCCTTTTCTTTCTGGTCTCACCAGTGTAGAGAACTGGCTTCTCTTTCTTAATAGTACTCTCTGCCTCCCTCAACATATTGAGGAGCTCTGGGAGAGTCACCTCAAGCTTGTTCATATTAAAGTTCATTATGAACTGTGAAAAGGAATCTGGTAGGGACTGAAGCACAATGTCCACACACAAGTTATCCTCTAGGACCATTCCTAGACCTGTGAGTTTCTCTATCCACTCAATCATCTTTAGGACATGGTTCTGAACCGGTGTCCCCTCAGTCATCCTAGTGCGGAAAAGGCTCTTGGATATCTCATATCGTTGAGTCCTTCCCTGTTCCTCAAACAATTTACGGACATGTAGGAGAATGGATCTGGCATCCATCTTTTCATGTTGTCTCTGTAACTCTGGAGTCATAGAGCCCAACATATAGCACTGAGCAAGAGTGGAGTCATCAATGTACTTCACGTAGCGAGCGATCTCATCCTCGCTTGCCCCTTCTTCGGGCGTAGGCATCACTGTATCAAGGACGTACACGATTTTCTCCGCTGTGAGAACAATTCTCAAGTTACGGAGCCAATCCGTATAATTTGGACCAGTGAGGCGGTTGACATCAAGTATGCCACGTAAGGGATTTGAAAGTGACATTTTCTGAAAATAAAGATGTAGCAAAAATGAATAACATGCAGATTTTGCAAGAAATAAACTATCAAGATATGGACTTCTATCTTAATATGCTCCCACTATTTTACTAACGAGTCACGCGACACCCTCAGCACGTGAAACGGAAGTCTCCGGCAGACTTCTAGTGGGGATCAGGATCCAATCAGCGTCTTAGTGTAACCTCGAGGGACTCGACCAATCACACTAAGCCTAAAAGGTAGACAACTCTTGCCGATCACAACTCCTTGTGATTCCCGTCCTGTTCGGCCTCCGAATCACCATGGCCTCGAGGGACTCGACCAACCATGATGCTCGGTTAAGTCAACACCTTCGTTACAAGATGAGTCTGATTTGATGATATACCCTCGAGGGACTCGACCAAGCATATCATGCCCTCAGGTCACCGGTGACATCTCTATGTCGTAAGCAAGATAGCGAATCACGATATAGGTGAGTCTCGAGGGACTCGACCAACTCAACCTACACCGGGATTCGGTTCCTACTCATAACGATGGAAGGCCACGTGGGTCAATCTAATTGCCTCACGTTTACCGACTTAATATTATCGAGAGATGTTTCTATGATTTGGTCTCCTAATATGACATGTCACACATATACATATTTAATATATATCTACATCGCATGCAAATATATATACATATCTAGTATGTGTATAAGCAATCACACCAGATGATCATGGACCACAACCTAATATGATTAGGCCCGAGCCAGTAGGCCTAATCACTCACATCAAGATCTATGTGTGCAACGGTGCATCTCCATGCCTTGTGATCGTCCATCTCGTCCTCGTCGGTTCCGTCGACATCTTGATGCATCTCCATGCATCATGATCGTCCGTCTCGTGGGTCCCGCTATGGCTTCCACGCTCCCGCTGCGCCTCCTCATGTGATTACAACTTAATCATAGGCACGCAGGCCCGACAATAAACGAGAAATATAATGGAGGTTCGCAGACCTCAATAATAATAATCACAAGTACACACATCACACGGTCCATGATCATCCGTCCACTCATCATACATCACATGTATAAATAATCATCATCATGTAGGACTACTAGATAATAATAAAAATAATAATCAACTAAACCTTTTAATTAATTAATATTTTCTGAAATCAGGGATATATAGGGAATTTCTCAATTCCTAAGGGTATTTTCGTAATTTGGACAAAAGACAGAAACTGGAATTTCTCAAATTCCGAGGGGCAAAACTATCTTTTGCGCAGAAAACCCTAATACCCTTTCCCCTTTTCGCTGCTGCCGCCGCCGCCACCCTGCCGGCGGCGGCCTGTGCGGCGGGGCGAGGGCACTGCCCTCGCCTGCTGGCGGTTCTGCCCTCTTCGGGCGCCCTCTTCGGGCGCCGTCGCCTCCGCGGGCGGTTCTGCCCGCGAGTCAGCGCCCGCAGGTGGTGCTGCCTCGCTGGCGGCCGCCCCTGCGGGGTTTTTGCCCGTGGGAGCAGCGGCCACAGGCGCCGCTGCCCTGCGGTGCCTCAGCCCGCGCTGCTGCCCCGCGGCGCCTCTGCCCGCGGGCTCAGTGGCCGCAGGCGCTTCTACCGAGCGGGCTGCCAGCCCCGCCGGCCGCAAGCCTGCTGCAAGCAGACCGCCGGCCGACTGCTGCAGGCACAGCGCTTGCGCATGCGCCGGCGCTGTGCTGCCTGGCTGCGGCTGCGGCTGGCTGCAGGCATGCAGATCGAGGGCAGCAACTGTTGCTGCCCTTCCTTGCTTTTGCGTCAACGATTTTGACGTCAATATTCTTCCTAAACACAACACACGCAGTTCAAAAACCAATCATTCGCACGAACAACCTGGCTCTGATACCACTGTTGGGAAATCATAGGGGGGGCGACATCATATGCGCAGCGGAAGAACAAGAAAACAAAAATCCCCGATTCCCAAAAAGATGTTCATCGTCGTGCGAAGATTGGTGCGCAAAATCCGCAAAAACACAAAACTGCGTATAGAGATTGTGTTACCTAGGGAGATCGTATATCCCTGTTTCCTTGCAGATCCTTAGGAGAGGGTGAAGGAGGTCAAGCGTCCTCCTCTCTAGCGGTGATCCACACAGCAGGGTTGCGACGACGCTCCTCAAAACTCCAGGCCTACTCTGAGGTGGAGAGGGAGAGGAGAATAGAAAGGGCAAGCAAAGACTCTAGCCTATGAGGCTGTGTATCCCTCCTATTTATGGAGATCCCGTGTCAAAACCCTAATGGGTCCTTTCCCTAGTGGGTATTGGATCTGCATCCAATAAGACAAGGGCTCCGTCGGATATCTCATATCCGAACCTCTACTCATCGTAATGCCTACCATATGTGTGTGACCCTCTAGGCCCAATATCGAGCTGGCCGTGAGTCATACCTGTCAAAACTCCTTCTAACTCAGTGAATTATTATCTCTGTAATAATTCACTCGACTCATCGACTACGGAAGTACTAGGCCACTACGCCGTAGTCCCCAGACGATACAGGGGAATCCAATCCATTGGACCTGTCTGTCCTCAGTTACCATGTACCTATAGTCCCTCATCCATCTAATATCCCAGAGACCGTATATCGAGCATGGTGCTGTCAGACCCATACGGTTTCTACTCGAGTCTCGCTCTAATCGGATTCTCCCGGAGAACTCTTTCTCTCTCAACCCGAATGACCCTGGCCAGGGATTTGTCTGAGCAAGAACACATGGGATATTCCTCTCATGATACCGAGAGTGGATGATCCTCTATCGACACTCAATAGCCCTCGTAAGGTCGACTACCACTCCCAATGACCAGCTGTACTAGATCTGGGAACAGCCAAACCTATAAGTCTGGTATCAAAGAGTGGAGCACTCATACAGGACATCCTTGGTGTCTCAAGTCTAAGAACCAGATACACCACTAGGACTACGGAATCGTTGTCTGACAATAAGGCATCATCAACCATCCAGCATTCCGTAAGCGGATCAATCAGTAAACTCATTCTCCAATGAGCACCTGTACTGTATCCCTAGTATCCCTACACGAGCAGCTATGAGACCAGCTGCATCCATCATATGGACGGGTATACAGCACACCAGTCTATCCGGTTATCACGATGTCTCTCTCGATAACCTATGACCGGGATTATTTAGGATATGTGTTTAAAGGTGAATCGATCTCATTATCGTGATCTCATCACGATCCGATTCCCATTGCACAAATCCAAGGACATCACAATACATATGCATTTATGCAATAGTTATAAAGTGATATACGCCAAAATATAATAAGCAAAAAGATTCTGTATCAAGTCACACGTGCCATCACTCACGTGATTGGCTTGCTGGGCACTTATGACTAGCATCTCGCTGCCCTTCCACTGCCATCCATCAACCCTCCACAACCGCCCAAAGCAATTCCCATAATTGCTTAAAAGATCGTCACCAAATTCCACCGTCATCTCCACCACTGCAGATCATCCTTTGATCTCCCTGTGAATTGTAATAGGTTCTGGTTTCCTACCTTACTGCTACTACAATTTAGTTATCCCTATTCAAAAATCCAAAAAAAAAAAAATTCGTTCCTCTATTGCTGCAAATTTCATCGTAAGTTGCTGAAATTTTTCGACGAAAATTCTGCTATCGCAACTTATACCAATTTTCTTGTTGTTATTGTCAAAAATTTTTTGATTAAATTGGACATCCTTGCTGTCATATAAATGGAGATATTGCTGTCAATTCTTTCCTCAAAACTCTCAAATTTTTTGTGGAGATTTCGTCGAGAAACCGTTGTTTCTTCGACGATAATTCTGCTCTTACAAGACAACACAATTCTGCAGCAAACTTTCACTGATTTCTATCAAACCTATACATGCCTTTAACCCATCAACAAAAGAGAGATCTTAACATCACAGATTTGGAGTCATATACTATGGCATCTGAGGAGGCAATCAATGCTAAATTTGAAGCCTTTGAGGCATGAATGGAGGATAAGATTCGGACTCTCCTTACCGAATTCAGTTTGGGCCGACCACCAAGTCCGAAGAAATCACATCAAGGAGAGAGCTCTAACCAATCAAATCATGCCCAAAGAGATGACTTCCAAGAGAGGGGAGGTTCTATGACCGACCCCAATTATTCGCGCATGAGAGTGGACTTCCCTAGATGGGAAGAAGGAGACCCAATTGGTTGGATCTCGCGCGCGGAGCGATATTTTCGGTACCATAAAACTGCGGATGCATCCATGGTGGAAATTGCAGCTCTACATCTTGAAGGGGATGCCATACAATGGTTTGACTGGTTTGAACACACTTATGGAGCCCTTTCATGGCGACAATTCAAAGAAGGACTACTGATCTGCTTCGGACCAACTTATTACGAGAACATTGACGGACAACTAGCAAAGATCCGACAAACCTCCACCATTCAGGAGTACCAAACCAGGTTTGAAAGATTATCTAATCAAACTCGTGATTGGTTTGAAAAACAACTATTGGGGACCTTTATTGAGGGCTTAAATCCGGAGATCCGGGGAGAAGTTAAGGCGCGACAACCATACACGCTTATGGCAGCCATCTCTTTCGCACGACTTCAAGAGGAGCGATTGAACCATGAAGCCCGGAGGACTAGGATCACTCCACGACCTACAATACTAAAGCCCTCAGCCCCCCCTACTATCAACCGAGTCCCTGCACCGAAAAGGTTAACAAAAGAAGAACTTCGGGAGCGATTTGCGAAGGGGTTATGTTGGCATTGCGACGAGCCGTGGAGCCGCGAGCATCGCTGTAAAAAAGGTAGACTTCTTATGATTGAACCAGTAGAAGAAGAGGTCATTGAACATCTAGAAGAGAGCCTTGAACATGAAGAAGAAGATATGGAAGAAGAGTCACAGCCGACCGACATTACGGTACATGCACTAGCCGGCTACTCAAATCCGCAAACGATGAAAGTTGGAGGCCTTCTCAAACAACAACCGATCACTATTCTCATCGACACGGGTAATAACTTTCTGAATAGTAAGGTTGCTGCTCGGATGGCACTGCATATTGAAGGTTGCAGCAAGTTCGATGTAAAGGTTGCCGACGGCAGAATCCTAAAGTGCGACCAAAGATCCCCGCAGGTGAAACTATTACTACAAGACCAAGAAATTATCACTGATTTCTTCCTCCTACCAATCGATGACTATGAGGCAGTGCTTGGTATAGAATGGCTGACTACACTAGGTGATGTCTCTTGGAACTTTTCTAAATTAATTATGAAATTCTACTGTAAGGGCAAACAGATCATCCTACGCGGGAAGCGCGGAAGCAACGTTACCACTGTTTCGACCCAACGAATGGAGAAAGTTTTACACAAGGTAAATGGTGGCTTTTTGATGCACCTCCAACAGCAACCAGAGAGGAAGAAAATAGAAATTGAAGATCAAAATCTTGCCCAATTGCTTACTGAATTTGCCGACATATTTGCTGAACCGCGCGGTCTTCCTCCTTCTCGGCAACATGACCATCGAATTCCAATCCTTCCGGGCAAGCCACCAGCGAACACTCGACCATACCGATATCCTCACCTCCAAAAAGATGAAATTGAAAAGATCGTAAAGGAGATGCTTGAAACAGGGGTGATTCGACCAAGTTGCAGCTCCTATTCCTCACCGGTGCTACTTGTACGAAAAAAGGACGGAACTTGGCGGATGTGCATTGACTACCGAGTTTTAAATGGCATCACCATCAAGGACAAGTACCCAATACCAGTGGTGGATGAACTTCTTGATGAATTGAAACGAGCTCGAGTCTTCACGAAGTTGGACCTCCGATCCGATTGCCACCAAATTCGGGTATGTGACGATGACATTCCAAAAACTGCATTTCGCACACTTGATGGCCATTATGAATTCTTGGTAATGCCTTTTGGACTCACTAATGCTCCTTCAACCTTTCAAAGTCTCATGAATGATATTTTTCGGAGCTTTCTTCATAAATTTGTGCTGGTATTTTTCGATGATATTCTCGTTTACAACCCTTCTCTTGAGACTCACTTTCAGCATTTACGAATTGTTTTGACGATCCTTTGGGAGAATACTCTTTTTGTTAAGTAACCAAAGTGCAGCTTTCTCCAGCAAAAAGTAGAGTACCTTGTGCATATAATATCAGAAGAAGGAGTGGCGGTAGACCCAACAAAAATTGAGGCAATGCAAGGCTGGCCGAAACCTACAAACGTGAAATTACTGCGGGGGTTCCTTGGACTAACGGGCTACTACCGAAAATTTGTTAAGGACTATGGGAAGATCAGTGCACCACTCACTTCTTTACTGAAAAAAGATGCTTTCCAATGGGTGGACAAAGCCTTTGCTGCCTTCAACAAACTTAAAGCAGCCATGACAACAACGCCGGTGCTTGTGCTACCAGATTTCAATAGACCCTTCATCATTGAGGCCGATACATCTGGAGTCAGAATTGGAGCCGTTCTCATGCAAAATGGTCGACCACTCGCATACACTAGCAAGGCATTATCTCCCTCCCATCAAAACATGTCACTATATGATAAGGAGATGCTTGCCATTGTACACGTAGTAACGAGGTGGAGACCCTACCTGATCGGCCGACGATTTCAAATTAAAACTGACCATAAAAGCCTCAAGTACTTTTTGGAGCAAAAGATATCATCCCCTGAGCAGCAAAAATGGGTAACCAAACTTCTTGGATTTGATTATGAAATTATTTACAAAAAGGGGAAAGAAAACGTTGTTGCAGATGCACTCTCACGGCTACCTGAACAAGCTAAGGTTTCAGCCATCTCCCTTCCTACCACCGGTCTCCTCGAGGACATTAGGGAAGAATGGAAGAAGAATCCAGAGATCAGCAAGATCATAAAAAAATTGGAGGAGGATCCAAGTGCAATAGCCCACTACACCTGGGATTCGAGGGATCTACGCTACAAAGGTCGCATTGTGCTTATACCTGACTCCCCTTACATCACAATCATCTTGCATGAAATGCACTCCATACCTTCAGCAGGGCCCTCTGGATTCCTAAGAACCTACAAAAGAGTGAAGCAAAATTTTTATTGGAGAGGGATGAAAAAAATTATTGCTGAATATGTGGCACAATGTGATGTATGTCAATAGCACAAGGGTGAAACTGTGGCAAATCCAGGGAAGCTACAACCACTACCCATACCAGACTCAGTGTGGACTGACATCTCCATGGACTTCATTAAAGGGCTGCCATCTTCCAAAGGTAAAAGCATGATTCTCGTGGTGGTTGATCGACTTACGAAATATGCTCATTTTTGTGCTGTGAGAAATCCCTACACTGTTGCTAGTATTGCCTAGATTTTCATAGAAAATATTGTTAAACTGCATGGGATGCCAAGGTCCATCGTAAGTGATCGTGACAGGATTTTCACTAGTAAATTTTGGACCGAGTTATTTCAATTACAAGGCACCAAACTCAAGATAAGCACAGCATATCATCCACAAACTGACGGCCAAACAGAGGTGGTAAATAGGTGCTTAGAGACGTACCTCCGGTGTTT
Organism: Musa acuminata AAA Group; assembly: GCF_036884655.1. Taxonomy (NCBI): domain Eukaryota; kingdom Viridiplantae; phylum Streptophyta; class Magnoliopsida; order Zingiberales; family Musaceae; genus Musa; species Musa acuminata. Next base: position 31,651,593 of record NC_088349.1, on the reverse strand, counting down.
CGCTAGCGACCGACCAAAAGAGTGGGCGAAATGGCTTCCCTAGGCCGAATGGTGGTATAATACTACATATCATTCATCTATAAAATGTGCCCCTTATGAAGCATTGTATGGTCGACCAGCACCTGTGATTCCAAAGTATGTAATTGGCTCGGCCAAGGTAGATCAGGTTGACCAAGAATTGATTGATAGGGACAAACTCTTACAACTGTTAAAAGATAATCTCTCTACCGCTCAAGCCAGAATGAAGCAGCAAGCCGACACACGACGAAGTGAAAGAGAATTTTCAGTGGGAGATTAGGTTTATCTTCGCCTACAACCATACAAGCAACTCTCTATCAATACTCGAGCCTCCATGAAGCTATCCCCATGTTTTTATGGGCCCTATCAGATCACAGAGCATATTGGAGCCGTGGCATACAGACTTAAATTACCTAAGGATGCCAAAATTCACCTTGTCTTCCATGTATCATGCCTAAAGCCCAAGTTGGGAGAACACGAGTCACCCCAGATCCAACTGCCCAACACAACTGAGGATGGAGTTATTCAAGCCCAACCACAAGCCATCCTCGATCGCAGGATCGTGATGCGTCACCGACATCCCTCTACTGAAGTACTAGTGCATTGGAATAATCTACCACTTGACGACGCCACATGGGAACCATATGAGGAGCTGAAGACCTGGTTCCCTGAGTTCATGGAATCTCAACCTTGAGGACAAGGCTGATTTGAAGAGGGCGGGTCTGTTAGGACTCTAGCTAGGAGAGTCCTAATTGAGAGGGACATTATGTTAGGACTCTAGCTAGGAGAGTCCTAATTGAAAGGGACATTATGTTAGGACTCTAGCTAGGAGAGTCCTAATTGAGAGGGACATTCTATTAGGACTCTAGCTAGGAGAGTCCTAATTGAGAGGGACATTTATGTAAGAGGTTTTTTCTTAGAGAAGAATTAGGAGTTGTAAGGGAATAGGAGTCTTGAGTATGAGTCCTATTAGGAGTTGGTTAGAAATAAGAGTTTTAAGTAGGAGTCCTATTAGGAGTTAGGGTTTAGAAGCCCTATAAATAGCCATGTATTCCTCCTCTTTTCATAAGTAATAGATGAATCTTTTCTGCAGCCTTTGAGCAGCAACTTGGAGGGAGGAACCCCTATAGAGTTCCAAGGAGGCCGATCCCCTAAAGAGATCAACCTCAAGTTTAGAATCTGCAAGGGTTCTAACAACTAGATATCATGTTCAGTGTAAGACTTTGTGCCAGATTTCAATCAAACCCTAAGATATCTCATCTCAAAGCAATTAAAAGAATACTTAGATATCTTAATGGTACCACAAATCTAGGATTATGGTACCCAAAATCAAAGAATCTTGAGTTAATTGCTTATGCTGATGCGGACTTTGCTGGCTGTAAACTAGATAGAAAAAGCACATCAGGAACATGTCAATTTTTAGGACATGCCCTTGTTTCCTGGTCATCTAAGAAACAAAACTCGGTTGCACTATCAACAACCGAAGCTGAATATATTGCAGCAAGTGCATGCTGTGCACAAGTTGTATGGATGAAAAACACCTTAGAAGATTATAAAATTTATCTTAAAAATATTCCCATTAAATGTGATAACACAAGTGTAATATGCTTAACGAAGAATCCTATACAACACTCAAGAACAAAACATATTGATATTAGACATCACTTTATACGAGATCATGTTACTAATCATAATGTAATCATAGAGTTCATTGATACTAAACATCAACTAGCTGATATTTTTACAAAACCTCTAAGTGAAGAATAATTTGATTTCATTAGAAGAGAATTAGGAATGTTGATGTGTCCGAACACATAAACTAGTTAAAATTATCTTTCAGACTTTATTGAATGATCAAATTACTTGATTGCCATTACATGCCTAAATAACATGTTGGAAATTATGTGTTGAATACAAAAATTTTCATAACAATAAGCATGTTTTGTCTTCATGATTGTATTTGAAAATCAATAGCATAGTCTTGTCCGAATGCATGAAAGTGTTAATTTCATTTTCGGATTCGCTTAACAATTGGTATCCTAACAATCGGATTTTCTCATACATTTATCAAAAATATTTTTCTAAAATAGATTTGATGAAATGATTCCTGCTTATAAATTCCATCTTGAAATATGGATGATAGTGTTTTTACTTGCAAAGATTTGTTTCACATACATATCTTGATACATTGTAAAAATGAAGCATGATTTAATCTCTCATCGATTTTAACTTCACAGATAGCCTTCCTCCTTCATGCAAAAAGATTATAACAAATAAAAAGCAAGAAGTATTCAAAGCAATCTATGTATCATGCTTTCCTTTATATGCTTGGAAAATAACATGTAAAGGCATGAACAACTATCACACTTATGCTCAAAATTCGCTTATTATTCTCCTGCTATCACAATTACCATGCTTTTTGTTGATGACAAAGGGGGAGAAATATATGAGTATTAATGCCATGCTTGCATCACCAAGAGATATATGAATTGATGCTATGATTGCTATAATTTGCATTATGCCTTGTTTGTATCATGTAATGATATCAAAATCTTACTTCGCAGTTTTACATGTTGATATCTTACAATATGATGAATTGCTACTATTACCATCATTCAAACCTGTTATGTAAAATTTGAAAATGAATGTCAAGCCTTGACATCATCTTCAGAGAGAAACATCATGATAGGAATCATGATGGGAGTATTGATAAGTTTAAATGATTTTAACTTATCTCTTGAATTCAAAGGTTTTGAATTCAAGAAAGACTTATCTCAAGTATGGCATATAGACAGGGGGAGTTAAGGTTAACTCCATTATCAATTGATTGTCATCATCAAAAAGGGGGAGATTGTTGAATCTCGGATTTTGATGATGAAGTCAATTGTCATTTGTTATCTAATCCATATGTTGAGATAAGTGTGCAGGATTAACTATGATGAAAGTAAGATATGCAGTAGGAGTTGCGCCGGAGTCAAGACAATGATCACGTTGGGAGTTCGAGAGTTCGACGGAAGTTCGGACAGTCGTCGGAGGTTCTGCGGGAACAAATCCGAGAAGTCCATGAGCTTGCCAAAGAAGCTCGTCGGAACTCGCCAAGTGGATCGTCGCAAGTCCAGGAGTTTGCCGAAAGTCCACAGGAGCATCACCGAGGGTTCATCGGATGATCGACGGAAGTTCGCCGGAAGCTCGTCGGAAGAAGCGATTGACGCACCGGAGCAAGTTGCAGTAAATGTCTTAGGAAATATCGTAGTTAGCACAATGATTAAGTTAGAAATAGGAGGTGATCCCATTAACTTAATCTTGGGGCAATTGGGCCCCTGAAAAACCCAAATTGGGCCGAATGGATCAGCCCATTCGGACCTTGATTTCTGCCAAGCGGTTGAACCACCCAAGATAGGAGGTGGCATCGCCTAGGCTAAGTCTCCGAGTGAGACTGGGCGGTGCAACCACCCCAGCCAGGAGGTGGCACCGCCTGGGCTCCGTCTCCGAGCGAGACTGGGCTGTGCAACATCCCCTGACAGGAGGTGGCACCGCCTGGGCTCGATCTCCGAGCTCTGGCTAAGCGGTGCAACCGCCTTAGTCAGGAGGTGGCACCGCCTGAGCTCGGTCTTTGAGCTCTGGTAGGAGGTGCAACCGCCCTTGACAAGAGGTGGCACCGCCCAGAGGCTCAGTCTTTGAGCTCTGCCAAGCGGTGCAACCGCTCCAGTCAGGAGGTGCAACCGCCAGATCTTGGAATTCCGGGAATTGACAGTTTTGAGCTCCAAATTCAAACTGGGTTGGGGCATATAAATACCCCACCCATTCAGCACTGAAAGAGCACTCAATATACACCGAAATCCTGATCTTGTTCTGTGACTTTTAGAGCTCAAAATTGTTATAAAGGCCAAAAGTTCTTCTCCCTCTTTTCTTCCAAGTTCTAAGCTTTAAAGAGAGGAGAGAAAATTCTGTGAGGGTTGTCTCCTAAGCCCGTCAAAAGGAGTGAAACTGTAAAAGGGTGGTTGGCCTTCGCCTATTGAAGGAAGGCCTCTAGTTGACGTCGGTGACCTCGTCGGTGGAGGAAGCCAAAAGTGGAGTAGGTCAAGATTGACTGAACCACTCTAAATCTCAGTTTGCATTTACTTTGAGCATATTATATTTATTGCAAACCTCCTCTAAAGCTTACTGCTTTTTGTGCATATACGATCGGGTTTCAAGCTTTGCACTTTCCGAATCGACGTTTAGACGTAAATCAGTTTTATCGTACGATCATCATATTTCTGTTTGCGTTTACATTTTGATTTCTATCATAACTACAAACTACCTTTATATCCTTGCTTAAACTGCATATCGCTTAATCAAGTGATTTACGAATCAGCATTTAGACGTAAATCAGTTTTTTCGTACGAATATCATATTTCAGTTTGCGCCTACTATCTGATTAGAATCATAACTGCAAACTGCATTTATATCTTTGCTGCATCTCACTTAAATAAAAGCTAAAGTGATTTACGAATCGGCTTTCTTACCAAAATCACTTTTAACGAACGAACGCAGTTTTTATCATAGAAGGTTTTCCGCTGCACTAATTCACCCCCCCCCCCCCTCTTAGTGCTCTTGATCCTAACAGAACATCTAGACCTAGAAGTTCAGTATCAAAAAATGGAGTACTCATATAGGACATCATTGGTGTCTCAAGTCTAACGATCAGATACACTACTAGGACTACGTAATTATTGTCTAACAATATGATATAATCAACCATCCAGCATTCCATAAGCGGATCAATCAGTGAACTCATTCTCCAATTAACACCTGTACTATATCCCTAGTATCCCCATACGAGTAGCTATGAGACCAGCTGCATCTATCATATGGACAAGTATACAATACACTAGTCTGTCCAATTATCTCGATGTCCCTCTCGAGTAACCTATGACCGAAATTATTTAGTATATATGTTTAAAGGCGAATCAGTCTCATTATCGTGATCTCATCATGATCTGATTCCCATTTCACATATCCATAAAGATCACAATATATTCAAGCAACATGCAATATCAAGTGATAAAGTGCTAGATAATAATAATAAGTAAAAAGACAGTGTGTCAAGTCACACATGTCATCACTGACGTGATTGGCTTGTAGGGCACCTATGACTAGTAGTAAGCAAGTAAATCAGTTTGCAATATGAGTATGAAAAGCATAACAGAAATGCAAACTGAGTATACCAGATTTATAGTGGTTTGGTTGTTGTGACCTGCGTCCACTCCTGATTCATCTTCACTCAAGGCCACCAGCTTCCACTACCGATATTCTTTCTAATGGGCGAAGATCAACTACCCTTACACTCTTTCTCCTATTTACAGGTTCAGGAGAGAATCTTTACACCCTTCTTTTACAAGTGTTCTCTCACACACCTCCCTTAGGATCACTTAGCTCTAGGAGGAGGGACTATACACTTTAAGATATTACAACCTTAGAATCACTGAGTTTTTTTTTCTACTTTCATATGCATTCTAAGCAAGAATTTATGGGGTATTTATAGACCCCAAATGACTTCAAAAATTAAAGCCAAAATTTAAATCCCCGGATTTTTGAGGTACTAGTGATACCACCGCCAGTACTATGTGGTACCACCACCTGCCAATCTGACAATAGGCAGTACCACCGCCTAATGCACTAACATTGGGCGGTACCACCCAATGGTTTCAAAATTGGGTGTTACCCTTTCATACAAAAAGGAGTGGGGTATTTATAGACATCAAAGGTTTCATAATTGGAGCCAAAAAGTGTCTCATCCTGGATTTTCGAGGTACTGGCGGTACCATTGCTAGTATTGGGCGATACCACCGCTTGACACTCTAACACTAAGCGATACCACTATCTAGTCTGGCGATACTTTTGCCCGACAAAGCCTTAGAGACTAAGCTCTAGTGGTACTATCGCCTGATAGGATAGTACCATCGCCTAACAGCATTAACTGCCGACGGTACCACCGCCCATACCACTTGGGAGGGGCTAGTAATATATGCCCTACAAGCCAATCACGTGAGTCATGGCACATGTGACTTGACATACAATCTTTTTTCTTATTATATTTTGGCATTTGTAACTTTATATTGCTTATTACACACATATATATATATATATATATATATATATATATATATATATATATATATATATATATATATATATATATATATATATATATATATATATATTTTGATGTCCTTGGATCTATGCAATGAGAATCAGATCGTGATGAAATCATGATAATGAGACCGATTCACCTTTAAACACAGATCCTAAATAATTCCGATCATAGGTTACTCGATAGGGACATCGAGATCACCAGACAGACTGGTGTGTTGTATACCCATCCATATAATGGATGCATTTGGTCTCAAAGTTGCTCGGGTGGAGACACTAGGGATACAGTTCGTGTGCTTATTGGAGAATGATTTCACTGATTGATCCACTTACGGAATGTTACATGGTTGATGATGCATTATTGTTAGACAACAATTCTATAGTCTTAGTGGTGTATCTGGTTCTTAGACTTGAGACACTAAGGATTTCCTGTATGAGTGCTCCACTCTTTAATACCGGACTTATAGGTTTGGATGTCCCAGATCTAGCACAGCCGATCTTCGGGAGTGGTAGTCAACCTTACAAGAGTTATTAAGTGTCGATAGAGGATCATCCACTTTCGGTGTCATAAGAGGAATGTCCCATGTGTTCTTGCTCAAACAAATCCCTCGATAGAGTCATTCGGATGGAGAGAGAAAGAGTTCTCCGGGAGAATCCGATTAGAGCAAGACTCGAGTAGAAACCATATGGGTTTGACAACACCATGCCCAATATACGATCTATGAGATATTAGATGGATGAGAGACTATAGGTACACAGTAACTGAGGACAGATAGGTCCAATGGATTGGATTCCCCTATATCATCTAGGGATTGTGGCGTAGTGGCCTAGTACGTCCGTAGTCGATGAGTCGAGTGAATTATTAAAGAGATAATAATTCATTGAGCCAGAAGGAGTTCTAACAGGTATGACTCACGGCTAGCTTGATATTGGGCCTAGAGGGTCACACACATATGGTAGGCATTGCGATGAGTAGAGGTTTGAATATGAGATATCTATTAGAGCCCCTTTCTTATTGGATATCCAATAAGCCCCTGAATTATTGGAGCCCATGGATGAGATCCAATAAGAGCCCATGAGAGATTATTGGATAGAGATATACTAACCTAAGAGGCTTGGGTAGTTTGATGGAGATCTAATACCCAATAGGAGAGGATCTATTAGGGTTTAATTAAGAGGGGATCTCTATAAATAAGAGGGATTCAGTGGTTTATTGGCTAGAGCCTTTGTTTACCTCTCCTATTCTCCTCACCCTCTCCACCTTAGAGTAGGCATATTATTTTGAGTAGCGTCATCGTAGCCCTACTGTTTGGATCACCGCTAGAGAGGAGGGCGCTTGATCTCCTTCACCCTCTCCTAGAGATCTGTAGGGACACAGGGATATATGATCTCCCTATGTAACACAATCTATTCTATACACAGTTTTAAGTCTTGTAGATTTTTGCGCACTGATCATTGCATGACAATGCACATATCTTTGGGAATTAGGAATTTTATTTTCTGTTCTTCCACTGCGCATGTGATGTCGCCCTCAAGATTTCCCAATAGTGGTATTAGAGCCAGGTTATTCATGTGAAAGACTGATTTTGAACTACGTGTGTTGTGTTTTAGAGAAGCTTTTGGCGTCAAAATTATTGATGCAAAAGCGAGAAAGGGCAGCAACTATTGTTGCCCTCGCAGATGGCAGCGCTGCCATCTGCATGCAGTAGGCTTATTGCCACCGGCTTGTTGAATCTTGGATTTTGATGATGAAATCAATTGATGAGTTTGTGATATAATATGTGTTTTAAGTGATACAGGACTAGCTTCGATCAAAGAGAGGTAAATTAATTAAAGCAGGAGGAATCAGACATTGGGCTGGAATGAACTTGTCAGAAGATTGGATGTCGGGCTGGAGGATCGGTCGACGTGTCGACAGAAGGCTTCTTGCCATGAATTCGAGCATCAGGCCAAAGGAGCGAACATTGTGCTAAGGTGATCGGAGTTGCGGGGGTCAACATGTTGATTAGGCAAAAGGCCACAAAAGAGGACGATGCACCGAAGGATTAGATGAAGCGCCGATGAACCAATGATATGCCGGATAAAAGATTCATACTTTGTAATCATTTGTCTAAGATCGAAATGGTTTAGCGGGCTAATAGAGTTAGCTTTTGATGTAACCATGCTAGCTCAATTAGGGACTAATTGGCCCTTAGTTGAGATTGATTTGGGCTCATTGGGAGGCCCATTTAGTGACCCAAAAGTTGGGTCAGGCAGTGGAACCGCTTGTAAGTTGGAAAACTAAAAAAACTCGATCTCCGAGGCTGTTAGGCGGTGGTACCACCTAGATATAGTCTCCCAGGTGGTAGTACCGCTAGACTGGGCAGTGGTACCACCCATGTCAGGCTACAAGCAGTGGTACCACCTAGTGCAGTTGGTGGTACCGCCCGTACCTCGAAATCTCGAGGATTTGAATTTTGGATCCAAGTTTTGAGGCCATTTGGGGTCTATAAATACCCCAGCTATTCCTACATAGAGAAGAAAAAAAAGTGAACAAAACTCTGTTACGCCCCTCTCGAATTTAGTTTTCATTCAGGAGGTGTGAACCTGTCTCAAGATTGATAATATTATAATTCAACAAACAATTCAGGATCCAATCACATATTTGAGGTCACTAAGAAAAATATTCAAGTCATTCACCTCGACAATTCACAATTCACAAAACCTATGCAGTTTATAATCATACATCATGTCACTAGATGATTCTTAAAATCCAAAAGCAACTTAACTAAATCATAACTATATCATAAGTCCATAAGCGCGGTAATTAATGCAATCACAAAACCAACATGTACTACATGTTTATATCAGTACACAGTTTAAACTTAACATTTTCAAAATCCTGATGTAAGAGGTACTTTTCAAATATTTACAAGATACATCAATCTAGATTTGTCATTGATATTTCATTACACCCAAAAAGAACATATACAACATCAACCTATCAAATACGAAATATTTGTCACAAAATCTTCTAGCCTCCCACTGCCTCAACCCAATTTACACATTTTAGTGAGCGATAAGCTATCCTGAAAAATTTATATAGCAACGGGGTGAGCATATAAAGCTCAGCAAATGACTAACATATCCATAGCAAAGAGGACAGGTTTCAAACAAATAAGGTATCAAAATACAAAGTAGAGATACAAGATAAAACAGTAGCATGTTTTGTTTGAATGTAGAATTACAATGTCGTATCGTTTGAAGCACGTTTTGTTCATACAATCGAGGAATAGGTAATTTGGAGCATATCATTAGCATAAGGAGCATATCGATGACATATGGTAATTTCTAGGCATAATAAAGACGTAAGGAGTATTTTGGATATCAATGGCATATGAAACAGTTCGGAACATATCAGTGGTGAATGAAATGCTTCAGAACGTATCAATGGCATATGGAAATATTTCAGAAGCATAAGAAGCATTTCAGAACATATCAAAGAACAAATAGGAAATAGAAGCTTAAACATCGTACTCTAGCATAGTGCATGTGAGGTTTAACTCAGTGGTGGCTCCACGCCATGATGAGTTCTCGACTACATCTACGGGTAACCCTTTCCTACTCGAGCCCTCTCACCCTGCCCAAGTGCTAGGTTGGCTCTGAATTTCATATCAAACAGATAGAAGGTGAAGTGGGATCATAACATAATATGGTCCATCCATTTCTGAATGACCACCAAACATAAGTCTCCCACGTTTGGGAGCTCCATCCACCCACGTCTGAGTGAAGTCATAGGGGCCGACAGAGCATCGCGGGCTTTAAGCATAACTCCCTTTACAATTTCTGGCAAAGGTTCACATTTATCTCACAAACACCGGAGTACAAAGGGACAGTATGAATAATGAAATTAGCATATATTGGAAGCACATGCGGAACAACGAAATGTACATATGCCTTTCGAGTCAATACGATACAAACATAATCTTTCACAAATGTATTCAGATTTGAAAGGAAACAAAAACAAGAGCATACAAGGATTTCAAGAAATCATATATAGCTCAATTGAAATAAGAAAGTTAAATAAATTTAATGTCCAACGAAATGAAACTGGAAGAGGCACATATCGAAAGCAAATGCGGAACAATGGGATGCATGTGCCGAATCATTACGATGCAAACATGATCTTTAGATGATAGCTGCAGATGTACAAATAAATAAAGGACAAAAGTATACAAGAATTTAAGGTAATAATGTAAAGCTTAACTGAAGTAAGAGTTTTTTTGCCGAAATCGATTTCCAAAGAGAAGAAACAAGGAAAGCCGAAATCGACCAAAGCTCGATTCTGGTAGAATTTGATAGGAACATTATATGAACTATTTGGATAACCAATTATACTCCAATTTATACAAAATAGGTGTCATTAGAAAGCTTTATCAATCTAATTTTAGGAAAATCAAGTTTAACAAGAATTAGAATTTACAACAGGGTGTTACAGATAATTTCATAGCGAAAGGTTTGAAAATATTAGCTCTATTTTACTAAATCCATAGGGTCGATGAAAGCAGATGTTTCAGTTAGCAATTGTACTCCAAAAATTTCAAATCAGGTAAATACAAAAATCATTTTGAGTCTAGCTTCGAATAAATCATACTTTGTATAAATCTGAGTTCACAGCAGAAAGTTATAAGTAGTTAAGCAACAAGAGATCAGCAATTTCAGTCCCTGTTTGGTAGAATCTATAGGGTTAATTTAAATAGAAGTCTTAGTAGGCATTTAAACTCCAAATCATTCGATCTTAGTATAAAAATAAATATTTTTTTGTCTACTTTCAAATGGAATAGGTCTTGTCTAAATCAGAGTTTATTACAAAATGTTATGACCGAAACATTGCATAGAGGTCAGATTACCGAAAAATTACAGATTCATAGCTTTATATCAAAACGAAAGAAGGTCTGGTTCTCAGTTGAAATCTTTCAAATTTTGCAGAATAAAAATGGAAACAGAGATTAAGGTTACTGTGGGATGAGGTTAGAACACTTGCCTTAAAATTATTTGAATCCCAAATGTGGGAAAATTGATGAAAAACCTCAAGCTCTTCTTCTTCTTCCCTTCTCTTCTCAAACTCACATTGGCTGCAACTCTTCAGGTTTGTTTTCTTTAACATTTCATCTAATTATTTGGGTTTTGGCTAATGCAAAAGTTGCAAGGTGTCATGCATGCATGAAAGGGGCTAGGTGTCATCTTTAGAGCAAAGATAAGTGGCACAAACCTTAGGTTAGTTAGTGACACATGTCCATTATTTTTTTTTTAACTTAAATCTGAATCTTTCATAAATTATATCAAACTTCTAATATTTACTTTTAGGTCCCTAACCATAAACTTTTAATATAATATCATTTAATATAAAATAATTATTAAATAATCCTTATTTTTACAAACAAACCTTTTACTAAATTTTTAAAAATGGGGGATGTTACACTCTCCTCTCCTTAAAGAAAAATTTAGTCCTCTAAATTTATCATACCTTATTCGACGAAAAGATGATGATAAGCTTTCATCATTTTTTCATCAAGCTCCCAAGTTGTTTCCTCTCTAGAATGATATCTCCAGATCACTTTAACTAGAGGGATAACCTGATTCCTCAAGATCTTTTCTTTTTTTTATCAACAATCTGAGTGGGCTCTTCCACATAAGACAAGTCTTTATCAATCACCATTGGCTCATACTTAATGATATGAGAGGGATCAGGTATATACTTTCTGATCATTGAAACATGAAATATATCATGGATATGGCACAATGATGGTGGCAAGGCAATCCTATAAGCGACATAACCAACCCTCTCAAGAATCTCAAAAGGTCCAATAAATCTTGGGCTTAACTTTTCTTTCTTCCCAAATCTTACAATGCCTTTAGAAGGGGAGACCTTCAGAAATACAAAATCCCCGATTTGAAACTCAATATTTCGTCTTCTGTTATCAGCATAACTCTTTTGACGACTCTGAGTAATCTTTAACCTTTTTCTTATAAGTTAAATTTTCTCAGTAGTCTCTTGTACTTTTTTTTTTTGGTGCTAATAACTTTCTATCATCAATTTCTTCCCAACGTATAGGCGTCCTGCACTTTCGCTCAATTAAAGCTTCATAAGGAGCCATCTGAATACTTGAATGATAACTATTATTGTAAGTGAACTCAATAAGAGAAATATCTTTATCCCATTCACCCTTCCAAGACATAACATAGGCTCGAAACAAATTCTCAAGTGTTTGAATGGTTCTTTCTGATTGACCATCAGTTTGAGGGTGATAAGCAGTGCTAAACTTGACTTTAGTGCCAATAGATTCCTGTAACCTTCTCCAAAATCTAGATAGAAATCTGGAGTCTCTGTCAGAGATGATCTCCTTTGGAACACCATGAAGTCTTACTATTTCATTGACATATAAATCTACAAGCCTATCAAGAGAATAAGTCATATTGATCGGTAGGAAATGTGCAGATTTCGTTAACCTATCAATGATAACCCAAATAGCATCATACTTTCTAAAATTTCAGGGTAGTCCTGAAATAAAGTCCATGGTAATACATGTTAGGATCGAGAGCACTAAGAGGGGGGGGGGTGAATTAGTGCAGCGGAAATCTTTCAGCGATTAAAAACGAAAGCTGCGTTTGTTTGATAGAAACTATTTTGATGCAAAAGCCGATTCTAAGATTACTTATGATTAAGTACAGTTTACGTCTAAACACAGTTTGCGTCTAAGCGCAGTTTACGCAGTTTGCGTCTAAATGCAGTTTGTGTCTAAATGCAGATTGTGACTAAGCGCAGTTTGCATCTAAGTGTAGTTTGCATCTTAGGCTCAGATTGCGTCTAAGCACAGTTTGCGCAGGTTGCATCTAAGCACAGATTGCGTCGAAGCTCAGATTGCGTCTAAGTGCAGTTTGCGTTTAAGAGCAGTTTGCGTCTTAAGCGTAGATTGCGTCTAAGCGCAGTTTGCGTCTAAACACAGTTTTACCTCAAAACGTAGATTCGGAAAGATTTGAACTTAGACACTCGTTCGTAAAAGTGCAGAAGTCAGTTTGCAGTTATAAATGAAATGTAAACGTAAACTGCAGAGAAACTCATTCGTAAAAGCGCAGAAATCAGTTTGCAGTTACAAACAAAATCAAGACGTAAACGTAAACTGCAAAGAAACTCATTCGTAAAAGCGCAGAAGACAGTTTGCAGTTATAAATAGAATCGAAACGTAAGTGTAAACCGCAATGTAGAGATCGTACGAAAACACCGATTTACGTCTGAATGCAGATTCGGAAAGAACAGAACTTAGAAACTTGTTCGTAAAAGCGCAGAGAGCAGTAGCTATGTAGGAGGTTTGCAGTAATGATGAAGTGCTCAAAATGAAAGCAAACCAGAGATTTAGAGTGGTTCGGTCAGTCTTGACCTACTCCACTTTTGGCTTCCTCCACCGACGAGGTCACCGACGTCAACTAGAGGCCTTCCTTCAATAGGCGAAGGCCAACTGCCCTTTTACAGTTTCACTCCTTTTGACGGGCTCAGGAGACAACCCTTACAGAACCTTTCTCTCCTCTCTTTACAACTCAAGACTTGAAGAACAGAAGGAGGAGAACTTTTGGAATTAAACACAAATTTGAGCTCTTAGAATCACAGAAAAGATCAAGAATTCGGTGTAGTTCTGTATCTTTTCAGTGCTGAATGGGTGGGGTATTTATAGGCCCCAACCCAGTTCAAATTTGGAGCTCAAAACGATCAAATCCCGGAATTTCAGGATCAGGCGGTTGCACCTCCTGACTGGAGAGGTTGCACCGCCTGGCAGAGCTCGAAGACTGAGCCTCTGGGCGGTGCCACCTCTGTCAGGGGCGGTTGCACCTCTCTACCAGAGCTCGAAGACCGAGCTCAGGCGGTTGCACCTCCTGACTGGGGAGGTTGCACCGCCTGGCAGAGCTCGAAACTTGAGCTCTGGCGGTGCTACCTCCTGACAGAGGAGGTTGCACCACCCAGTCTCGCTTGGAGACTGAGCCCTGGGCGGTTGCACCTCTTGGCTGTGGCGGTTGCACCGCCCAATCTCGCTGGGAGACATAGCCTGGGCGGTGCTACCTCCCTGCCTGGGCGGTTGCACCTCTCACAGCAACCTGGGTCCGAATGGGTTGAACCATTCGACCCAATTTGAGTTCTTCAGGGGCCCAATTGCCCCAAGATTAAGCTAATGGGATCACCTCCCATTTCTAACTTAATCAAAGTGCTAACTACAATTATTTCCTAAGACATATTCTGCAGCTTGCTTCGGTGCGTCACTCGCTTCTTCCGGCGAGTTTCCGGCGAACTTCCGTCGATCATCCGATGAACCCTCGGTGATTCTCCAGCGGACTTCCGGCAAACTCATGGACTGCAACGATCCACTTGGCAAGTTCCGACGAGCTCCTTTGGCAAGCTTCTGGACTTCTTGGATTTGTTCCTGCAGAACCTCCGATGACTGTCCGAACTTCCGTCGAGCTCTCGAACTCCCAACGTGATCATTGTCATGACTCCCGTGCAACTCCTGCTGCATGTCTTACTTTCATCGTAGTTAATCCTGCACACTTATCTCAACACACTGATTAGTCAAACAATTGTCAATTGACTTCATCATCAAAATCCGAGATTCAACAATCTCCCCCTTTTTGATGATGACAATCAATTGATAATGGAGTTAACCTTAACTCCCCTTGTCAATATGCCATACTTCTTGAATTTAAAAACTTTATAAATTCAAGAGACATATTCCCATTATGATTCCTATCATAATGTATCTCTTTGAAGATGATGTCAAGGCTTGACATACATTTTTAAATTTAACAAGTTTGAATGATTGTAATTGTAGCAATTCATCATATTGTAAGATATCGACATGTAAAGCTGTGAAACAAGATTTTGATATCATTACATGATGTACACATTTCAAATATTTTAGCAAGTGTAGCATAGCATCACATAGTAAGATATCAGTTCATACGATGCAAATTTTTGTTTGATATCTTGATACAAGGCATATGGCAATCATATATTTCTTGGTGATGCAAGTATGGCCTAATCATAGCATCAGTGATAGCAAACATATCATCATATCAGCATCAGTGATCATATCATCATTAGTGATAGCAAACATATCAATTCATATATTAGCAAACATATCAATTCATATATTTCTCCCCCTTTGTCATCAACAAAAAGCATGGTAGCATTCTTAAAAAGCATGGTAGATGTCATTCCAGTAGGTTATCAAGCACATAAAGGAAGGCTTGACATGCATTGAATATTTCTTCTCCTTGTTATGTTATAGTTCTTTGCTTGAAGGAGAAAACTCATTTTTCAAAGGTTTTCATAAGAGTGTACAAGAAAATCCTATTTTTAGCATTCAAACCAAAAATAAGATGAACTTTTAAATGCATTCGGATATGAGTAAGCTACTAATTTCCAAAAACATTTGTCACATAATTTTCAACATGTTATTTGATCAAGTGATACCAAGGCATGTAATAGTAATCAATAACGTCCGAAAAATAATTTTAACTAGTTTAAGTATTCGGACACATCAACATTCCTAATTCTCTTCTTATGAAATCAAATTGTTCTTCACTTAGATGTTTTGTAAAGATATCAGCTAGTTGACGTTTCGTATCAATGCCATATTGCTGACTTATCAACTACATTGGTATGTCACTTTATATTTATCAAGGCATAAGGTTTTCAAAACATTTAGTTTCAATGTAAAATCTGGGATAAACAACAAGAGATGTTTGTGATTTTGCATATGCTTACAGATCAAGGTAAAGAGTAACATATGGAGTTTACAACATAGCAGGTAACCATATTAAAGACAAAGTCCTTCATGATGAGTAACATAAGGAGTTTTCAACATGCCATATCAAAGATAAAGTCCATGAGGAGTTTACAACAACAGCGGATGATTGTATTCATACAAGTTTATTCATGAGGTGGAAGATTAAAGTGCCTAAATAAAGAATCAAATTGTTGATGTATTTGCTGCAGCTCAGTTAGGATTTGATCTTGTCGATGTTCAAGTCATTCTTGTCTTTGTTCGAATCGATCCATCCGAATCCCGATGTCTTCGACAGATGACGTGTGAGTTTGCTCCAATAGATGTGTTTCCTCAAAGGGATAGATCGGAGGAGATTGGGTACCCCTAAAGACTGGTGTTTCCGGTTCTGGTTCAGGTTGAGGGGGATCAGTTCTTCTTGGCATTCTAACCCAGTTACCGTTTCTATAAAAACATCTTAATCGGTGAAGTAGATTTTTATTAATTATGCTGAATCTATCTACTTTTATTACTTCTTCTTCCGGTGGTATTAGAATATCATAGGCTTTCATTATTCTAGTTATTATACCACCATATGGGAGCATCATGTCTTTTTTAGATAGTTCTAACATGTTTTGTTGGATTAGATAACCAAGGCAGATGTCATGTCCTTTCATGATCATATACATAGTTCCTAATTCTAATTGGCTTACTTAATCATGATGATATTGTTTAGGAAGAATGATGCTAGTTAGGATGTGATGAAGTACCTTAGTGTTTAGAGGCAGTAAATGTTCACAACTTTTAGGAACAAATTCTAAGTTCGGATTAGCAAAAATTGTTTATAGGGCTTCAACGTATGTTGTTCCAACATTTTCATCATCCCATGCTCCTTTAAAGTAAAGTCCTCTACTTTTCATGGGAATGCCTATCATGTCGCAAATGAATCTATCCGTAATCGAAATATGTTGTCCTAAGAGATAGGTGGACATCCTTTCTTCTTCATCTACTAGTATGTTGTTGTAAAACAATCTTACTAGTCTTGGATAGATGGGTTCATTAATTTGTAGGATAGGGAGTAGATCTAAGTTTGCAAACCACTGGATTGTTTCTAAGTCTCTTAGCTCACTTAAATCTACATATTTTCCCTTGTTAACATTCCTAAGTTCAAAAGAGAAAAATTTTTCAGCATGGTATTTTGAATCGAAAAGGGTGGAATCAAAATCTTCTACTAATCTCCTCTTTCCCTTGTCCCTTGAGGATCTTCTAGATCCCATAACTACTGCTGTTTAGAATAATAGTGATGAGCAAAAGCAAATGAATCAAGAAACAGAGTTTTAGAGATTACCTTAATGAGATCTTCAAGAGAGGGAAGGAATGTTGACGCTTTGCTTCGAAATGAAGAGTATTTGGGATGCTAAGATGAGGGAAATGGGGATGGAGGAGACTTAGGAGAGTAGAGGAGGGAAGGAAGTGAGTTGGGGTCGGTTTCACCGCCGGCCCTAGCTTGAGTTATAAAGGGGCAGAGTTGCGGGCGGTTGCACCTCTGGCTGGAGCGGTGGAACCGCTTGCAACCCGTGACAACTGGAGGTGCTACCTCCAACTGGGGCGGTGCCACCGCCTGGTGAACACTTGATCTGAAAATTTTTCGTCTTGAGGAGAGTTTTCATTCAACTTTTCCTACGTAATTACGTAAGAATTTTCAATTTAAGACAGGGACTTTGGTACGATCAAGGTAGATTTTTAACGTGTACATTCTCAATGTCGTACACAAGTTTGTGATAGTTTCTTCAAGTTGATAAGTTTTGCAAGATCATGACAAAGTTAGTGATTTCATGATACGAGTTAAGTTAGAAGGTTATGAAAGGATGAAATTGATGGGTTCGAAAATTCAGGGATATGTGAATTTGAGAATCATATGTTTCTAATTCTTGAAAAGTTAAACAGGATTGTATCTAGGTCGTATTTGTGATTTTACCCTTGTTGTTGTTTCCGAAGGTGACATAGCCTTCGTCTTTGCTAGTGAGCTTAGAGAATTGAGATGGATCTCCGGTCATATGCCTTGAGCATCCACTATCAAGGTACCATCTCTTGCTCCTAGCTTGCGATGATGTGGGTTTCTACAAGAAAGGATAATTTTTAGGTACCCATTTGCTTTTGGGTGCCTCAAAGATAGATCTATATTGTTTATCATGTTGCATAGAGTTTATCATGGTTCCTTTAGGAACCCAAATCAATTTGTTTGGACTAATTTTCTTGAATGGACAGTAAAGTGTCTTGTGTCCAATTTTGCAACAAAAGTTGCATTTTGCTTGGTGTTGAACATGTAAGATGGGGCCTTTTATAAAGGTGGTTGGATTTAGGTGAGGACTTCTCACAAATCAAATTCCACTTCTTTTTGGAACGTGACCCTTGTTTGCAAGGATCATGTTCAATGACTTGCTACCAACCTCGAATTTCTTCAAGGTGTCCTTGAGTAGCAGGTTTTCTTTTTGAAAAGTTTCTAGATCATGACATTTGATACATGAATTTAAACTATCATGATGTTCAATTTTTAACTTATCAAAATCACAAGTAAGACTATCATGTTCTTTTTTCAACAATTTATATTTTCTATTGATAATCTTGCATTCATCAAATAAGTCATGGAAGGCATTTAATAATTCATTGAAAGATAAATCAGCATCTAATAAATTCGTTACCTCCTCTCCGATGGCCATTAAGGCGTAATGAGCAACTTGCTCGGTGTTAGACTCCTCTTCTTTAGATGCGCTCGAATCATCCCATGTTGCTTTGAGCGCCTTCTTCTTTGTTGTTCTCTTCTTGGCTTGAGGATAGTCACTCTTGTAGTGTCCCGGCTTTTTGCACTCATAGCAAATAACTCGATCTTTCTTGGGTTCAAGTTTATTTTTAGTATCATTCTTAAACTTGTTTCATTTAATGAACTTTTTAAATTTTCTTGTTAGAAGTGCCAGGTCATCGTCACAGTCCTCATCACTTGAGTTTTCTCTCAAGTGGTCTTCCAAAGTTCTAAGTGCCATATCCTTCCTGTTCTTTGGAAGGATGTCTTCTTGCTCTTCATGAGCTTTGCAAGTCATCTCGTAGGTCATTAATGACCCAATTAGTTCTTCAAGAGGGAAGTTGTTTAGATCTTTTGCCTCTTGAATAGCAGTGACTTTAGGATCCCAACTCTTAGGAAGGGATCTTAGTATCTTATTTACGAGCTCAAAATCCGAAAAACTTTTTTCGAGTCCTTTTAGACCGTTGACAACATCCGTGAAATAGGTAAACATGTCGCCAATAGTCTCACTCGGTTTCATCCGAAAAAGTTCAAAAGAGTGTAACAAAAGATTGATTTTTGACTCTTTCACTCTACTTGTGCCTTCATGAGTCACCTCGAGTGTGTGCCAAATATCAAATGCAGTTTCACAAATCAAAACACGATTAAACTTGTTTTTGTCAAGTGCGCAAAATAAGGCATTCATAGCCTTTGCATTAAGAGCGAAAGCCTTCTTCTCCGAATCATTCCAATCGATCATTGGAAGAGAAGACTTTGAAAAACCATTCTCGACAAGATTCCAGAGTTCAACGTCCATAGAAATAAGGAAGATCCTCATTCGGGTCTTCCAATAGGTGTAGTCCGTCCCATTAAACATGGGTGGACGTGTAATGGAATGGCCCTCTTGGTTTCCGGCGTAAGCCATCTCTCTTGGGTTTTAATCCGTTTGAGAGTTAACCGGGCTCTGATACCAATTGTTAGGATCGAGAGCACTAAGAGGGGGGGGGAGTGAATTAGTGCAGCGGAAATCTTTCAGCGATTAAAAACGAAAGCTGCGTTTGTTTGATAGAAACTATTTTGATGCAAAAGCTGATTCTAAGATTACTTATGATTGAGTACAGTTTACGTCTAAACACAGTTTGCGTCTAAGTGCAGTTTACGCAGTTTGCGTCTAAATGCAGTTTGTATCTAAATGCAGATTGCGACTAAGCGCAGTTTGCATCTAAGTGCAGTTTGCATCTTAGGCTCAAATTGCGTCTAAGCGCAGTTTGCGCAAGTTGCGTCTAAGCGCAGATTGCGTCGAAGCTCAGATTGCGTCTAAGCGCAGTTTGCGTTTAAGCGCAGTTTGCGTCTTAAGCGCAGATTGCGTCTAAGCGCAGTTTGCGTCTAAACACAGTTTTACGTCAAAACGTAGATTCGGAAAGATTTGAACTTAGACACTCGTTCGTAAAAGCGCAGAAGTCAGTTTGCAGTTATAAATGGAATGTAAACGTAAACTGCAGAGAAACTCGTTCGTAAAAGCGCAGAAATCAGTTTGCAGTTATAAACAGAATCAAGACGTAAACGTAAACTACAAAGAAACTCATTCGTAAAAGCGCAGAAGACAGTTTGCAGTTATAAATAGAATCGAAATGTAAGTGTAAACCGCAATGTAGAGATCGTACGAAAACACCGATTTACGTCTGAATGCAGATTCGGAAAGAACAGAACTTAGAAACTTGTTTGTAAAAGCGCAGAGAGCAGTAGCTATGTAGGAGGTTTGCAGTAATGATGAAGTGCTCAAAATGAAAGCAAACCAGAGATTTAGAGTGGTTCGGTCAGTCTTGACCTACTCCACTTTTGGCTTCCTCCACCGACGAGGTCACCGACGTCAACTAGAGGCCTTCCTTCAATAGGCGAAGGCCAACTGCCCTTTTACAGTTTCACTCCTTTTGACGGGCTCAGGAGACAACCCTTACAGAACCTTTCTCTCCTCTCTTTACAACTCAAGACTTGAAGAACAGAAGGAGGAGAACTTTTGGACTTAAACATAAATTTGAGCTGTTAGAATCACAGAAAAGATCAAGAATTCGGTGTAGTTCTGTATCTTTTCAGTGCTGAATGGGTGGGGTATTTATAGGCCCCAACCCAGTTCAAATTTGGAGCTCAAAACGATCAAATCCCGGAATTCCGGGATCAGGCGGTTGCACCTCCTGACTGGAGAGGTTGCACCGCCTGGCAGAGCTCGAAGACTGAGCCTCTGGGCGGTGCCACCTCTGTCAGGGGCGGTTGCACCTCTCTGCCAGAGCTCAAAGACCGAGCTCAGGCAGTTGCACCCCTGATTGGGGAGGTTGCACCGCCTGGCAGAGCTCGAAACTTGAGCTCTGGCGGTGCTACCTCCTGACAGAGGAGGTTGCACCGCCCAGTCTCGCTCGGAGACTGAGCCCTGGGCGGTTGCACCTCTTGGCTGGGGCGGTTGCACCACCCAGTCTCGCTGGGAGACATAGCCTGGGCGGTGCTACCTCCCTGCCTGGGCGGTTGCACCTCCCACAGCAACTTGGGTCCGAATGGGTTGAACCATTCGACCCAATTTGAGTTCTTCAGGGGCCCAATTGCCCCAAGATTAAGCTAATGGGATCACCTCCCATTTCTAACTTAATCAAAGTGCTAACTACGATTATTTCCTAAGACATATTCTGCAGCTTGCTTCGATGCGTCACTCGCTTCTTCCGGCGAGTTTCCGGCGAACTTCCGTCGATCATCCGATGAACCCTCGGTGATTCTCCTGCGGACTTCCGGCAAACTAGTGGACTGCGACGATCCACTTGGCAAGTTCCGACGAGCTCCATTGGCAAGCTTCTGGACTTCTCGGATTTGTTCCCGCAGAACCTCCGACGACTGTCCGAACTTCCGTCGAGCTCTCGAACTCCCAACGTGATCATTGTCATGACTCCCGCGCAACTCCTGCTGCATGTCTTACTTTCATCGTAGTTAATCCTGCACACTTATCTCAACACACTGATTAGTCAAACAATTGTCAATTGACTTCATCATCAAAATCCGAGATTCAACAATACATTCCCATTTCCATTCAGGAATATCTAAAGGCTGCAATAAACCTCCAGGTTTTTGGTGTTCTACTTTGATTTGCTGACAAGTCAAATACTTTGAAACATATATTACAATCTCCTTCTTCATGCCTTCCCACCAATAATGACTTTGGAGATCTCTATACATCTTAGTGCTACCAGAATGCATGGTGTACTTTGAATTATGACCTTCCCTCAGGATTTTGATTTTTTTGATATCTGAGTCATTTGGAACACATATTCTATCCCCAAATCTCAATAGGCCATCCTCTGAAACTCGAAAATTCAGTTTCAATCCCTTTTCTACTTCATTCCTTAAGCAGATCAAGCGTCGATCTCATAGTTACCCTTCTTTAATTTATTGAATGAGATCATATTGCACTTGGATGGAGGCCATTAATATCATTGTGTCTTGCCCATTTCTCATAACATTCAAATCATAATTCTCTTCTAATAACTTCCATTGCTTCACAACCAAAGTCGTCATAAAACTTATAGATTTTCTACTAAGGGCATCTGCTACAACATTAGCTTTACTCGGGTGATAACGAATGGTACAATCATAATCCTTTAGAAGTTCTATCCATCTCCGCTGCCTCATGTTTAACTATTTTTGAGTAAAAATATACTTTAAACTCTTATGATCAGTAAAAATTTCAAATGTTCGCCCATACAAGTAATGCCTCCAAATCTTTAGAGCAAAAACAATTGCTGTCAATTCCAAATCATGAGTTGGATAATTCAGTTCATAACTCTTTAGTTGTCTAGAAGCATAAGCAATCACTTTCCCTTCTTGCATCAAAACACATCCAAGGCCCTTTCTTGAGGCATCAGTATAAACCATTAATCCCTCATCATCACTTGGAATAGTGAGAATAGGGGCACTAGTCAATTTCCTTTTTAACTCTTGAAAACTTTGCTCACAATCATCACCCCATACAAATTTCATATTGTTTTGAGTGAGTCTGGTGAGAGATTGAGCGATTCGAGAAAATCTCTCCATAAATCTCCCATAATAACTTGTCATACCCAAGAAGCTTCTAACTTCTGTTACATTTGTTGGTACTTCCCACTTAACTACAGCTTCCACTTTCATTGGATCAATAGATGCGCCCTTCCCTGAAATCACATGGCCTAAGAAAGCAATTTCGTTCAACCAAAATTCACATTTGTTGAATGTTGCATACAACTTTTTTTTTCTCTTAGTATGGACAATATAGTTCTCAAGTGTTCCTCAAACTCCTGATTACTCCTTGAATATACTAATATGTCATCAATGAATACAATCACACAATCATCTAAGAATGGCTGAAATATCCTATTCATCAGTTCCATAAAAGCTGTAGGGGCATTAGTTAAATCAAAAGGCATCACTAAGAATTCTTAGTGACCATATTGAGTTCTAAAAACTATTTTTGGAATATCCTCCTTCATGATCTTCAACTGATAGTAACCTGACCTTAAATCAATTTTGGAGAATACTTATGCACCCTGCAATTGATCAAACAAATCATCAATTCTAGATAGGGGATACTTGTTTTTTATGGTCACCTGATTCAATTGTCTATAATCAATACAAAGCCTTAATGTTCTATCATTCTTCTTAACTAATAGCACCGGAGCACCCCATGGTGAAACACTGGGTCGAATGAAACCCTTGTCTAATAGTTCTTGTAGTTGCTTTTTCAATTCTTCTAACTCGAGTGGTGCCATTCTGTAAGGAGGCTTAGATATTGGGGTTGTCTCAGGGACCAAATCAATAGTAAATTCACCCTCTCTATCTGGTGGTAAACTAGGCAAGTCATCTGGAAATACATTAAGCAAGGAGGTAAATCATGCCCAATACTCTCAAAATAAAAGATGGGATGATCTAGTATGCAAAAAGTGATCATTTTGTATAACAATCTACACTGGTATGATTGGACGATAGTCAATCCATACTTAGTATAATATCAAAACTCCAAATATCTAGGAGAACCAAATCAGCAAGAAGTTCATGTTCTCTAATAGAAATCAAACAAGATGACCAAATCGAGTTTGTTATCAAACAATCCCCAATAGCCGTATTTACATATAGCATATAATCCAGTGGTTCAGGTTGAATGCCTATGTGATAAGCAAAATATTGCGAATCAAATCATAGATGAGACACATGGTCAAACAAATATTTGCATTCTTTCAGAAACATTAATAATACCTTCGACCACTAATTCAGAAGTTTTAGAATCATATTCAGTGATAGCATATACTCTAACATGGGCTGATGATTTATGAGACAGTGATTCTTTCTTATTGTTTAAAGGACAGTCTTTTATTTTATGATCCAAATTTCCACGAGCAAAATAGGCTCCAGTCACCTACAAATACAAACTTATTTCATAATCTAACTCGCATCGTACACAGGACTGAATCTTTTGTGATGACTTCCCTTTTCAAATCGATAATGTCTTGACCCTCTTATTATCACATTCTGATTCATTTATAAACTTTTTTTTTTTGGTAAACTTGTCCATGCTATTCCTATCCTTGTTCTCCAGAAATTCTTTTAATCATCAAAACAATTTCGTACATCAAATATCTTCTCCAATCGCATCATCTATTTTTCCGCTACCAATGTATTAGGTTCAACCAACTTCTACTACGCCACTCTGATTTAATATCCCCG
Organism: Musa acuminata AAA Group; assembly: GCF_036884655.1. Classification (NCBI taxonomy): domain Eukaryota; kingdom Viridiplantae; phylum Streptophyta; class Magnoliopsida; order Zingiberales; family Musaceae; genus Musa; species Musa acuminata. Next base: position 31,627,137 of record NC_088349.1, on the reverse strand, counting down.
ATCAACCCTTTTATCGCACTTAATTAATCAAAAGCAGATGAAGTAGGAGGACTAAATGTCCTCGTCATCCTAGATTCCTAAAATGCATCAAAGAAAAATTTCACCAATCACTATAGTTCACTAGACCTCAATATATTTTGCACGTCAACATATCAAATATTTCAGTGATCCTCAAACCATGCTCTGATACCACTCTGTCACGCCCCTCCCGAATTTAATTTTCATTCAGGAGGTGTGAACCTAACTCAAGATTGATAATATTATAATTCAACAAACAATTCAGGATCCAATCACACATTTGAGGTCGCTAAGAAAAATATTCAAGTCATTCACCTCTACAATTCATAATTCACAAAACCTGTGCAGTTTATAATCATACATCATGTTACTAGATGATTCTTAAAATCCAAAAGCAACTTAACTAAATCATAACTATATCATAAATCCATAAGCGTGGCAATTAATGCAATCACAAAACCTACTACATGTTTATATCAGTATACAGTTTAAACTTAACATTTTCAAAATCCTGATGTAAGAGGTACTTTTCAAATATTTACAAGATACATCAATCTAGATTTGTCATTGATATTTCATTACACCCAAAAAGAACTTATACAACATCAACCTATCAAGTACGAAATATTTGTCCCAAAATCTTCTAGCCTTCCACTGCCTCAACCCAATTTACACATTTTAGTGAGCGATAAGTTATCCTGAAAAATTTATATACCAACGAGGTGAGCATATAAAGCTCAGCAAATGACTAACATATCCATAGCAAAGAGGACAGGTTTCAAACAAATAAGGTATCAAAATACAAAGTAGAGATACAAGATAAAACAGTAGCATATTTTGTTTGAATGTAGAATTACGATGTCGTATCGTTTGAAGCACGTTCTGTTCATACAATCGAGGAAAGGTAATTTGGAGCATATCATTAGCATAAGGAGCATATCGATGACATATGGTAATTTCTAGGCATAATAAAGACGTAAGAAGTATTTTGGATATCAATGGCATATGAAACAGTTCGGAACATATCAATGGTGAATGAAATGCTTCAGAACGTATCAATGGCATATAGAAATATTTCGGAAGCATAAGAAGCATTTCAGAACATATCAAAGAACAAATACGAAATAGAAGCTTAAACATCGTACTCTAGCATAGTGCATGTGAGGTTTAACTCAGTGGTGGCTCCACGCCGTGATGAGTTCTCGACTATATCTACGGGTAGCCCTTTCCTACTCGAGCCCTCTCACCCTGCCCAAGTGCTAGGTTGGCTCTGAATTTCATATCAAACAGATAGAAGGTGAAGTGGGATCATAACATAATATGGTCCATCCATTTCTGAATGACCACCAAACATAAGTCTCCCACGTTTGGGAGCTCCATCCAACCCACGTCTGAGTGAAGTCATAGGGGCCGACAGAGCATTGCGGGCTTTAAGCATAACTCCCTTTACAATTTCTAGCAAAGGTTCACATTTATCTCACAAACACCGGAGTACAAAGGGACAGTATGAATAATGAAATTAGCATATATTGGAAGCACATGCGGAACAACGAAATGTACATATGCCTTTCGAGTCAATACGATACAAACATAATCTTTCACAAATGTATTCAGATTTGAAAGGAAACAAAAGCAAGAGCATACAAGGATTTCAAGAAATCATATATAGCTCAATTGAAATAACAAAGTTAAATAAATTCAATGTCCAAAGAAATGAAACTGGAAGAGGCACATATCGAAAGCAAATGCGGAACAATGGGATGCATGTGCCGAATCATTACGATGCAAACATGATCTTTAGATGATAGCTGCAGATGTACAAATAAATAAAGGACAAAAGTATATAGGAATTTAAGGTAATAATGTAAAGCTTAACTGAAGTAAGAGTTTTTTTGCCGAAATCGATTTCTAAAGAGAAGAAACAAGGAAAGCCGAAATCGACCAAAGCTCGATTCTGACAGAATTTGATAGGAACATTATATGAACTATTTGGATAACCAATTATGCTCCAATTTATACAAAATAGGTGTCATTAGAAAGCTTTGTCAATCTAATTTTAGGAAAATCAATTTTAGCAAGAACTAGAATTTACAATAGGTAGTTACAGATAATTTCGTAGCAAAAGGTCTGAAAATATTAGCTCTATTTTACTGAATCCATAGGGTCAATGAAAGCAGATGTTTCAGTTAGCAATTGTACTCCAAAAATTTCAAATCAGGTAAATACAAAAATCATTTTGAGTCTAGCTTCGAATAAATCATACTTTGTATAAATCTGAGTTCACAGTAGAAAGTTATAAGTAGTTAAGCAACAAGAGATCAGCAATTTCAGTCCCTATTTTATAGAATCTATAGGGTTAATTTAAATAGAAGTCTTAGTAGGCATTTAAACTACAAATCTTTCGATATTAGTATCAAAATAAATATTTTTTTGTCTACTTTCAAATGGAATAGGTCTTGTCTAAATCAGAGTTTATTACAAAATGTTATGACTGAAACATTGCATAGAGGTCAGATTATCGAAAAATTACAGATTCATAGTTTTATATCAAAACGAAAGAAGGTCTAGTTCTCAGTTGAAATCTTTCAAATTTTGCAGAATAAAAATGGAAACAGAGATTAAGGTTACTGTGGGATGAGGTTAGAACACTTGCCTTAAAATTATTTGAATCCCAAATGTGGGAAAATTGATGAAAAACCTCAAGCTCTTCTTCTTCTTCTTCTTCTTCTTCTTCTTCTTCTTCTTCTTCTTCTTCTTCTTCTTATTCCCTTCTCTTCTCAAACTCACATTGGCTGCAACTCTTCAGGTTTGTTACCTTTCATCTAATTATTTGGGTTTTGGCTAATGCAAAAGTTGCAAGGTGTCATGCATGCATGAAAGGGGCTAGGTGTCATCTTTAGAGCAAAGATAAGTGGCACAAACCTTAGGTTATTTAGTGACACATGTCCATTATTTTTTTTTTAACTTAAATCTAAATCTTTCATAAATTATATCAAAATTCTAATATTTACTTTTAGGTCCCTAACCATAAACTTTTAATATAATATCATTTAATATAAAATAATTATTAAATAATCCTTATTTTTACAAACAAACCTTTTACTAAATTTTTAAAAATGGGGGATGTTATAAACTTTGTGTTTCTAGAGTTAAAAACCCTTGTAAAGTATAGAGTCCCTCCTCCAAAAGTTTAGAGATCATTCTAAGGGAGAGTGTGAGGGAAGCTTTTAAAAAGGGGGTGTAAAGGTTCTCTCTTGAGCCTGCAAAAGGAGAATAGAGTTGTAAAAAGGTGGTTGGTCTTCACCTATTATAGGAAAACTATTAGTGAATACCGATGGCCTCGACGGAAGAGGAATCGGGAGTGGATGTAGGTCACGACGACCAAACTACTATAAAACTCGATTTGCATTTACTTTAAGCTATTTAATTTCATTGCAAACTGCCTTACTTACTTTACCTTTTCATTGCACTCTTCCGTATGCTTTCAAGTTAAACTCACATTTTTATATCAATTTTCATCGAATGTATGAAAGATTTCAAATTGACGTGATTTTAACCGTTGCACTAATTCACCCCCCCTCTTAGTGTCGATTCATTCCTAACAGTTGGTATCAGAGCCACGTATTTCTCATTTGGTTTAAAACCCAAGAGAAATACCTCTTTATGACTTTCAAGAGGGTCACTCTGTCATTTGTCCTCTCATGTTCAATGGGACAAATTATACTTATTGGAGAACTCGAGTGAGAGTTTTTTTGCTTTCTATGGATTTGAATTTATGGAATATTATTGAAAGTGATTTTCAAAAGTCTTCTACTCCAATAAAAGAATGGAATGATTTGGAGAAGAAAACTTTTTCTTTAAATGCTAGAGTTGTGAACACTCTATTTTGTGCTTTGGATAAAACTAGGTTTAATCAAGTTTCTACTTGCGAAACAACTTTCGATATATGGCACACTCTCGAAATCATACATGAAAGCACTAGTAGAGTAAAAGATTCTAAGATAAATCTTTTAGTGTATGATTTTAAACTTTTTCGAATGAGGCCAAGCGAAACCATTGTTGCCATGTACACTCGTTTTACAGATGTCGTCAATGGTTTAAAAGCTCCTGGCAAATGCTTTTCTAATTTTGAACTCGTTAACAAGATCTTAAGATCTCTTTCTAAAAATTAGAAATTGAAAGTAACGACAATACAAGAAACAAAGGATTTAAATAAATTATCACTTGAAGAACTTATTGGGTCCTTGATGACCTATGAAATGACTCATGATGCACTTGACGAACATGAAAACCACCTTCCAAAGAACATGAAGGATTTGACACTTCGAAAAATATGTTCTTCCCTTCTTCTTTCTTATTTACAATGACAAAAGGGGGAAAGAAAATAGCTAATATCTTAAGAGAACCAAATTTGCTAGCTTGAATGATAAACTTAGACATGTTAGAGCTCCCAAATGCATAAATTCTTCTTATATATTTTTTGGATCATGATCTTGATTTCTTGAATTTTAGACTTGATCTTTCTTTTTTGATGATTGAATAATGATTGGAATATTGATGTAATTATAAATGATGATTTGGTATTATGCATGCAATGATGAAATATTCATGATGAAAAATTGTTTTGACATTCATAACTTGAATTTTCATCTTTGTTATTTATCTTTGTCATAATTTAAAAATTATTATAAAGAAAAAAACAATTACAAAATTTTAGAATTGCTAGTGTGCACATCTCAAAAGAGAAAGATTTGCTAGCTTGCACAATTCAAAGAAGATGCAAAAATATGCTAGAAAAGCAAAGATTACTAACTTGCATATTTCAAGAAGCAAAAGTTATTTCTTGAACATCTCAAATATTGTTAGCTTACATATTCTAAAATGATGCATTGCTATCTTGCTAGCTTGCTATCTTGCATTCTTTTTCAAAAACTTGCTAGCCTTCATACTTCAAAGAGAAGTAACACTTGTAAAATTTGCTAGTTTGCATATTTCAAGAAGTGCAAAAATATACTATCTTGCACATCGCAAAGCAAAGCAAACTTGTTAAAACTTATCATATCGTAAAAATTTCTAGCTTGCATGATGATAAACCTTGAGATTATGTTTATAATACAATAATTTGAAACTTGTTAGTTGCACTTCTCCTTTTTGTTGATGACAAAGGGGAAGAAGTTATGATGACAATCATGCATGGAATGATGAATTATAAATTTGATTATGCATGATTTTATGATGACATGTTGCAAATATTCTTGATTAAATTTGCCTTGACTTGAATTCATTTTGAATTCAAGGTTCTATCAATATGCCATATTGATAGGGGGAGTTTAGTTTAAACTCCGTCATCAATTAGTTGTCATCATAAAAAAGGGGGAGATTGTTGAATATTGGATTTTGATGATGAAATTAATTGATGAGTTTTTGATCTAATTTGTGTTTTGAGTGACGCAGGACTAGCTTCAATCAAGGAGAGGCAAATTGATTAAAGCTTGAGGAATTAGATGTTGGGCCAAGAGTGAACATGTCAGAAGATTGGACGTCGGGCTAGAGGATCGATCGACCTGTCGGCAGAAGACTTCATGCCATAAATTCGAGCATTAGGCTGAAGGAATGGACATTGTGCCATGGAGATCGGAGTTGCAGAGATCAACATGCCGATTAGGCAAACAGACACAAATGAGGATGATTCGCCGAAGGATTGGACAAAGTGCCGATGAACCAATGACATTCCAGACAAAAGATTTATGCTTTTTAATCATTTATCTAAGATCGAAATAGTTTAATAGGCTAATTGAGTTAGCTTTAGGTGTAACTATGCTAACTCAATTAGGGGCCAATTGGCCCTTAGTTGAGATTGATTTGGGCCCATTGGGAGGCCCATTCAGTGATCCAAAAGTTGGGTCAGGCAGTGGCACCGCTAGAATAGGCGGTGGAACCGCTTGTGAGTTGAAAAACTAAAAAAACTCGATCTCTGTGGCTGTCAAGCGGTGGTACCGATAGTCTAGGTGGTGGTACCGCACAGACATAGTCTCCCAGGCAGTAGTATCACTAGACTGGGTGGCGGTACCACTCGTGTTAGGCTGCATGCGGTGGTGCCGCCCGTACCCCGAAATCTCTGGGATTTGAATTTTGGTTCCAAGTTTTGAAGTCATTTGGGGTCTATAAATACCCCAGCTATTCTTGCATGGAGAAGCAAGAAAAGTGAACAAAAACTCTATGTTTCTAGTGTTGAAAACCCTTGTAAAGTATAGAGTCCCTCCTCCTAAAGTTTAGAGATCATTCTAAGGGAGAGTATGAGAGAAGCTTTTAAAACCGGGGTGTAAAGGATCTCTCTTGAGTTTGCAAAAGGAGAATAGAGTTGTAAGAAGGTGGTTGGTCTTCGCCTATTGAAGAAAGACCGTTAGCAGATGCCGGTGGCCTCGACGGAAGAGAAATCGAGAGTGAATGGAGGTCATGATGACTGAACCACTATAAAACTCAGTTTGCATTTACTTTAAGCTATTTACTTTCATTGCAAACTATCTTACATAATTTACCTTCTCATTACACTCTTCTGTATGCTTTCAAGTTAAACTCACATTTCCGATATCAGTTTTCATCGAACGAATGAAAGATTTTAAACCGACGTGATTTTTACCGCTGCACTAATTCACACCCCCACCCCAACCACCCCCCCCCCCCCCCCCCCCCCTGCGTCTTAGTGCCGATTCATTCTTAACACAGTCGGCAGCCCACTAGTGTTGCTACTAGCAGCTCGCATGCAGAGGTGCCATGGTGTAGCGGTGCAGTGGGGCAGCGGTGCTTACAGCCACTGGACCCACGGGCAGAGGCGCCGCGGGGCAGCGGAGCCTGCGGCCACTACGCTCGTGGGCAGAATGATAGAACCCTTGTAGATTCTAAACTTGGGATTGATCTCTTTAGGGGATCAGCCTCCTTGGAACTTTATAGGGGTTTCTCCCTCCAAGTTGCTGCTCAAAGGGTGCAGAAAAGATTCATCTATTGCTTATCAAAAGATGAGGAATACATGACTATTTATAGGATTTCTAAACCCTAACTTCTAATAGGACTCCTACTCAAGACTCCTACTTCTAACCAACTCCTAATAGGACTTCTACTCAAGACTCCTATTCCTTTACAACTCCTAATTCTTCTCTAAGAAACAACCTCCTAACCCTAGCCGGCCTCTTCACCTCTTTAATAGGGGTCGGCTTAGGTAGGTTTTACATGAATGTCCCTCTCAATTAGGACTCTCCTAGCTAGAGTTCTAATAGACCGCCCTCTTCAAATTAGCCTTGTCCTCGAGGCTAACGATTCATGAATTTTGGAAATTTGATCTTCAAGTCATCATAGTTCTCCCAAGTGGCATCTTCTGTTAGTAGGTTCACCCAGTGTATTAGCACTTTAGTAGTGGGTCATCGTCGTCGAGTCACGATCCGTCGATCAATAATGGTACTTGGCTGGGTCTGGAGTTCTCCTTGGATAGTCATATTTGGTGGGTGGCTTTGGGCTGTCTCTAAGCACCTATTTACTACTTTTGTCTGGCCGTCGATTTGTGGGTGATATGTCGTACTCCTTTTCAATTTAATACCCTGCATATGGAATAACTTTATCTAAAATCTGCTCGTGAAGATGCAAGTAGAATTTATCATAAGCACAATGCGTCCCTTATAGTGTAATTCTTTTAAGTCCCAATTGTAATGAGCCATGGAGCTTGGTGCTTCCTCCAATTTTTTTATAATCTTACTAGTCTCTGAATCTTCCTGCCATTCAATTTTAATATCCTCAAGGAAGTCATTGGTCGGAAGTGAAATGGCCGAAACTTCAGCTTGCTCGGGTAGCTGCGAAAGCGCATCTGCAAGAACATTCTCTTTCCCCTTTTTGTAAGTTATTTCATAATCAAATCCAAGAAGTTTTGTTGCCTATTCTTGCTGCTCAAGGGATGATATCTTTCACTCCAAAAAGTACTTGAGGATTTTATGGTCGGTTTTAATTTGAAATCGTCGACCAATCAAGTAGGGTCTCCACCTCGCTGCTCAGGGGATGATATCTTTCGCTCCAAATCGTTGGTTGAAATCTAGTAGTGTTAGCACCGTGCTAGTAGTAATAATTTAAAGTTGTTTCAAATGGATGTTAAAAGCGCTTTTCTTAATGACTTTATTTCCGAAGAAGTTTATGTTGAACAACCTCCTGGATTTGAAAATAATAGCCTCCCTAATCATGTGTTTAGATTAACTAAAGCTCTATATGGTTTAAAACAAGCTCCGAGGGCTTGGTATGAGAGACTTAGTTCTTTTCTTATTGAAAATAATTTCACAAAAGGTAAGGTTGATACTACATTGTTCATCAAGAATTTTGAAAATAATTTTCTCATTGTACAGATTTATGTTGATGATATTATCTTTGGTTCTATGAATGAATCTCTTTGTGAATCTTTTGCTAAAACTATGAGTCTTGAATTCGAAATGAGTTTAATGGGAGAATTAACATTCTTCTTAGGCTTACAAATCAAACAACTAAGCAATGACATCTTTATTAGTCAAACTAAATATGCTATGAATTTACTGAAAAAGTTTAATATGAATAACTCAAAAGCTATTAACACTCCTATGAGCACCTCCACTAAGTTAGAAATTGATGAAAGTGGAGAAAGCTTCGATCAAAAAACTTATAGGGGTATGATAGGAAGTTTACTTTACCTCATTGCAATTAGACCAGATATCATGTTCAGTGTAGGACTTTGTGCTAGATTTCAATCAAACCCTAAGATATCTCATCTCAAAGCAGTTAAAAGAATACTTAGATATCTTAATGGTACCATAAATCTAGGATTATGGTACCCAAAATCAGAGAATCTTGAGTTAATTGCTTATGCTGATGCGGACTTTGCTGGCTGTAGACTAGATAGAAAAAGCACATCAGGAACATGTCAATTTTTAGGACATGCCCTTGTTTCCTGGTCATCTAAGAAACAAAACTCGGTTGCACTTTCAACAATCGAAGCTGAATATATTGCAGCAAGTGTATGCTGTGCACAAGTTGTATGGATGAAGAACACCTTAGAAGATTATAAAATTCATCTTAAAAATATTCCTATTAAATGTGATAACACAAGTGCAATATGCTTAACGAAAAATCCTATACAACACTCAAGAACAAAACATATTGATATTAGACATCAGTTTATACGAGATCATGTTACTAATCATGATGTAATCATAGAATTCATTGATACTAAACATCAACTAGCTGATATTTTTATAAAACCTCTAAATGAAGAACAATTTGATTTCATAAGAAGAGAGTTAGGAATGTTGATGTGTCCGAGTACATAAACTAGTTAAAATTATCTTTCAGACCTTATTGAATGATCAAATCACTTGATTGCCATTACATGCCAAAATAACATGTTGGAAATTATGTACTGAATACAAAAATTTCCATAACAATAAGCATGTTTTGTCTTCATGATTGTATTTGAAAATCTGTAGCATAGTCTTGTCCGAATGCATGAAAGTGTTCATTTCATGTGTGGATTCGCTTAACAATTGGTATCATAAAAATTGGATTTTCTCATACACTTATATGTGAAAAATATTTTTCTGAAATGGATTTGATGAAATGATTCCTGCTTATGAATTCCATGTTGAAATATGAGTGATAGTGTTTTTACTTGCAAAGATTTGCTTCACATACATATCTTGATACCTGAACCATGATTTAATCTCTCATCGGTTTTAACTTCACTTAGTGTAAACTCACAAATAGCTGGTATCACAAATGACCTTCCTCCTTCATGCAAAAAGATTATAACAAATAAAAAGGAAGAAGTATTCAAAGTGATCTACTTATCATGCTTGTATAATTGATTTCCTATCACTTACTATTGGAAAATAACATGAACCGAGTAAAGGCATGAACAATTATCACACTGATGCTTAAAATTTACTTATATTGTTCTCTTGGTATCACAATTACCATGCTTTTTGTTGATGACAAATGGGGAGAAATATATAAGTATTAATGCCATGCTTGCATCACCAAGAGACACAATGATTGCTATAATTTGTATTATACCTTGTTTGCATCATGTCAAGATATCAAACAAAAAACTTGCATCGTAATTTTACGTATTGATATCTTACCATGTGATGAAATTCAATAATTGCTAAAACATCATTTGAAATGTGTTCATCATGTAATGATATCAAAATCTTACTTCGCAGTTTTACATGTTGCTATCTTACAATATGATGAATTGCTACTATTACCATCATTCAAATTTGAAACGTAAAATTTGAAAATGAATGTCAAGCCTTGACATCATCTTCAGAGAGATACATCATGATGGGAATCATGATGGGAGTATTGATAAGTTTAAATGATTTTAACTTATCTCTTGAATTCAAAGGTTTTGAATTCAAGAAAGACTTATCTCAAGTATGGCATATAGACAGGGGGAGTTAAGGTTAACTCCATTATCAATTGATTGTCATCATCAAAAAGGGGGAGATTGTTGAATCTCGGATTTTGATGATGAAGTCAATTGTCATTTGTTATCTAATCCATATGTTGAGATAAGTGTGCAGGATTAACTATGATAAAAGTAGGACATGTAGTAGGAGTTGCGCCGGAGTCAAGACAATGATCACGTTCGGAGTTTGAGAGTTCGACGGAAGTTCGGACAGTCGTTGGAGGTTCTGTAGGAACAAATCCGAGAAGTCCATGAGCTTGCCAAAGAAGCTCGTCGGAACTCGCCAAGTGGATCATCGTAAGTCCAGGAGTTTGCCGGAAGTCCGCAGGAGCATCACCAAGGGTTTATCGGAAGTTCGCCGGAAGCTCGCCGGAAGAAGTGATTGACGCACCGGAGCAAGTTACAGTAAATGTCTTAGGGAATATCGTAGTTTGCACAATGATTAAGTTAGAAATGGGAGGTTATCCCATTAACTTAATCTTGGGGCAATTGGGCCCCTGAAAAACCCAAATTGGGCCGAATGGATCAACCCATTCGGACCCTGATTTCTGCCAGGCGGTTGAACCGCCTAAGGCAGGAGGTTGCACCGCCTGGGCTCAGTCTCCGAGCGAGACTGGGAGGTGCAACCGCTCCAGCCAAGCGGTGGCACCGCCTGGGCTTAGTCTCCGAGCGAGACTAGGCGGTGCAACCTCCCCTGACAGGAGGTGGCACCGCCTGGGCTCGATCTCCGAGCACTGGCTTAGCGGTGCAACCGCCTCAGTCAGGAGGTTGCACCGCCTGAGCTTGGTCTTCGAGCTCTGGCAAGAGGTGCAACCGCCCCTGACAGGAGGTGGCATCGCCTAGAGGCTCAGTCTTCGAGCTCTGCTAGGCGGTGCAACCGCTCCAGTCAGGAGGTGCAACCGCCTGATCCCGGAATTCCGGGAATTGACAGTTTTGAGCTCCAAATTTGAACTGGGTTGGGGCCTATAAATACCCCACCTATTCAGCACTGAAAGGGAACAGAATACACTCCGAAATGTTGATCTTGTTCTGTGATTTTTAGAACTCAAAATTGTTGTAAAGGTCAAAAGTCCTTCTCCCTCTTTTCTTTCAAGTTCTGAGCTATAAAGAGAGGAGAGAAAATTCTATAAGGGTTGTCTCCTAAGCCCGTCAAAAGGAATGAAACTGTAAAAGGATGGTTGGCCTTCGCCTATTGAAGGAAGGCCTCTAGTTGACGTCGGTGACCTCGTCGGTGGAGGAAGCCAAAAGTGGAGTAGGTCAAGATTGACCGAACCACTCTAAATCTCTGTTTGCATTTATTTTGAGCATTTTATCTTTACTGCAAACCTCCTCTAAAGCTTATTGCTTTCTGTGCATATAAGATCGGGTTTCAGCTTTGCACTTTCCGAATCAACGTTTAGACGTAAATCTGTTTTTTCGTACGATCATCATATTTCAGTTTGCGTTTACATTTTGATTTCTATCTTAACTGCAAACTGCCTTAATATCCTTGCTTAAGCTGTATCTCACCTAATCAAGTGATTTACGAATCAGCATTTAGACGTAAATCAGTTTCTTCGTACGAACGTCATATTTCAGTTTGCGCTCATATTCTGGTTTTCATCATAATTGCAAACTGCCTTCATAGATTGACTTTAACGTCATCTCGCTTGATCTTAAGTTAAAGTAATCTTAGAATCAGCTTTCACACCGAAATCATTTTTATCGTTCGAACGTTTTTATCGTCGAAAGATTTCCGCTGCACTAATTCACCCCCCCTCTTAGTGCTCTTGATCCTAACAGTCATATGTTACTCGAGAGGGAAATCGAGATAATCGGACAGACTAGTGTGCTGTATACCAGTCCATATGATGGATGCAGTTGGTATTATAGTTGCTCATGTGGGGACACTAGGGATACATGTGCTCATTGGAGAATGAGTTCACTAATTGATTTGCTTATGTAATGCTGAATGGTTGATGATGCCTTATTATCACACAGCGATTCCGTAGTCCCAATGGTGTATCTGGTCCATAGACTTGAGACACCAAGGATGTCCTTTATGAGTGCTCCACTCTTTGATACCAAACTTTTAGGTTTGAATGTCTAAGATATAGCACAACCGGTCTTCGGGAGTAGTAGTCAACCTTACAAGGGCTATTGAGTGTCAATAGAGGATCATTCACTCTCGGTGTCATGAGAGAAATGTCCCATATGTTCTTACTTAGACAAATCCCTAGTCAAGGTTATTCGGATTGAGAGACAAAGAGTTCTCCGAGAGAATCTGACTAGAGTAAGACTCGAATAAAAACCATATGGGTCTAACAACACCATGCCCAATATACGATCTCTAAGATATTAGATAGATGAGGGACTATAGGTACATGGTAACTAAGGACAGACATGTCCAATGGATTGGATTCTCTTGTATCATCTAGGGACTACGACATAGTGGCCTAGTACGTTCGCAGTCGATGAGTCGAGTGAATTATTAAGGAGATAATAATTCACTGAGCCAGAAGGAGTTCTTATAGGTATAACTCATGGCCAGCTTAATATTAGGCCTAGAGGGTCACACGCATATGGTAGGCGTTATGACAAGTAGAGGTTCGGATATGAGATATCCGCCGAAGCTTCTATCTTATTGGATATCCAATAAGTCCCTGAATTATTGGATCCCATGGACGAGATCCAATAAGAGCCTATGAGAGATTATTGGATAGAGATCCACTAATCTAAGAGGCTTTGGTAGTTGGATGGAGATCCAATACATAATAGGGGACGATCCATTAGGGTTAAGTTGATAGGGGACCTCTATAAATAGGAGGGATTCAATGGTTCATTAGCTAGAGCCTTTGCTTGCCTCTCCTATTCTCCTCCCCCTCTCCATCTCAGAGCAGGCCTGGAGTTTTGAGGAGTGTTGTCGCAACCCTACTGTGTGGATCACCACTAGAGAAGAGGGTGCTTGATCTCCTTTAACCTCTCTTAGAGATCTGTAGGGACACAGGGATATACGATCTCCCTAGGTAACATAATCTATTCTATATGTAGTTTTAAGTTTCACGGATTTTTGTGCACCAATCTTCGCACGATGACAAACATATCTTTGGGAATTAGGGATTTTGTTTTCTGTTCTTCCACTACACATGTGATGTCGCCCCTAGGATTTCCCACTTTGAGGCTGAGCCTCAGACGGTTCCACCGCCCACCCTGGGTAGTGCCATAACCTGGCAAGGCTCCAAGTGGCCAAGTGGGCCTTCCATCTAGCCTAACTCAACCTTGTTTTAGGCCCAATTGGTCCCTAATTGAATTAGTGGGATTACCTCCCAATGCTAACTTAATCTAAGTTTTAACTGTGATAATTAAGGCATTAACCAAGTAATCTTTGTTTGTTATGTCAATCATTCTTCCGGCGAAGTCTCGACAAACTTTCGGTGAACTTTCGACATGCTTTTGGTGAACTTCCAATGAACTCTCGGTGAACTCCTGAAAAACTCTTGGCGAGCTCCCGATGAACTCTCAGTGAACTCCTGACGAACTCTTGGCGAGCTCTCGACAAACTCTCAACAAGCTCCCGATGAACTCTCGACGAGCTTCCGACACTTCGTCCAAATCTTTGTCATATCGTCCGATCTTTGACTCCAGCCCAATATCTGCTTTATACTTTATTTATTATCGTAGTTAATCCTACAAAACTTATTTTAACATATAGATTAGATCTGTAATTTATTAATTGATTTTATCATCAAAATTCGATATTCAACATTTATTTCTCATCATTTATAATTTTATCATAAAAAATAGTATAATATCCTTTTCTTACCGATGTTCTATACTAATAAGATTTTATTTTAGATCAAACATAAATATCACATCATTAATATATTTTTTACCAAATTTAGTAATTATAGCAATTATTTCTTTCCCTTCCACCGTAACCTTACTGTCATTTTTCATCTACACTATAGTCTTGATTGAATTATTAAGCATTTAAAATAAATTTTTTTTCCTTCTTATATGATTACTATATCTACTATATAAAAATCAAATAGATTTAGAATATTCTTCATCTAATGCTATAAAAAAAATATTTTTTTATTTTTTTATTCATTGTAAAAAAAATATTCTTCATCTAAAATAAAATATTTTTTATTTTTCTTCATTATAATTTCAAGAAGACCATTTTTTTACAATGAGAGCAGAGAGAAATATCTAGATTTTTTTATACTAGTAATATTTTTTAATATATCTATTTTTTTTAACAAAAATATTGATGAGTTTCTTTATTACATTCACCAGAATTCCTTCAACTCTCCTATCTCGAGTGTCAAATCATCTATAACCTCTACTATTCTAACCTCTCTCTTAAGATATAATTTTTTATTTTTTATGTTTTATTCTTCTTCTAATCTCTCTTCAGTTGAAAAGCATGTTCTATCTAAAGATCTATTCACTTTTATTCTTAAACTAAAAGTGATTATATTAATTTATCAACAAAGAATGTACTTGTATCTTTAGTTTCTTCTATAACAGTAGAAATCATATCAAATTTTAAAAATAAATTTTGTAAAACTTTTTTTGTTATTAGTTGATCTTTTAGTTTTTTACCATAAGACCTTATTTGGTTAACAGTAGAAGAGACTTTTGAAAAACAAAAATCAGTAATAGATTCAGAATCTTTTATCATAAGAGATTTAAATTCATATCAAATAATTTGAAACTTTCAAGTTTTTATCTTGTCTGCAACTTCAAATATGCTTTTTAATATTTTTCAAAGTTTTATTTATGTTGATATCAATATGATTCGAAAAAATAAAGACTCGTCTATTGCTTATTGTATAATGTAAAGAGCTTTTGCATCTTTCTACATATTCCCATTCATTTGATCTATTTAATCTTTAGTGATACTGGGATCAAATCATACTCAACAAAACTATTTTCTACCAAATTTTATAATTCTTATGAAATAAATAGTATTTGTATTTTAATGGCCCAAAACTGATAATTTTTACCTTTGAAGATAAGAAGAAATTGATTAGAAATACTTAAATCTACTAATCTCCTCTTTTTTTTTTACAATGTATTCTTACTAATCTTCTTCAAATTTACTTCGATGTCTATCATCTTTTTGTTCTTTTTTTTTTTTTCTAGATTTACTAGTCTTCTTCAAACTAGGCTCTAATATCATATTTATTGGCTTCCTGTAATACAGACTTATACAAAAGTACACACTTATATTAGTCAAAATAATAAATTATAATTTTTTTAAATAAGAAAGAAATAAACCATAATCTAACAAACCTCCTCGTCCTCATCCATACATTAAAAAAATAATCACTTATCTATTTATCTTAATTTAAATTTAATTTTTTTAATTTTAATTGATTCTAATTATTTAAATTAATTTATTGTGAAAAAGGTGTAAAATGAAATTCCTAACTGATTTCCAAGATAGATCTTTACAATTTTAATTAAAAATCTTCACGAGGAACAATCATTAATAGGCGAACATGAAGTGAAATAACTGCATGATCCATGTAAAATTCACCTGTGGATTGATGGTTCATATGAAAGTGGAAAGATGTATCTGGAGGCAAAGTATGGAACAAGAATTATCGACGGGTGAGATCTTGAGAGCTCTCTGGAAAAGCGAGAGCAGTGAGCAGTGTAAATGTCTGAGCCCTGGGGAACATGCCACATGCTCCTTGCATGGAGCTTGAAACTGATGGGAAATCTACATCCAAAACATGCTATTATACCGTAATACTGAACCCTTTTAACTCCTTTATAAGCTGCTCTTGTTTCTTTTTACTTGACGTCTCATTTCCTCCCTTCCTCCACAATGTCAGACCGTAGTCATGGCCTCCAAAATCACCAACACCTTCCTGTGCTTTTTCTTTCTCTTGTCCTTTGTTCTCTCTATTTTTGTTTCTGAACCTGCAGGTCCTATCATCTCTTCTACTCTTGTTCTTTATTGTGACATATGAATAAGAAAACCACTCTTTCTAACATGACAAGGTTGCAGGTTCTGAAGCACATGTTTACAGCTCAAATTTACTGCCACTGCAGGTGTTCCAACCACATGTAAGCGTGAAATATTTCCAAAAAGTATACCTGATGGTTATAGAATAACAAGTTGATGTTGCACTTGCGTTACTAGGAGCTAAATGAACAAGGGTTGTGGAGATCCAGAAATGCGGGTCCAAGGAGACTAATGATAGGTTCCAGAGTTCCTCTTTGCACCTACAACGAATGCCGAGGCTGCCGATTCAAGTGCAGTGCTCAGCAAGTTCCAGTTGATGCCAATGACCCCATCAACAGCCCCTACCATTACAGTCCATA
Source organism: Musa acuminata AAA Group (assembly GCF_036884655.1). NCBI lineage: Eukaryota > Viridiplantae > Streptophyta > Magnoliopsida > Zingiberales > Musaceae > Musa > Musa acuminata. Next base: position 31,610,324 of record NC_088349.1, on the reverse strand, counting down.
TGCTTTAACTCATGTTCCATCTGTCCATGGCTTCCTCTCAATGCTTTCTGTCCATTGACTTCGTATCGTATGAAATGATTATTTGAATGCTATAAACTACTCCCATGATATTGATAAATATGTCTTTTTCACTGTTTTCTAGTCTCTTGTGCTCTATATATATATATATATATATATGTATATATATGTATATATATATATATGTATATATATGTATATATATATATATGTATATATATATAAATGTATATATATATATATATATGTATATATATATATGTATATATATGTATGTATATGTATGTATATATATGTATATATATACATGTATATACATATATACATGCATACATATATATGTATGTATACATATATATATATATGTATGCATACATATTTATATATATGTATATATATATATACATATATATGTATATATATATATACATATATATGTATATATATATATACATATATATATATACATATATATACATATATATATATACATATATATACATATATATATATACATATATATACATATATATATATATATATATATATATATATATATATATATATATAGAGCTGGCTCCATCTAAAAAGTACAAACACATCTTGAAAAGAATTTGGCCAATATGGAACAATTAAAAAACAATCAAGCCTAGCTTATTATCGAACCTGTCTCGGAAATTGTTTTGGAATAAACTCTGTCCTTGTTGTAAGAATAGCTTTCCAGGAAGCCTGCGTTTATGAATCACTAGTTTTCTAATCCACTAAAGGCTTTGAAGCATGGGGTTATGTACTCCGCATATTGCTTGAAATTTTTTCAATAGTTTATTTCTATATTTAAGGTGTACATATATCTTAAATTTGATTTACTATCATTGACATCAAACTGAAAACTTGAATCTGTATAGTCTTCAACCCTGAGGCTACTATATACTAGTAAAAGATCTTTAGTCCTTCTCAAGTACTTAAGAATATACTTTATTGCTTTTCAATGCTCCAAGCCTGGATCCGCCTAATACTTGCTCGTGACACTCAGAGCATACACTGTATAAGACCTGGTACATAGCATGATGTACATGATATAGCCTATTGCTAAGGCATAGGGTATCCTATCTATGTTTGTCTTTTCTTCTGGAGTCTTTGGAGACATACTCCTAGAAAGCGATATCCCATGTCTTATCGGTATGAGACCTTTCTTGGAATTTTTTATGCCAAACCTTTTAATAATGGTGTCTATATACCTGAACTTGGACAAGCCAAGCATCCTCTTGGATCTATCTCTATAGATCTGAATCCCCAAGATATAGGATGCTTCCACTAAGTCTTTCATGGAGAAGTGCCTAGATAACCAAGCCTTTACTGTAGATAGCATTCCTACATCATTCCCAATGATCAAGATGTCATCCACATATAAAACCAAGAAGGTAATAACGCTCCCACTTATCTTCCTATACACATAAGGCTCATCTTCATTCTTAACGAAATCATAAGATATGATTGCCTCATCAAATCTTATGTTCCAACTTCGAGAAGCTTGCTTTAGTCCATAAATGAATCTAGGCAACTTGCATACCTTATCTGGGAAGTCCTTGGACACGAATCTCTCAAGCTATATCATATATATCTCCTCCTCAAGGTTGCCATTGAGGAATACAATTTTCGTATCCATCTGTCAGATCTCATAATCATAGTGTGCTGCAATAGCCAATAGAATTCGGATGGATTTTAGTATGACTACGGGTGATAAGGTTTCGTCATAGTCAACACCTTGCTTTTAATGATACCCTTTAGCCACTAGCCTTGCTTTATAAGTCTCTACATTTTCATCTACTCCGATCTTTTTCTTAAAGATCCACTTGCAACCGATGGGTATAATACTCTCAGGCGCATCAACTAGGTTCCAAACCCTGTTGGAGTACATGTAATCCATCTTAGAATTCATAGCTTCTTGCTACTTCCCGGAGTATATAGTCATAATAGCCTCCTCGTAGGTCTGAGGATCAATATCCTCAACATCCTCTCCTCGAATATATCCCACATATCTCTCAGGAAGATGGGATACTCTACCGGACCTGTGTAAAATTAGAGCTTGTGTGTTAGGTACTTGAACAAACTCAAGCTATAGAGGGGTGCTTGAGTTAGGTTCTCGAATCTCGCTCAACTCTATTATGCTCCCACTATCTCTACCAAGAATGTTTTCCTTCTCAAGGAACACCGCTCTCTTGGCTACAAAAACCTTTTGGTCCTTGAGATGATAGAAATAATACTCAAATTTTCTTGAGGTATCCCACGGATTTGCACCGCTCTGTTCTTGATTCTAACTTATCTTGGTTGTGTCTTTTAACGTGGGTAGGATAGCCCCAAATCTTAAAAACCTTAAGATCATGCTTTTTCTCTTTCCATATCTCATATGGTGTAGATATTACCTATTGAATCTCGGATTTTGATGATGAAACCAATTAATAGTACTCATGATTTGATCTGCGTTTTGAGTGACGCAAGATGCTTTGATCAGGGAGAGACAATTAAAGCAAGAAGAATCATATTGGGCCGGAGGAAAACATATTAGAAGATTAGATGTCGCGTCGAAGGATCGGTCGACATCGATAGAAGGCTTCGGTCCAGGGATTTGGGCATCGGCCCAAGAAGAAGGGATACTGCTATTAGGAACGAGAGCGAGGTCGGCATTGGGGGAGGGGGGGGGGGGGGGGGGGGGTTTGAATTAGTGCAACGGTAAAAAACATATTCAGAAAACCTTTCGTTTCGATAAAATCGTTTACGTTGAAAACCGATCTTGGAAAGTGTTTAACTTTAAAATGTTTGCAAGAATGTAATGAGCAAGTGAAGTAAAGATTCAATTTGTAGTATGTAAATGGCAGGAAGTAAATGTAAACCAGAGAACATGCCGATTTTATAGTGGTTCGGTCGTCGTGACCTACATCCACTCTACTGATTCCTCTTCCGTCGAGGCCACCAGCATCCACTATCGATCTTCCTTCAATAGGGGAAGACCAACTACCTTTTACATCCCTCTTCTCCTTTTCACAAGTTTAGGAGACAACCCTTACAAGCACTCACTCCTTTTACAGAATTCTAAACTTAGAGTGGAGGAGAGAATTTTTAAAAAGATTGCAGGAGCATTTTCTCACTTTTGAATACTCTGTGCTTGTTTGCTTTAACCAGGGATGAGAGGGGTATTTATATGCTTCAAGTTGATTCAAACTTGGAGCCTAAAACCTTCCCATCCCGGGTTTCCCAAGCACGGGCGGTACCACTGCCTGCGCTGGGTGGTACCACCACCCAGTGTCTGTAATATCCCTCTTTTGAAATTAATCAATAAGGATTTATATGTAAATTTGAGGACCTACATGTAAATATAAAAATTTCAAGGACTAAACTATTAAGTTAAAAAAAAAAGAAAAAGAAAACCGAAAATTTCGGTTTTATCCCACCGCCTCCCACGTTCTCTGTTTCCGAAATAGAGAGAGGACCTATGGGGCGTGGGGAGAAGAAGAGAAGTAAAGGGAGAAGAGAAGAAAAGAAGAGAAAGAGGGAAAAGAAGAGAGGAGGAAGAAGAGGGAGAAGAGAAGAAAAGAAGAATAAGAAGAGAGGGAAGAGGGAGAGGAGAGAGAGGTAGCTGCAGCAGCTAGGGCTGCAGCACCTCTATTTCCTATAGGAGGAAACAGAGGAGTGCATGTGTGGGGCGTCGTGGAGGTGAAGGGAAGAAGAGGAGAAGAAGAGGAGAAGGAGAAGAAGAAGAAGAGGAAGAGAAGAAGGAGAAGCGGGAGAAGAGGTTGTGATACCTCTGTTTCCTGCAGGAGGAAACAGAGGAGAGGGTGTGTGTGGCGCCGGGGAGGAGAAGGGAAGGAGAGGAGAAGAAGAGAAGAAGAAGAGCAGGGGAGGAAGAAGAGGCTGCAGTTGCAGCGGTGGCAGCTGCAACTGGAAGAGAAGAATGAGAGGGAAGAAGAGGAAGAGGGGAAGGTGGCTGTGGCTGCAACTGCGATAGCAGCTGAGGTGGCGGCGGTGGCTGCGGTAGCTGCGGCAGTGGTGGTGGCTGCAGCAGCTACTTTTGGGAAAGAGAAAGAAAGGAAAGGGAAAAAAAAGGGGCTGCGGCCATGATTGCGGCTGCGGTGGCCGCGACTGTGTCTACGAAAGAAGTGTTGGGAAATCATAGGGGGGGCGACATCATATGCGCAGCGGAAGAACAAGAAAACAAAAATCCCCGATTCCCAAAAAGATGTTCATCGTCGTGCGAAGATTGGTGCGCAAAATCCGCAAAAACACAAAAACTACATATAGAGATTGTGTTACCTAGGGAGATCGTATATCCCTGTTTCCTTGCAGATCCTTAGGAGAGGGTGAAGGAGGTCAAGCGTCCTCCTCTCTAGCGGTGATCCACACAGCAGGGTTACGACGACGCTCCTCAAAACTCCAGGCCTACTCTGAGGTGGAGAGGGAGAGGAGAATAAGAAGGGCAAGCAAAGACTCTAGCCTATGAGGCTGTGAATCCCTCCTATTTATAGAGATCCCGTGTCAAAACCCTAATGGGTCCTTTCCCTAATGGGTATTGGATCTGCATCCAATAAGACAAGGGCTCCGTCGGATATCTCATATCCGAACCTCTACTCATCGCAATGCCTACCATATGTGTGTGACCCTCTAGGCCCAATATCGAGCTGGCCGTGAGTCATACCTGTCAGAACTCCTTCTAACTCAGTGAATTATTATCTCTGTAATAATTCACTCGACTCATCGACTACGGAAGTACTAGGCCACTACGCCGTAGTCCCCAGACGATACAGGGGAATCCAATCCATTGGACTTGTCTGTCCTCAGTTACCATGTACCTATAGTCCCTCATCCATCTAATATCCCAGAGACCGTATATCGAGCATGGTGCTGTCAGACCCATACGGTTTCTACTCGAGTCTCGCTCTAATCGGATTCTCTCGGAGAACTCTTTCTCTCTCAACCCGAATGACCCTGGCCAGGGATTTGTCTGAGCAAGAACACATGGGATATTCCTCTCATGATACCGAGAGTGGATGATCCTCTATCGACACTCAATAGCCCTCGTAAGGTCGACTACCACTCCCAATGACTAGCTGTACTAGATCTGGGAACAGCCAAACCTATAAGTCTGGTATCAAAGAGTGGAGCACTCATACAGGACATCCTTGGTGTCTCAAGTCTAAGAACCAGATACACCACTAGGACTACGGAATCGTTGTCTGACAATAAGGCATCATCAACCATCCAGCATTCCGTAAGCGGATCAATCAGTGAACTCATTCTCCAATGAGCACCTGTACTGTATCCCTAGTGTCCCTACATGAGCAGCTATGAGACCAGCTGCATCCATCATATGGACGGGTATACAGCACACCAGTCTATTCGGTTATCACGATGTCCCTCTCGAGTAACCTATGACCGGGATTATTTAGGATATGTGTTTAAAGGTGAATCGATCTCATTATCGTGATCTCATCACGATCCGATTCCCATTGCACAAATCCAAGGACATCACAATACATATGCATTTATGCAATAGTTATAAAGTGATATACGCCAAAATACAATAAGCAAAAAGATTCTGTATCAAGTCACACGTGCCATCACTCACGTGATTGGCTTGCTGGGCACTTATGACTAGCAATCTCCCACTTGACCTAAAGCCAATCACCTATGTGTCTGATCCCCATCAGACCCCTGTGACGCTCAAAGACAATCTGAGACAATGGCTTTGTTAGTGGATCTGCAATGTTATCTTCGGATGGAACTCTTTCCACTGCTACATCTCCTCGGGTCACGATCTCTCTGATAAGGTGGAACCTCCTCAGAACATGCTTAGATTTCTGATGAGACCTAGGTTCCTTTGCTTGAGCAATTGCCCCGTTGTTGTCGCAATATAGGGAAATCGGCTCCTCACTATCCGGCACGACTCCCAAATCTGTGATGAACTTCTTCAACCAGACTCCCTCCTTTGCTGCATCTGATACAGCAATGTACTCCGCCTCTGTGGTCGAGTCAGTAGTGGTATCTTGCTTGGAACTCTTCCAGCACACTGCTCCTCCATTCAAGGTGTACACATACCCTGAATTCGACTTGCTATCATCGACATCAGACTGAAAACTTGAGTCAGTGTAGCCTTCAACCTTAAGGCTATTACCTCCATATACTAGTAAAAGATCCTTAGTCCTTCTCAAGTACTTAAGGATACACTTTACTGCTTTCCAGTGCTCCAAGCCTGGATCCGCCTGATACCTGCTCGTGACACTCAAAGCATGCGCTATATCAGGCCTAGTACATAGCATGGCATACATGATAGACCCTATTGCTGAGGCATAAGGTATCATATCCATGTTCGCCCTTTCTTCTGGAGTCTTTGGGGACATACTCGTAGAAAGCGATATCCCATGTCTCATCGGTATGAGACCTCTTTTGGAATTTTCCATGCCAAACCTTTTGACAATAGTTTCTATGTACCTGGACTGGGACAAGCCAAGCATCCTTTTGGATCTATCTCTATAGATTCTAATCCCCAAGATATAAGATGCTTCTCCTAAGTCCTTCATGGAGAAGTGTCTAGATAACCAAGCCTTTATTGTGGATAGCATTCCTATGTCATTCCCAATGATGAGGATGTCATCCACATATAACACCAAAAAGCTAATAGCGCTCCCACTTACCTTTCTGTATACACAAGGCTCATCTTCGTTCTTAACGAAGTCATAAGATCTGATTGCCTCAACAAATCTTATGTTCCAACTTCGGGAAGCTTGCTTTAGTCCATAAATGGATCTAAGCAACCTACACACCTTATCTGGGCAGTTCTTGGACACGAATCCCTCAGGTTGCATCATATACACCTCCTCCTCTAGGTTCCCGTTGAGGAATGCGGTTTTCACATCCATCTGCCAGATCTCATAATCATAGTGTGCTGCAATAGCCAATAGAATTCTGATGGATTTTAGCATTGCTACGGGTGAGAAAGTTTCGTCGTAGTCAACACCTTGCCTTTGACGATACCCCTTAGCCACTAGCCTTGCTTTATGGTCTCTACCTTTCCATCTACTCCGATCTTTTTCTTAAAGATCCACTTGCAACCGATGGGTACAATACCTTCGGGTGCATCAACTAGGTTCCAAACCTTATTGGAGTACATAGAATCCATCTCAGAATTCATGGCTTCTTTCCACTTCCCGGAGTCTATACTCATAATAGCCTCCTCGTAGGTCTGAGGATCAATATCCTCTATATCCTCTGCTCTAATATGTCCCACATATCTCTCAGGAGGATAGGATACTCTATCAGACCTGCGTAAAGTTGAAACTTGTGTATTAGATACCTGAACAGACTCGGGCTGTAGAGTGGTGCTTGAGCTTGGTTCTCCAACCTCGCTCAATTCTATCATTCTCCCACTGTCTCCGTCAAGAATGTGTTCCTTCTCAAGGAACACTGCTCTCTTAGCTACAAAGACCTTTTGGTCCTCGAGATGATAGAAGTAATACCCACAAGTTTCCTTGGGGTATCCCACAAATTTACATCGCCCTGTCCTTGATTCTAACTTATCGGGGTTGTGTCTTTTAACATGGGCAGAGCAGCCCCAAATCTTAACTACTTTAAGATCAGGCTTCTTCCCTTTCCATATCTCATATGGTGTAGACACCAATGACTTAGTTGGAACTCTGTTCAGAAGGTAAGCTGTGGTTTCTAGGGCATATCCCCAGAATGAGATGGGTAGGTCAGCGAAACTCATCATGGACCGTACCATATCTAATAATGTACGATTTCTCCTTTCAGAGACACCATTGAGCTGAGGTGTATAAGGAGGTGTCCATTGGGATAATATCCCATGGTCCTTGAGGAAGTGAGTAAACTCTGTACTTAAGTACTCACCTCCTCGATCTGATCGAAGAGTTTTGATACTCTTTCCAGTCTGGTTCTCCACCTCATTCTTATACTCTCTGAATTTCTCAAAGGCCTCGGACTTGTACTTCATTAAGTACACATATCCATACCTTGAGAAATCATCAGTAAATGTAATGAAGTAGGAGTAACCTCCAATGGCATGAGTTGACATGGGTCCACATACATCACTATGTATGAGTTCCAACAACTCAGTGGCTCTCTCTCCAGTTCCACTAAATGGAGAGTTGGTCAGTTTTCCACGAATGCAAGGCTCACAAGTTGCATATGACACATAGTCGAATGGATCTAGATATCCATCATTTAGCAACTTTTGAATCCTTCTTTCATGGATGTGACCTAGCCTACAATGCCACAGGTATGCACTGTTCAACTCATCTCGTTTCCTTTTGGACACATTTATATTCATGATATGTGGAGTGGTGTCTAACATAAATAAACCATTATGCAATGTTCCTTTCGTGATGATCTTATCATCTAATAATATCGAACAACCATTGTTCTCAAAAACAAATTTATATCCACTAACTGTTAAACATGAAATGGAGATAATGTTTTTGATAATAGAAGGAACAAAATAACATGCATCTAATGCAATAAAAGCTCCACTAGGCAGATGTAGGGTGACCTCGCCAACAGCTAATACAGCAACTTTTGCTCCATTACCCATCTTGAGGTCCATCTCGCCTCTCTCTTGTCTCCTAGGCCTTGCCAGAACCTGCAACGAATTACATATATGATAAGCACTACCGGTATCTAATACCCATGTGTTATCATAAGAGTCTGACAAATGGAGACTGATCATGAATGTACCTGAAGCTTCATCAAGCTTTTGTTTCGCCCTTTCTGCAAGGTACTCTTTGCAGTTTCTCTTCCAGTGCCCATCTTTACCACAGTGGAAGCACTGGCCTTTGTCCTTTGTTGGGTCTTTCTTAGCAACCTTTGCTTTACCTTGTTTGCCCTTGCCCTTTCCCTTCTTAAGGGACCTTTCTGCTTTCCTTTTCTTTCTGGTCTCACCAGTATAGAGAACTGGCTTCTCTTTCTTAATAGTACTCTCTGCCTCCCTCAACATATTGAGGAGCTCTGGGAGAGTCACCTCAAGCTTGTTCATATTAAAGTTCATTATGAACTGTGAAAAGGAATCTGGTAGGGACTGAAGCACAATGTCCACACACAAGTTATCCTCTAGGACCATTCCTAGACCTGTGAGTTTCTCTATCCACTCAATCATCTTTAGGACATGGTTCTGAACCGGTGTCCCCTCAGTCATCCTAGCACGGAAAAGGCTCTTGGATATCTCATATCGTTGAGTCCTTCCCTGTTCCTCAAACAATTTACGGATATGTAGGAGAATGGATCTGGCATCCATCTTTTCATGTTGTCTCTGTAACTCTGGAGTCATAGAGCCCAACATATAGCACTGAGCAAGAGTGGAGTCATCAATGTACTTCACGTAGCGAGCGATCTCATCCTCGCTTGCCCCTTCTTCGGGCGTAGGCATCACTGTATCAAGGACGTACACGATTTTCTCCGCTGTGAGAACAATTCTCAAGTTACGGAGCCAATTCGTATAATTTGGACCAGTGAGGCGGTTGACATCAAGTATGCCACGTAAGGGATTTGAAAGCGACATTTTCTGAAAATAAAGATGTAGCAAAAATGAATAACATGCAGATTTTGCAAGAAATAAACTATCAAGATATGGACTTCTATCTTAATATGCTCCCACTATTTTACTAACGAGTCACGCGACACCCTCAGCACGTGAAACGGAAGTCTCCGACAGACTTCTAGTGGGGATCAGGATCCAATCAGCGTCTTAGTGTAACCTCGAGGGACTCGACCAATCACACTAAGCCTAAAAGGTAGACAACTCTTGCCGATCACAACTCCTTGTGATTCCCATGCCTTGTGATCTATGTGTGCAACGGTGCATCTCCATGCCTTGTGATCGTCCATCTCGTCCTCGTCGGTTCCGTCGATATCTTGATGCATCTCCATGCATCACGATCGTCCGTCTCGTGGGTCCCGCTATGGCTTCCACGCTCCCGCTGCGCCTCCTCATGTGATTACAACTTAATCATAGGCACGCAGGCCCGACAATAAACGAGAAATATAATGGAGGTTCGCAGACCTCAATAATAATAATCACAAGTACACACATCACACGGTCTATGATCATCCGTCCACTCATCATACATCACATGTATAAATAATCATCATCATGTAGGACTACTAGATAATAATAAAAATAATAATCAACTAAACCTTTTAATTAATTAATATTTTCTGAAATCAGGGATATATAGGGAATTTCTCAATTCCTAAGGGTATTTTCGTAATTTGGACAAAAGACAGAAACTAGAATTTCTCAAATTCCGAGGGGCAAAACTGTCTTTTGCGCAGAAAACCCTAATACCCTTTCCCCTTTTCGCTACTGCAGCCGCCGCCACCCTGCCGGCGGCGGCCTGTGCGGCGGGGCGAGGGCACTGCCCTCGCCTGCAGGCGGCACGCCCGCTGGCGGCGATGCCGCTGCGGGTGGGCGCCCTCTTCGGGCGCCGCCGCCTCCGCGGGCGGTTCTGCCCGCGAGTCAGCGCCCGCAGGTGGTGCTGTCTCGCTGGCGGCCGCCCCTGCGGGGTTTTTGCCCGTGGGAGCAGCGGCCACAGGCGCCGCTGCCCTGCGGTGCCTCAGCCCGCGCTGCTGCCCCGCGGCGCCTCTGCCCGCGGGCTCAGTGGCCGCAGGCGCTTCTACCGAGCGGGCTCCCAGCCCCGCTGGCCGCAAGCCTGCTGCAAGCAGACCGCCGGCCGGCTGCTGCAGGCACAGCGCTTGCGCATGCGCCGGCGCTGTGCTGCCTGGCTGCGGCTGCGGCTGGCTGCAGGCATGCAGATCGAGGGCAGCAACTGTTGCTGCCCTTCCTTGCTTTTGCATCAACGATTTTGACGTCAATATTCTTCCTAAACACAACACACGCAGTTCAAAAACCAATCATTCGCACGAACAACCTGGCTCTGATACCACTGTTGGGAAATCATAGGGGGGGCGACATCATATGCGCAGCGGAAGAACAAGAAAACAAAAATCCCCGATTCCCAAAAAGATGTTCATCGTCGTGCGAAGATTGGTGCGCAAAATCCGCAAAAACACAAAAACTGCGTATAGAGATTGTGTTACCTAGGGAGATCGTATATCCCTGTTTCCTTGCAGATCCTTAGGAGAGGGTGAAGGAGGTCAAGCGTCCTCCTCTCTAGCGGTGATCCACACAGCAGGGTTACGACGACGCTCCTCAAAACTCCAGGCCTACTCTGAGGTGGAGAGGGAGAGGAGAATAGGAAGGGCAAGCAAAGACTCTAGCCTATGAGGCTGTGAATCCCTCCTATTTATAGAGATCCCGTGTCAAAACCCTAATGGGTCCTTTCCCTAGTGGGTATTGGATCTGCATCCAATAAGACAAGGGCTCCGTCGGATATCTCATATCCGAACCTCTACTCATCGCAATGCCTACCATATGTGTGTGACCCTCTAGGCCCAATATCGAGCTGGCCGTGAGTCATACCTGTCAGAACTCCTTCTAACTCAGTGAATTATTATCTCTGTAATAATTCACTCGACTCATCAACTACGGAAGTACTAGGCCACTACGCCGTAGTCCCCAGACGATACAGGGGAATCCAATCCATTGGACCTGTCTGTCCTCAGTTACCATGTACCTATAGTCCCTCATCCATCTAATATCCCAGAGACCGTATATCGAGCATGGTGCTGTCAGACCCATACGGTTTCTACTCGAGTCTCGCTCTAATCGGATTCTCCCGGAGAACTCTTTCTCTCTCAACCCGAATGACCCTGGCCAGGGATTTGTCTGAGCAAGAACACATGGGATATTCCTCTCATGATACCGAGAGTGGATGATCCTCTATCGACACTCAATAGCCCTCGTAAGGTCGACTACCACTCCCAATGACTAGCTGTACTAGATCTGGGAACAGCCAAACCTATAAGTCTGGTATCAAAGAGTGGAGCACTCATACAGGACATCCTTGGTGTCTCAAGTCTAAGAACCAGATACACCACTAGGACTACGGAATCGTTGTCTGACAATAAGGCATCATCAACCATCCAGCATTCCGTAAGCGGATCAATCAGTGAACTCATTCTCCAATGAGCACCTGTACTGTATCCCTAGTGTCCCTACACGAGCAGCTATGAGACCAGCTGCATCCATCATATGGACGGGTATACAGCACACCAGTCTATCCGGTTATCACGATGTCCCTCTCGAGTAACCTATGACCGGGATTATTTAGGATATGTGTTTAAAGGTGAATCGATCTCATTATCGTGATCTCATCACGATCCGATTCCCATTGCACAAATCCAAGGACATCACAATACATATGCATTTATGCAATAGTTATAAAGTGATATACGCCAAAATATAATAAGCAAAAAGATTCTGTATCAAGTCACACGTGCCATCACTCACGTGATTGGCTTGCTGGGCACTTATGACTAGCAAGAAGAGGAGGAAGAAGGCAGTTCGGTGGAAGGGGCTACAACTGTGGCAGTGGCGGTGGCTGCGGTAGCTGTGTTTGGGAAAGAAAAAGTAGGAACGAGAGAAGGGAGGAAGGAAGTAGTGCAGGGGAAGGGGCTGCGGTTGTGACAGCAGCTGCGATCGTGGCTACGACTATTATTGTGGCAGTGGCGATGACTGCAATAGCTGCGTTCGAAAAAGAAAACGAAGGAATGAGAGTAAGAGAGAGCAAGTGACTATGCCTCTATGTTCTGCATGAGCTGCAGTTGTGGAGGAAAAAGAGAAGACATGTAGAAAACGAAACAGGGAGAGGACATGGAGGAAAAGTAGAAGGATTTGGGCTGACACCTTCTTTGGATCTTCGGATCAAAATTTTTGAAAGGCAAGTGTTCCGATCCTTCCTATTGCAAGCTTTCTAATCTTTCCTATTACAAGTGTCTTGATCTTTCCTTACTGTAATTTTATCTCTATATTTGCTTTGAATATGAGGAACTTTAAATTGTTCTAGCCTTGCATTTGATATATCTCCTATTTAGACGTAACGATTCGAATCTGTGCAACTTCTGAGATTATGATCTTTCTAACTTGTTATGGTTATAACTTCATGTATTAACCTCTGATTTAGACAAAACTTATTTGATCAGAATATAGACTCATAAACCTTTCTTTTGATAGCTTATTTTAAGAATTTGGAGTAAGTTTGTTTGCCCAAACTTCTGTTTCAAATGATCCTACAGATTCTGCAAGACATGGATCGTAATTTTTGACCTTTTGATACCGAGCTGCCTATAAGTGGATGTTGGAAACTCCGATTTATTCAAAACTAATTTCATTAGAAATTAGACTCGTAGATATTTCTTTTAATATATGGATTGAAAGATTTGGAGTCCAAACACCAACCCAGTTATCTGTTAAATTATGCTAAATAGAGATTTTGTTCTCTGACCCTTTTTTACCAAATTATTTGTAACTCTATGTTGGACAGTTCAATTCATATGAAGCTTGTTTTATTTGAAAGTAGATTGAAATATCTTTCCAATGATATATTTCTAAGTAAATTGGAGCATGGTTGTAGTTTGAATCATTTGTTCAATATGCCTCTTGAATTTTACCATAAATCGAGCTTTGGTCTAAAGCAAGCTTATATCCATTTATGAACTAAAGCAAGCTTCCCGAAGTTGGAACATAAGATTTGATGAGGCAATCAGATCTTATGACTTCGTTAAGAACGAAGATGAGCCTTGTGTGTACAGGAAGGTAAGTGGGAGTGCTATTATCTTTTTGGTGTTATATGTGGATGACATCCTCATCATTGAGAACGACGTAGGAATACTATCCATAGTAAAGGCTTGGTTATCTAGACACTTCTCCATGAAGGACTTAGGGGAAGCATCCTATATCTTGGGGATTAGAATCTATAGAGATAGATCCAAGAGGATGCTTAGCTTGTCCTAGTCCAAGTATATAGAAACCATTGTCAAAAGGTTTGGCTTGGAAAATTCCAAGAGAGGTCTCATACCGATGAGACATGGGATATCGCTTTCTACGAGTATATCCCCAAAGACTCCAGAAGAAAGGGCGAACATGAATATGATACCTTATGCCTCAGCAATAGGGTCTATCATGTATGCCATGCTATGTACTAGGCCTGATATAGCGCATGCTCTGAGTGTCACGAGCAGGTATCAGGCGGATCTAGGCTTGGAGCACTGGAAAGCAGTAAAGTGTATCCTTAAGTACTTGAGAAGGACTAAGGATCTTTTACTAGTATATGGAGGTAATAGCCTTAAGGTTGAAGGCTACACAGACTCAAGTTTTCAGTCTGATGTCGATGATAGCAAGTCGAATTCAGGGTATGTGTACACCATGAATGGAGGAGCAGTGTGCTGGAAGAGTTCCAAGCAAGATACTACTGTTGACTCGATCATAGAGGCGGAGTACATTGCTACATCGGATGCAGCAAAGGAGGGAGTCTGGTTGAAGATATTCATCACAGATTTGGGAGTCTTTCTGGGTAGCGAGGAGCCGATTTCCTTATATTGCGACAACTATGGGGCGATTACTCAAATAAGGGAACCCGGGTCTCATCAGAAGTGTTCTGAGGAGGTTCCAGCTTATCAGAGAGATCGTAACCCGAGGAGATGTAGCAGTGGAAAGAGTTTCAACCGAAGATAACATTGCAGATCCACTAACAAAGCTGTTGTCTCAGATTGTCTTTGAGCGTCACAGGGGTCTAATGGGGATCAAACACATAGGTAATTGGCTTTAGGTTAAGTGGGAGATTGCTAGTCATAGGTGCCCAGCAAGCCAATCACGTGAGTGATGGCACGTGTGACTTGATACATAATCTTTTTGCTTATTATATTTTGGCGTATATCACTTTATAACTATTTCATATATGCATATATATATATTGTGATGTCCTTAGATTGGTGCAATGGGAATCGGATCGTGATTAGATCATGATAATGAGATCGAGTCACCTTTAAACACATATCCTAAATAATCCCAGTCATAGGTTACTCGAGAGGGACATCATGATAACCGGACAGACTGGTGTGCTGTATACCCGTCCATATGATGGATGCAGCTGGTCTCATAGCTGCTCGTGTAGGGACACTAGGGATACAGTACAGGTGCTCATTGGAGAATGAGTTCACTGATTGATCCGCTTACGGAATGCTGGTGGTTGATGATGCCTTATTGTCAGACAGCGATTCCGTAGTCATAGTGGTATATCTGGTCCTTAGACTTGAGACACCAAGGATGTCTTGTATGAGTGCTCCACTTTTTGATACCAGACTTATAGGTTTGGCTGTCCCAGATCTAGTACAACTGGTCATTGGGAGTGGTAGTCAACCTTACGAGGGCTATTGAGTGTCGATAGAGGATCATCCACTCTCGGCGTCATGAGAGGAATATCCCATGTGTTCTTGCTCAGACAAATCCCTGGCCAGGGTCATTTGGGTTGAGAGAGAAAGAGTTCTCCGGGAGAATCCGATTAGAGCGAGACTCGAGTAGAAACCGTATGGGTCTGACAACACCATGCTCGATATACGGTCTCTGGGATATTAGATGGATGACGGACTATAGGTACACGGTAACTGAGGACAGACAGGTCCAATGGATTGGATTCCCCTGTATCGTCTGGGGACTACGGCGTAGTGGCCTAGTACGTCCGTAGTCGATAAGTCACGTGAATTATTACAGAGATAATAATTCACTGAGTTAGAAGGAGTTCTGACAAGTATGACTCACGGCCAGCTCAATATTGTGCCTAGAGGGTCACACACATATGGTAGGCATTGCGATGAGTAGAGGTTCGGATATGAGATATCCGACGGAGCCCTTATCTTATTGTATGCAGATCCAATACCCACTAAGGGAGGACCCATTAGGGTTTGACAAAGGACCTCTATAAATAGGAGGGATTTAGAGCCTCATAGGCTAGAGTCTTTTGCTTGCCTTTTCTATTCTCCTCTCCCTCTCCACCTCAAAGCAGGCCTGGAGTTTTGAGGAGCGTCGTCGCAACCCTACTGTGTGGATCACCGCTAGAGAGGAGGACGCTTGACCTCCTTGCTAGTCATAGGTGCCCTGCAAGCCAATCACGTGAGTGATGGCACGTGTGACTTGATACAGAAACTTTTTGCTTATTATATTTTGGCGTATATCACTTTATAACTATTGCATAAATGCATACATATATTGTGATGTCCTTGGATTTGTGCAATGGGAATCGGATCGTGATGAGATCACAATAATGAGATCGATTCACCTTTAAACACATATCCTAAATAATCCCGGTCATAGGTTACTCGAGAGGGACATCATGATAACCGGATAGACTGGTGTGCTGTATACCCGTCCATATGATGGATGCAGCTGGTCTCATAGCTGCTCGTGTAGGGACACTAGGGATACAGTACAGGTGCTCATTGGAGAATGAGTTCATTGATTGATCCGCTTACGGAATGCTGGATAGTTGATTATGCCTTATTGTTAGACAGCGATTCCGTAGTCCTAGTGGTGTATCTGGTCCTTAGACTTGAGACACCAAGGATGTCCTATATGAGTGCTCCACTCTTTGATACCAGACTTATAGGTTTGGATGTCCCAGATCTAGTACAACTGGTCATTGGTGGTGATAGTCGACCTGACGAGAGCTATTGAGTGTCGATAGAGGATCATACACTCTCGGCATCATGAGAGGAATATCCCATGTGTTTTGCTCAGACAAATCCCTGGCCAAGGTCATTCGGGTTGAGAGAGAAAGAGTTCTCCCAGAGAATCCGATTAGAGCGAGACTCGAGTAGAAACCGTATGGGTCTGACAGCACCATGCTCGATATACGGTCTTTGGGATATTAAATGGATGAGGGACTATAGGTACACGGTAACTGAGGACAGACAGGTCCAATGGATTGGATTCCCCTGTATCGTCTGGGGACTACGGCGTAGTGGCCTAGTACTTCCGTAGTCGATGAGTCGAGTGAATTATTACAGAGATAATAATTCACTAAGTTAGAAGGAGTTCTGACAGGTATGACTCACGTCCAGCTCGATATTGGGCCTAGAGGGTCACACACATATGGTAGGCATTGCGATGAGTAGAGGTTCGGATATGAGATATCCGACAGAGCCCTTGTCTTATTGGATGCAGATCCAATACCCACTAGGGGAGGACCCATTAGGGTTTGACAGGGGACCTCTATAAATAGGAGGGATTCACAGCCTCATGGGCTAGAGCCTTTGCTTGCCTTTCCTATTCTCCTCTTCCTCTCCACCCCAGAGCAGGCCAGGAGTCTTGAGGAGCGTCGTCGCAACCCTGCTGTGTGGATCACCGCTAGAGAGGAGGACGCTTGGCCTCCTTCACCCTCTCCTGAGGATCTGCAAGGAAACAAGGATATACGATCTCCCTAGGTAACACAATCTACTCTATACGCAGTTTTATGTTTCGCGGATTTTTCGCACCAATCTTCGCACGACGACGAACATCTTTTTGGGAATCGGGGATTTTGTTTTCTTGTTCTTCCGCTGCACATGTGATGTCGCCCCCATGATTTCCCAACACTCCTTCACCCTCTCCTAAGGATCTGCAAGGAAACAGGGATATACGATCTCCCTAGGTAACACAATCTACTCTACATGTAGTTTTAAGTTTCGCGGATTTTGCGCACCAATCTTCGCACGACGACGAACATCTCTTTGGGAATCAGAGATTTTGTTTTCTTGTTCTTCCACTACGCATATGATGTCGCCCCCAAGATTTCCCAACAGTGGTATCAGAGCCAGGTTGTTCGTGCGAATTATTGGTTTTGAACTGCGTGTGTTGTGTTTAGGAAGAATTTTAACGTCAAAATCGTTGACGCAAAAATAAGGAAGGTCAACAACGCCCTCGATCTAGGTACGTGCAGCACAGCCGAAGGCGGGCAGCACAAGGGCTGCGTCTGCAGCAGCCGGCCGGCGGCCTGCTTGCAGCAGGCTTGCGTCCGACGGGGCTGGCAGCCCGTGGGTAGAGGCGCCTGCGGTCGCTTCTCCCGCGGGGTGAGGCGCCGCTAGGCAGTGGCGCTTGCCACCGCTGCTTCCGCGAGCGAAACCCCCCCACCCCCCCCCCCCCTCCCACAAGGGCGGCCGACCGGCGGGACAGCACCGCTTGCGGGCGTTGCCCACCGGCAGAACCGCCCGCGGGGGCGCCCACTTGCAGGCGAGGGCAGCGCCCTCGCCCCACCGCACAGGCCGCCGCCAGTAGGGTGGCGGCAGCAGCAGTAGAGGGAATTAGGGTTTTGGGCAAAAGGACAGTTTTGCCCCTGTGAATTTGAGAAATTCTAATTTCTATTATTTGTCTAAATTATGAAAATACTCTTAAGAATTGAGAAATTCGCTACATGTCCCTGATTTCAGAAAATATTAATTAATTAAAAGGTTTAGTTGATTATTATTTTTTATTATTATCTAGTAGTCCTACATGATAATTATTATTTATACATGTGATATATGATATGTGGACGGATGATCATGGACCGTGTGATGTGTGTACTTGTGATTATTATTATTGAGGTCTGCGTGCCTCCATTATATTTCTCGTTTATTGTCGGGCCTGCATGCCTATGATTAAGTTATAATCACATGAGGAGACACAGCGGGAGCGTGGATGCGTTAGCGGGACCCACGAGACGGACGATTGTGATGCATGAAGATGCATCAAGATGTCGACGGAACCGATGAGGACGAGATGGACGATCACAGGGCATGGAGATGCACCGTTGCATACATAGATCTTGATGTGAGTGATTAGGCCTACTGGCTCGGGCCTAATCATATTAGGTTGTGGTCCATGATCATCTGGTGTGATTGCTTATACACATACTAGATATGTATATATATTTGCATGCGATGTAGATATATATTAAATATGTATATGTGTGACATGTCATATTAGGCGACCAAATCATAGAAACATCTCTCGATAATATTAAGTCGGTAAACGTGAGGCAATTAGATTGACCCACGTGGCCTTCCATCGTTATAAGTAGGAACCGATTCCCGGTGTAGGTTGAGTTGGTCGAGTCCCTCGAGACTCACCTATATCGCGATTCGCTATCTTGCTTATGACATAGAGATGTCACCGGTGACCTGAGGGCATGGTATGCTTGGTCGAGTCCCTCGAGGGTATATCATCAAATCAGACTCATCTTGTAACGAGGGTGTTGACTTAACCGAGCATCATGGTTAGTCGAGTCCCTCGAGGCCATGGTGATTCGGAGGCCGAACAGGACGGGAATCATAAGGAGTTGTGATCGGCAAGAGTTGCCTACCTTTTAGGCTTAGTGTGATTGGTCGAGTCCCTCGAGGTTACACTAAGACGCTGATTGGATCCTGATCCCCATTAGAAGTCTGAGGGTGTCGCGTGACTCGTTAGTAAAATAGTGGGAGCATATTAAGATAGAAGTCCATATCTTGATAGTTTATTTCTTGCAAAATATGCATGTTATTCATTTCTGCTACATCTTTATTTTTAGAAAATGTCGCTTTCAAATCCCTTACGTGGCATACTTGATGTCAACCGCCTCACTGGTCCAAATTATACGAATTGGCTCCGTAACTTGAGAATTGTTCTCACAGCGGAGAAAATCGTGTACGTCCTTGATACAGTGATGCCTACGCCCGAAGAAGGGGCAAACGAGGATGAGATCGCTCGCTACGTGAAGTACATTGATGACTCCACTCTTGCTCAGTGCTATATGTTGGGCTCTATGACTCCTGAGTTATAGAGACAACATGAAAAGATGGATGCTAGATCCATTCTCCTACATGTCGGTAAATTGTTTCAGGAACAGGGAAGGACTCAACGATATGAGATATCTAAGAGCCTTTTCCGCGCTAGGATGACTGAAGGGACACCGGTTCAGAACCATGTCCTAAAGATGATTGAGTGGATTGAGAAACTCACAGGTTTAGGAATGGTCCTAGAGGATAACTTGTGTGTGGACATTATGCTTCAGTCCCTACCAGATTCCTTTTCACAGTTCATAATGAATTTTAATATGAACAAGCTTGAGATGACTCTCCCAGAGCTCCTCAATATGTTGAGGGAGGTAGAGAGTACTATTAAGAAAGAGAATCCAGTTCTCTACACTGGTGAGACTAGAAAAAAAAGGAAAGCAGAAAGATCCCTTAAGAAGGGAAAGGGCAAGGGCAAACCAGGTAAAGCAAAGGTTGCTAAGAAAGACCCAACAAAGGACAAAGGCCAGTGCTTCCACTGTGGTAAAGATGGGCATTGGAAGAGGAACTGCAAAGAGTACCTTGCAGAAAGGGCGAAATAGAAGCTTGGAGAAACTTCAGGTACATTCATGATCAATCTCCAATTGTCAGATTTTTGTGATAGTGCATTGGTATTGGATACCAGTATTGCTTATCACATCTATAATTTATTGTAAATTCTAGCAAAGCCGAGGGGAGATTGACGAGTGGAATATTGCATAAAGGTTTGTTTATGCAAGACACTACTCCACATATCATGAATGTAAGTGTCTAAGAGGAAACGATATGAGGTGAACAGTGCATACCTATGACATTGTAGGCTAGGTCATATCCATGAGGGAATGATTCAAAAGTTGCTAAATGATGGATATCTAGATCCATTCGACTATGTGTCATATGTAACTTGTGAGCCTTGCATTCATGGAAAACTGACCAACTCTCCATTTAGTGGAACTGGAGAGAGAGCCACTGAGCTGTTGGAACTCATAGTGATGTATGTGGACCCATGTCAACTCATTCCATTGGTGGTTACTCCTACTTCATTACCTTTACTGATGATTTCTCAATGTATGGATATATGTACTTAATGAAGTACAAGTCCGAGGCTTTTGAGAAATTCAAAGAGTATAAGAATGAGGTGGAGAACCAAACTGGAAAGAGTATCAAAACTCTTCGATCAGATCGAGGAGGTGAGTACTTAAGTACATAGTTTACTCAGTTCCTATAGGATCATGGGATATTATCCCAATGGACACCTCAGCTCAATGGTGTCTCTGGAAGGAGGAATCGTATGCTATTAGACATGGTACAGTCCATGATGAGTTTCGCTGACCTACCCATTTTATTCTAGGGATATGCCCTAGAGACCGCAGCTTACCTTCTGAACAGAATTCCAACTATGTCGATAGTGTCTACACTATATGAGATATGGAAAGGGAAGAAGCATGATCTTAAGGTTGTTAAGATTTGGGGCTGCCTTGCCCACGTTAAAAGACACAACCCCGATAAGTTAGAATCAAGGACAAAGCGATGCAAATTTGTGGGATACCCCAAGGAAACTTGTGGGTATTATTTCTATCATCTCGAGGACCAAAAGGTCTTTGTAGCTAAGAGAGTAGTGTTCCTTAAGAAGGAACACATTCTTGGCGAAGATAGTGGGAGCATGATAGAGTTTAGCGAGGTTGGAGAACCAAGCTCAAGCACCACTCTACAGCCCGAGTTTGTTCAGGTACCTAATACACAAGTTTCAACTTTACGTAGGTCTGATAGAGTATCCCATCCTCCTAATACACAAGTTTCAACTTTATGTGTTCCTTAAGAAGGAACACATTCTTGGCGAAGATAGTGGGAGCATGATAGAGTTTAGCGAGGTTGGAGAACCAAGCTCAAGCACCACTCTACAGCCCGAGTTTGTTCAGGTACCTAATACACAAGTTTCAACTTTACGTAGGTCTGATAGAGTATCCCATCCTCCTGAGAGATATGTGGGATATATTAGAGGAGAGGATATTGAGGATATTGATCCTCAGACCTACGAGGAGGCTATTATGCGTAGAGACTCCGGGAAGTGGCAAGAAGCCATGAATTCTGAGATGGATTCTATGTACTCCAATAAGGTTTGGAACCTAGTTGATGCGCCCGATGGTATTGTACCCATCGGTTGCAAGTGGATCTTTAAGAAAAAGATCGGAGTAGATGGAAAGGTAGAGACCTATAAAGCAAGGCTAGTGGCTAAGGGGTATCGTCAAAGGCAAGGTGTTAACTACGACGAAACCTTCTCACCCGTAGCAATGCTAAAATCCATCAGAATTCTATTGGCTATTGCAGAACACTATGATTATGAGATCTGGCAGATGGATGTGAAAGCCATATTCCTCAATGGGAACCTCGAGGAGGAGGTGTATATGATGCAACTTGAGGGATTCGTGTCCAAGAACTGCCCAGATAAGGTGTGTAGGTTGCTTAGATCCATTTATGGACTAAAGCAAGCTTCCCGAAGTTGGAACATAAGATTTGATGAGGCAATCAGATCTTATGACTTTGTTAAGAACGAATATGAGCCTTGTGTGAACAGGAAGGTAAGTGGGAGCATTATCACCTTTTTGGTGTTATATATGGATGACATCCTCATCATTGGGAATGATGTAGGAATGCTATCCACAGTAAAGGCTTGGTTATCTAGACACTTCTCCATGAAGGACTTAGGGGAAGCATCCTATATCTTGGGGATTCGAATCTATAGAGATAGATCCAAGAGGATGCTTGGCTTGTCCCAGTCCAGGTACATAGAAACCATTGTCAAAAGTTTGGCATGGAAAATTTCAAGAGAGGTCTCATACCGATGAGACATGGGATATCGCTTTCTACGAGTATGTCCCCAAAGACTCCAGAAGAAAGGGCGAACATGAATATGATACCTTATGCCTCAGCAATAGGGTCTATCATGTATGCCATGCTATGTACTAGGCTTAATATAGCGCATGCTCTGAGTGTCACGAGCAGGTATCAGGCAGATCCAGGCTTGGAGCATTGGAAAGCAGTAAAGTGTATCCTTAAGTACTTGAGAAGGACTAAGGATCTTTTACTAGTATATGGAGGTAATAGCCTTAAGGTTGAAGGCTACACTAACTCAAGTTTTCAGTCTGATGTCGATGATAGTAAGTCGAATTCAGGGTATGTGTACACCTTGAATGGAGGAGCAGTGTGTTGGAAGAGTTCCAAGCAAGATACTACTATTGACTCGACCACAGAGGCGGAGTGCATTGCTGCATCAGATGCAGCAAAGGAGGGAGTCTGGTTGAAGATGTTCATCACAGATTTGGGAGTCGTTCCGGATAGCGAGAAGTCGACTTCCTTATATTGCGACAACTATGGGGCGATTACTCAAATAAGGGAACCCGGGTCTCATCAGAAGTGTTCTGAGGAGGTTCCAACTTATCAGAGAGATCGTAACCCGAGGAGATGTAGCAATGGAAAGGGTTCCATCCGAAGATAACATTGCAGATCCACTAACAAAGCCGTTGTCTCATTTTGTCTTTAAGCGTCACAGGGGTCTGATAGGGATCAGACACATAGCTAATTGGCTTTAGGTCAAGTGGGAGATTGCTAGTCATAGGTGCCCAGCAAGCCAATCACGTGAGTGATGGCACGTGTAACTTGATACAAAATCTTTTTGCTTATTATATTTTGGCGTATATCACTTTATAACTATTGCATAAATGCATATATATATTATGATGTCCTTGGATTTGTGCAATGGGAATCGGATCGTGATGAGATCATGATAATGAGATTGATTCACCTTTAAACACATATCCTAAATAATCCCGGTCATAGGTTACTCGAGAGGGACATCGTGATAACCGGATAGACTGGTGTGCTGTATACCCGTCCATATGATGGATGCAGTTGGTCTTAAAGCTGCTCGTGTAGAGACACTAGGGATACAGTACAGGTGCTCATTGGAGAATGAGTTCACTGATTGATCCGCTTACGGAATGCTGATGGTTGATGATGCCTTATTGTCAGACAGCGATTCCGTAGTCCTAGTGGTGTATCTGGTCCTTATACTTGAGACACCAAGGATGTCCTGTATGAGTGCTCCACTCTTTGATACCAGACTTATAGGTTTGGTTGTCCTAGATCTAGTACAGCTGGTCATTGGGAGTGGTAGTCGACCTTACGAGGGCTATTGAGTGTCGATAGAGGATCATCCACTCTCGGCGTCATGAGAGGAATATCCCATGTGTTCTTGCTCAGACAAATCCCTGGTCAGGGTCATTCGGGTTGAGAGAGAAAGAGTTCTCCGGGAGAATCCGATTAGAGCGAGACTCGAGTAGAAACCATATGGGTTTGACAACACCATGCTCGATATACGGTCTTTGGGATATTAGATGGATGAGGGACTATAGGTACACGGTAACTGAGGACAGACAGATCCAATGGATTGGATTCCCCTATATCGTTTGGGGACTACGACGTAGTGGCCTAGTACGTCCGTAGTCAATGAGTCAAGTGAATTATTACGGAGATAATAATTCATTGAGTTAGAAGGAGTTCTGACTGATATGACTCACGGCTAGTTCAATATTGGGCCTAGAGGGTCACACACATATGGTAGGCATTACGATGAGTAGAGGTTCGGATATGAGATATCCGACGGAGCCCTTGTCTTATTGGATGCAGATCCAATACCCACTAGGGGAGGACCCATTAGGGTTTGACAAGGGACCTCTGTAAAAAGGAGGGATTCAGAGCTTCATAGGCTAGAGTCTTTTGCTTGCCTTTCCTATTCTCTTCTCCCTCTCCCCCTCAGAGCAGGCCTGGATTTTGAGGAGCGTCGTCGCAACCCTACTGTGTGGATCACCGCTATAGAGGAGGACGCTTGACCTCCTTCACCCTCTCCTAAGGATCTGCAAAGAAACAGGGATATATGATTTCCCTAGGTAACACAATCTACTCTATACGCAGTTTTAAGTTTCGTGGATTTTGCGCATCAATCTTCGCACGACGACGAACATCTCTTTGGGAATCGGGGATTTTGTTTTCTTGTTCTTCTGCTGCGCATTTGATGTCACCCCCAAGATTTCCCAACACTGCGGTCGTGGCTACGACTATTATTGTGGCAGCGGCGATGGCTGCAAAGCTGCGTTTGAAAAAGAAAACGAAGGAATGAGAGTAAGATAGAGCAAGTGACTATGCCTCTATGTTCTGCATGAGCTGCAGTTATGGAGGAAAAAGAGAAGACATGTAGAAAATGAAACAGGGAGAGGGCATGGAATAAAAGTAGAAGGATTTGGGCTGAAACCATCTTTGTATCTTCGGATCAAAATTTTTGAAAGGCAAGTGTTCCGATCCTTCCTATTGCAAGCTTTCTAATCTTTTATATTGCAAGTGTCTTGATCTTTCCTTACTATAATTTTATCTCTATATTTGCTTTGAATATGAGGAACTTTGAATTATTCTAGCCTTGCATTTGATATATCTCCTATTTAGACGTAACGATTCAAATTTGTGCAACTTCTGAGATTATGATCTTTCTACCTTGTTATGGTTATAACTTCATGTATTGACCTCTGATTTAGACAAAACTTATTTGATCAGAATATAGACTCATAAACCTTTCTTTTGATAGCTTATTTTAAGAATTTAGAGTAAGTTTGTTTGCCCAAACTTCTGTTTCAAATGAGCCTACAGATTCTGCAAGACATGGATCGTAATTAGAAATTAGACGATGTTGGAAACTCTGATTTGTTCAAAGCTAATTTCATTAGAAATTAGACTCATAGATCTTTCTTTTGATATATGGATTGAAAGATTTGGAGTCCAAACACCTGCCCAGTTATCTGTTAAATTCTGCTAAACAGAGATTTTGTTCTCCGACCCTTATTTACCAAATTATTTGTAACTCTATGTTGGACAGTTCAATTCATTTGAAGCTTGTTTTATTTGAAAGTAGATTGAAATATCTTTCCAATGATATATTTCTGAGTAAATTGGAGCACGATTGATAGTTTGAATCATTTGTTCAATGTGCCTCTTGAATTTTGCCATAAATCGAGCTTTGGTCGATTTCGCATATTCTGGTTTTATTCCTTTGGAAATTGATACCATTTGGCTTTCTTATTCAATTGAGCTTTATATTACTGCTTTGAATTCTTGTATGCTCTTGTCCTTAAAATTATTTACATTCTTGAAAACTATTGTGTAACGTTTATGCTATATTGTATTGACTCATATAGACACATGTATATCCCATTGTTTCGCATTTTCTTTCGATATGTGCCTATTCCAGTTTTATTCCTTCGGACATTGAATTCATCTAACCTTCTTATTTGAATTGAGTTATATGTGATTGCTTGGAATCCTTGAATGCTCTTGCTTTCATTTCCTTTCAAATCTGAATACATTTGTGAAAGATTATGCTTGCATCGTATTGACTCTTAAAGGCACATGTACATTTTGTTGTTTCGTGTGTGCTTCTGATATGTGCTATTTATTGTTCATACTATCCTCTTGTACTCTGGTGTTTGTGGGATATTGTGAACCTTTGCCAGAAATGGTGAAGGGAGTTATGCATAGAGCTTGTGATGCTCTGCCGGCCCTTATGACTTCACTCAAACGTGGGTGGATGGAGCTCCCAAACGTGGGAGAGCTCCGAGATGTGGGAGACTTATGTTTGGTGTTCATTCAGAAATGGATGTACCATATTAGGTTATGGTCGCACTTCACCTTCTGTATGTTTGATATGATATCTAGAGCTTTAGTTATGTGTTTCTATACATGCTTTGGATAAGAATGATATGAATACAACGTCAAATTCAACGTTTGAGCTTTTGTTTCATATTTGTTCTTTGATATGCTATGAAATGATTCATATGCCATTGAGACGCTTTGAAATGTTTCACATACCATTGATATGTTCCGAAATGTTTCATTTGTTATTGATATACTCCGAAACATTTTATACCCCATTGATATGCTCCGAAATGTTTCATCTGCTACTGTCCTAATTTATTGTTCACAATACCCTTTTGTACTATGGTGTTTGTGGGATTATTTAGACCTTTGCCAGAAATGGTAAAGGGTATGTGCTTAGAGCCTACGATGCTCTTGATTATGTTTGGTGGTTATTCAGAAATGGATGGACCATATTATGTTTGGAATCCCACTTCACCTTCTATCTGTTTCATCTGTTATTGTTACGCTTCGAAATGTTTCATACCACATTGATATGCTCCGGAACATTTCATATATTTCGGAATATTAAGTCTGGCTTACGATGATATGAACTTGTGGTAAATGGTTGGAGTTCTGATTGTATAAATTACTTTGCTTGTGGATTTATAAATGTTGTTTTATGTTTGTTAAGTTGGCTTGGGTTGTCATAAATGTGAATTATCGAGTGATGTGATATATGATTATAAACTGTATATGTTTTATAGATGTGAATTTGATAGAATGCTTTTCAGTGTCCTCAAATGTGTGTTTGGATCCTGGATGAGTTTATGATGAAAACTTTAATATTATTGATATATATATTTTGAGGGGCGTGACAGAGGTGGTATCAGAGCATGGTTTGAGGACTACTAAAATATTTGATATTTTGACGTACAAAATATATTGAGATCTAATAAATTATAGTGATTGGTGAAAATTTTCTTTGATGCATTTTAGGAATCTAGGATGATGAGGACATATGGTCCTCCTATTTCATTTGTTTCAGATTAATTAAGGGGGATGAAAGGGTTGATCGAGGATACTAAATCAGAGTAGCGCAATTAAAGCATGGTGAACCTAATTTCATTGGTGGTAGAAAAACGGATGATGCAAACAGAGAAGATATTTGATGTACAAAATTGTTTTGATGATTGAAAGATTTCTTTTGCCACCTTATAATATTGGAAGTAGAGGCTGATCATTAATGGCAACAATGAAAAGAATTTTTGGAGATCAGTGGCAAAAATAATAAGAACAAGTTTACCAATAACAAGAGGGTAAAGACATTTGGATTTGAAATGAGAAGTCACCACAAAAGACTCAATCATGTGTGAATTACAAGTTAAATTATGAAACAAATTTGTGTTGTTGGGTGACTGGAGTCTATTTTGCTTGTAGAAAGTTGGATCATAAAATAAAATACTACCCTTTGAACAAGAAGAAAGAGTCATTGCCTCCTAAATCATCAGCCCATGTCAGAGTGTATGCTATCACTGAATATGATTCTAAAACTTCTGAATTAGTAGTCGAAGGTATTATGCATGTTTATGAAAGAATACAAATATTTGTTTGACCATGGGTCCTATCTATGATTTGATTCGTAATATTTTGCTTATCACTTGGGCATTCAACCTAGACCACTGCATTATGTGATATATGTAAATACAATCATTAGAGATTCTTTGATAACGGACTTGAATCTGGTTCTCTTGTTTGATTTTATTGGAGAACTTAAACTTTTTGCCGATTTAGTTCTCCTAGAGATTTGGAGTTTTGATATTATATTTGGTATGGATTAGCTATCTTCCTATCATACTAGTATAGATTGGTATATAACAAATAATTACTTTTTGCATATTTGATCAACCGATCTTTTATTTTCAGAGTAATGGACATGATTTATCTCCTTGTCTAATGTATCCCAGGATGACATGCTTGGATTACCTCCAAACGTGACTTTGCTTTTGATTTGGTCCTTTGGACAATCCCAATATCTAAGCCTCTCTACAGAATGATATCATTTAAGTAAGTGGAATTGAAAAAGCAACTACAAGGACTATTAAATGAGGATTTTATTTGGCTTAATATTTCATCATGGGGTGCTCTGGTGTTAGTTAGAAAGATGAATGGAACATTTAGACTTTACATTAATTTTAGACAATTGAATTAGGTGACCAAAAAAAACGAGTATTCTCTAAAGTGACGACTTGTTTGATCAACTGTAGGGTGCACAAGTATTCTCTAAGATTGACCGAAGATCAGGTTACTATCAATTGAAGATCAAGGAGGAGGATATTCCAAAAACAGCTTTTAGAACTCGATATGGTCACTATGAATTCTTGGTGATGCCTTTTGGTTTGACTAATACCCCTGCAGCTTTTATGGAACTAATGAATAGGACATTTCAACCACTCTTGGATGATTATGTAATTATATTCATTGATGACATAGTGGTGTATTCAAGGAGTAATCAGGAGCATGAGGAACACTTGAGAAATGTATTGTCTGAGAAAAGAAGTTGTATGCAAAGTTCAGCAAATATGAATTTTGGTTGAATGAAGTTACCTTCTTAGGCCATGTCATTTCAAGGAAGGGCATATCTGTTGATCTAAAGAAAGTAGAAGCTGTAGTTAAATGGGAAGTGCCAATAAATGTAACATAAGTTAGAAGATTCTTGGGCATGACAGGTTATTACATGAGATTTGTGGAGGGATTTTCTCGAATCGCTCAATCTCTCACCAAACTCACTAAAAAGAATGTGAAATTTGTAGTGGATGATGATTGTGAGCAAAGTTTTCAAGAGTTAAAAAGAAGATTGACTAGTGCCCCTATTCTCACTATTCCAAGTGGTAGTGAGGGATTTGTAGTTTATACTGATGCTTCAAGAAAGGGCCTTAGATGTGTTTTAATGTAGGAAGGGAGAGTGATTGCTTATGCTTCTAGACAACTAAAATGTTATCAACTAAATTATCTAACTCATGATTTGGAATTGGTAGCAATTGTTTTTGCTCTAAAGATTTGGAGACATTATTTGTATGGGCGGTAATTTAAAATATTTACTAATCACAAGAGTTTAAAATATATTTTCACTCAGAAAGAGTTAAACATGAGACAGCGAAGATGGATAGAACTTCTAAAGGATTATGATTGTGCCATCCGTTATCACCCGGGCAAAGCCAATGTTATAGCTGATGCACTTAGTAGAAAATCTATAAATTTTATAACTAGTCTGGTCGTGAAGCAATGGAAGTTATTAAAAGAAAATTTTGATTTAAATGCTATGAGGAAAGAGCAAGACTCAATGATATTGATGGCCTCAATTTAAGTGCAATCTGATCTTACTCAACAAATTAAGGAAGGACAATTACGAGATCCACGTTTAATCTACTTGAGGAACGAAGTAGAAAGGAAATTGAAGCCAAAATTTCAAGTTTCAAAGGATGGCCTATTGAGATTTGGGGATAGAGTATGTGTACCAAATGAACTAGATATCAAGAACCAAATCCTAAAGGAAAGTTAAGCCTAAGATTTATTGGACCTTTTGAGGTCCTTGAGAGGGTTGGTTCTGTCGCTTACAGGATTGCCTTGCCACCATCGTTATGCCATATCCATAATATATTTCATGTTTCGATGATTAGAAAGTATATACCTGATCCTACTCATAACATTAAGTATGAGCTGATTGAGATCGATAAGGATTTATCTTATATGAAAGAGCCCACTCAGATTGTTGATAAGAAGGAAAAGATCCTAAGGAATCAAGTTATCCCTCTGGTTAAAGTAATTTGGAGACATCATTCTAGAGAGGAAATGAAAAAGGTTTATCCTCGTCTTTTTCATCGATTGAGGTATAACCAATTTAGATGACTAAATTTTCTTTTAAGGGGGGGAGAGTGTAATATCCCTATTTTGAAATTTATCAATATGGATTTATATGTAAATTTGAGGACCTATATGTAAATATAGAAATTTCAAGGACTAAACTATTAAGTTAAAAAAAAAGAAAAAGAAAATCAAAAATTTCGGTTTTATCCCACCATCTCCCACACTCTCTGTTTCCCGTGAGAGAGGACCTGTGAGGCGTGGGGAGAAGAACAAGATAAGTAGATGGAGAAGAGAAGAAAAGAAGAGAGAGGGAAAAGAAGAGAGGAGGAAGAAGAGGGAGAAGAGAAGAAAAGAAGAATAAGAAGAGAGGGAAGAGGGAGAGGAGAGAGAGGTAGCTGTAGCAGCTAGGGCTGTAGCACCTCAGTTTCCTGTAGGAGGAAACAAAGGAGTGCATGTGTGGGGCATCGGGGAGGTGAAGGGAAGAAGAGGAGAAGAAGAGGAGAAGGAGAAGAAGAAGAAGAGGAAGAGAAGAAGGAGAAGCGGGAGAAGAGGTTGTGATACCTCTGTTTCTTGCAGGAGGAAATAGAGGAGAGGGTGTGTGTGGCGCCGGGGAGGAGAAGGGAAGGAGAGGAGAAGAAGAGAAGAAGAAGAGCAGGGGAGGAAGAAGAGGCTGCGGCTGCAGCGGTGGCAGCTGTAGTTGGAAGAGAAGAACGAGAGGGAAGAAGAGGAAGAGGGGAAGGTGGCTGTGGCTACAACTGCGGTAGCAACTGAGGTGGCGGTGGTGGCTGCGGTAGCGGTGGTGGCTACAGCAGCTGCTTTTGGGAAAGAGAAAGAAAGGAAAGGGAAAAAAAAGGGTCTACAGCCATGATTGCGGCTGCGGTGGTCGCGGTTGTGTCTGCGAAAGAAGAGGAGGAAGAAGGTAGTTCGGTGGAAGGGGCTGCGATTGTGGCAGTGGCGGTGGCTGTGGCAGCTGTGTTTGGGAAAAAAAAAGTAGGAATGAGAGAAGGGAGGAAGGAAGTAGTGCAGGGGAAGGGGCTACGGTTGTGACAGCAGTTACGGTCGTGGCTACGATTGTGGTAGTGGCAGCGGCGATGGCTGCGATAGCTGTGTTTGAAAAAGAAAACAAAGGAATGAGAGTAAGAGAGAGCAGGTGACTATGCCTCTATGTTCTGCATGAGCTGCAGTTGTGGAGGAAAAAGAGAAGACATGTAGAAAACGAAACAAGGGAAGGACATGGAGGAAAAGTAGAAGGATTTGGGCTGACACCTTCTTTGGATCTTCGGATCAAAATCTTTGAAAGGCAAATGTTCTGATCCTTCATATTGCAAGCTTTCTAATCTTTCCTATTGCAAGTGTCCTGATCTTTCCTTACTGTAATTTTATCTCTATATTTGCTTTGAATATGAGGAAATTTGAATTGTTCTAGCCTTGCATTTGATATATCTCCTGTTTAGACGTAACGATTCGAATCTGTGCAACTTCTGAGATTATGATCTTTCTACCTTGTTATGGTTATAACTTCATGTATTGACCTTTGATTTAGACAAAACTTATTTGATCAGAATATAGACTCATAAATCTTTCTTTTAATAGCTTATTTTAAGAATTCAGAGTAAGGTTGTCTGCCCAAACTTCTGTTTCAAATGAGCCTACAGATTCTGCAAAATAGGGATCGTAATTTTTGACCTTTTGATACCGAGCTGCCTATAAGTCGATGTTGGAAACTTTGATTTGTTCAAAACTGATTTCATTAGAAACTAAACTCATAGATCTTTCTTTCGATATATGGATTGAAAGATTTGGAGTCCAAACACCCGCCCAGTTATCTGTTGAATTCTGCCAAACAGAGATTTTATTCTCCGACCCTTGTTTACCAAATTATTTGTAACTCTATGTTGGACAGTTCAATTCATATGAAGCTTATTTTATCTGAAATTAGATTGAAATATGTTTCCAATATATATTTCTAAGTAAATTGGAGTACGATTGATAGTTTGAATCATTTGTTCAATGTGCCTCTTGAATTCTACCAGAAATTGAGCTTTGGTCGATTTCGCATATTCTGGTTTCATTCCTTTAGAAATTGATATCCTCTGGCTTTCTTATTCAATTGAGCTTTATATTACTCTTTGAATTCTTGTATGCTCTTGTCCTTAAAATTATGTACATTCTTGAAAACTATTGTGTAACGTTTATGCTATATCGTATTAACTCATATAGGCACATGTATATCCCATTATTTCGCATTTGCTTTCGATATGTGCCTATTCTAGTTTCATTCCTTTGGACATTGAATTCATCTAACCTTCTTATTTGAATTGAGTTATATGTGATTGCTTGGAATCCTTGAATGCTCTTGCTTTCATTTCCTTTCAAATCTGAATACATTTGTGAAAGATTTTGCTTGCATCGTATTGACTCGTAAAGGCACATATACATTTTGTTGTTCCGCGTGTGCTTCCGATATGTGCTATTTATTGTTCATACTATCCTCTTGTACTATGGTGTTTGTGGGATATTGTGAATCTTTGCCAAAAATGGTGAAGGGAGTTATGCATAGAGCCTTTGATGCTCTGCCGGCCCTTATAAATTCACTCAGATGTGGGTGGATGGAGCTCCCAAACGTGTGAGACTTATGTTTGGTGGTCATTCATAAATGGATATACCATATTATGTTATGGTCCCATTTCACCTTCTATTTGTTTGACATGATATCTAGAGCTTTGGTTATGTGTTTCTATACATGATTTGGATATGAATGATATGAATGCAACGTCAAATTCAACGTTTAAGCTTCTATTTCATAATTGTTCTTTGATATGCTCCGAAATGATTCATATGCCATTGATACGCTTTGAAATGTTTCACATACAATTGATATGCTCCGAAATGTTTTATTTGTTATTGATATGCTCCGAAACATTTCATACCCCATTGATATGCTCCGAAATGTTTCATCTATTATTGTTACACTTCGAAATGTTCCATATGTCATTGATATGCTTCGGAACATTTCATATGCCATTGATATGCTCCGAAATGTTTCATCTGCTATTGTCCTAATTTATTGTTAACAATACCCTTTTGTACTCTTGTGTTTGTGAGATTATTTGGACCTTTGCCAGAAATGGTAAAGGGTAAGTGCTTAGAGCCTACGATGCTCTAGATTATGTTTGGTGGTTATTCAGAAATGGATGGACCATATTATCTTTGGAATCCCACTTCACCTTCTATTAGTTTCATCTGTTATTGTTATGCTTCGAAATGTTTTATACCTCATTGATATGCTCCGGAACATTTCATACGCTATTGATATGCTCCAATTACTCTATGCTCCATTTGTTATGAATCAAATATGTTATGAATGAAATGACATTTGCAATTCTATATCTAATGAGATGATATCCTTGAATCTCTTGGATTCTTTCTTGCATTGTAATATTTTGTTCGTGTGAAACTGTCCCTTTTCGTGCTAGACATGCTTTGTCACTTGCTGAGCTATTTTTTAGCTCACTCCGTTGTTATATAAATCTTTTAGATCAGCTTGTCACTCTTTGAGAAGTTTGTATTGGGCTGAGGTAGTGGAGAGCTATTCAGAATTATGGGCAAGTCTTGTTGGTTATTATGTTATTGTTGTATAAGTATATTTTGTATGTAATAAAATTTTGTCGATGAACCAAAATGGATATACCTTGTAAAAGTATTAGACAATCTCTCTTATTTAGAATTTCGGAATGTTAAGTCTAGTTTACGATGATATGAACTTGTGGTAAATGGTTGGAGTTCTGATTGTATAAATTACATAGCTTGTGGATTTATAAATGTTGTTTTATGTTTGTTAAGTTGGCTTGGCTTGTCATAAATGTAAATTATCAAGTAATGTGATATATGATTATAAATTGCACAAGTTTTATAGATGTGAATTTGATAGAATGCTTTTCAGTGTTCTCAAATGTGTGTTTGGATTCTAGATGGGTTTGTGATGAAAACTTTAATATTATTGATATATATATTTTGAGGGGCGTGACAGTGTCAGTCTGACACTAACACTACCCTGGGCAGTACCACTGCCTAGGTCTGGTGGTACCACTGCCTGGGGTGCAGTGCTGGGCAGTACCACTGCCTAGACTGGCGGTACCACCGCCTAGACTAGCGGTACCATCGCCTGACATAATCTCGAAGACTGTGTCATGATGGTGAGACTTCTTATGGCACTGTTTGGGCCTCTCATTAGGCCCAGCACAATCCTTACATAGGCCTTTCTGACCCTTAATTGGGTTGGTCTAAATCAAAACCCAATTACGTGCTAACTACGAAATATAAGACATAATTTGAGCTAAACAAGGCCGTAAGTCTATTCTTCCGGCGAGCTTCCGGCGATCTTCTAGCAATGTTCCGGT
Source organism: Musa acuminata AAA Group (assembly GCF_036884655.1). Classification (NCBI taxonomy): domain Eukaryota; kingdom Viridiplantae; phylum Streptophyta; class Magnoliopsida; order Zingiberales; family Musaceae; genus Musa; species Musa acuminata. The sequence continues at coordinate 31,575,645 of NC_088349.1, read as the reverse complement.
AGACTCCCGGTAAGCTCCTAGACTTCACGATGATCTTCTTGGTGAGTTTTGACAAGCTTCTCTGGCAAGCTCTGAGACTTCTCGGCTGGTTCTGCTAGAACTTCCGACGAACGTCTGGACATCCGATGAACTCTTGAACTCCCAACGAAATCGCATCCTTGACTCTGGGACTTTATTTTGCTTCATGCCTTGCTACCATAGTTAATCTTGCACATGTAAAATATACTTCGATCTAGACAATTAATACTAAGTATTAATCATGTTGTCCAGCATGTCATTGGTCCCTCGACGCTTTGTCCAATTCTTCGGTGCATCGTCGTCTCTTGCGGCCTATTGCCCAATCGGCCAGTTGACTCTGCAACTCCGATATCCTTGGTGCAATATCCGCTCTTCTTGGCCCGATGCTCGAATCCATGGCTCGAAGCCTTCTGTCGATACGTCGACCGATCCACTAGCTCGACGTCCAATCTTCTGACATATTTTCCCCCGGCACAACATGATTCTTCCTGCTTTAATTGTCTCATCCTAATCGAAGCATCTTGCATCACTCAAAACGCATATTAAAACATAAACAATTATCAATTGGTTTCATCATCAAAATACGAGATTCAATAATCTCCCCCTTTTTTATGATGACAACCAATTGATGACGGAGTTAATCTTAACTCCCGGAGTTTAAACAAACTCCCCCTATCAATATGCCATATTGATAGAACCTTGAATTCAAACTGAATTCAAGTCATTGCAATATTCATCATGAATATTTGCAACACGTCATCATGCATAACATGATCATACTTCTTCTCCTTTTGTCACGGACAAACTTCTAAACAGGATGTTTGATGTAATGCTTATGTATGTCCATGTTTTTTGATATGTTCATGCTTTGCACAGCATATAGAGGGATGGCCTAGGGCTTAATAGTCCCATTTTAGTTAGGTTGGTGGCTGCTTTAGGCTTGTAAATAAAAGTTATGTCATGTGGATACTTGTGAGAGATTTTCGGTCTGTAGTGGATCATTTTGACCCTTTATTATGCAACTGTTTAGAGCTTATAAAGTCTATTTGTAATTTGCATTGTCTATGAAGTGTTTCCTGGAATATTTGCTTGTGGATCCCGAGTGAGGCATTCTCTCTAACCAGTTTTCTCTTTTGTAGGTCCTAAGGGACCATGGGAGGCTTCGGGGAGGCTGACCTTTGCGGACGGACACGCAAGGGTGCCGCACGACTTAGGCAAAACTAGCTAAGTCCGTGACAGATGGTATCAGAGTGAGACAAGCACTTATAGACCAAGTTCCGTCCTTCTTGTGTACAATAGCACAAGTGAGGAATAAGGGGTGCAACTTGGCCGAATCACACCTGTTTCAAGCATCTCCTTTATGATCTTTTCAATTTCATCCTTCTAAAGGTGAGGATATCAGTACAGCCGAGTGTTCGCTGGTGGCTTACCCTGAAGGATTGGAATCCGATGGTCATATTGCCGAGTAGGAGGAAGACCGCGCGGCTCAACAAAAATGTCGGTAAATTCAGCAAGCAATTGGATGAGATTTTAATCTTCAATTTCTATTTTCTTCCCCTCTGGTTGCTGCTGGAGATGCATCAAAAAGCCACCATTTACCTTGTGCAAAACTTTCTCCATTCGTTGGGTCGAAACGGTGATTATATTACTTCCGCGCTTCCCGCGTAGGATAGTTTATTTGCCTTTGCAGTAGAATTTCATAATTAATTTGGAGAAGTTCCAAGAGACATCATCTAGCATCGTCAGCCATTCTCTGACAAGCACGGCCTCATAATCATCAATTGGTAGGAGGAAGAAGTCGGTGATAATTTCTTGGTCTTGCAGTAATAGTTTCACCTGTGGACATCTTTGGTCGCACTTTAGGATTCTTCCGTCAATGACCTTTACGTCAAACTTGCTGCAACCATCAATGTGGAGTACCATCTAAACAGCAACCTTATTGTTTAGGAATTTATTAGTGCTGCCCATGTCGATGAGAATAGTGATCGGTTTTTGTTTGAGAAGGCCTCCAACTTTCATCGTTTGCGGGTTTGAGTAGTGTGTACTATAAAGTCGGTTGGTTGTGGCTCTTCTTCCGCATCTTCTTCTTCATGTTCAAGGCTCTTTTTTGGATATTCAATGACCTCTTCTTCTACTAGTTCAATCATAAGAAATCCTCCTTTTCTACAGTGATGCTCGCGGCTCCACGGCTCATCGCATTGCCAACATAACCCCTTCGCAGATCGCTCCCGAAGCTCTTTTCTTGTTAATCTTTTTGGTGTAGGGGCTTGGTTGATAGTAGGGGGGGCTGAGAGCTTTGGTATTGCTAGTTGGGGAGCGACTCTAGTCCTCTAGTCTTCATGGTTCAATCGCTCCTCTTAAAGTCGTTCGATAGAGATGGCTGCCATAAGTATGTACGGTTGTCATGCTTTAACTTCTCCCTGGATCTCTAGCCTCAAGCCATTAATGAAGGTCCCTAATAGTTAATTTTTAGACCAATTATGAGTTTAATTAGATATCCTGTCAAACTTGGTTTGGTACTCCTGAATGGTGGAGGTTTGTCGGATCTTTGCTAGTTGTCCGTCAATGTTCTCGTAATCGGTTGGTCCAAAGCAGATCAGCAGTCCTTCTTTAAATTGTCACCATGAGAGGACTCCATGAGTGTGTTCAAACCAGTTAAACCACTATATGACATCCCCTTCAAGATGTATAGTTGTAATTTCCATAGTAGATGCACCTATGATTTTGTGGTACCAAAAATATCACTCCGTATGTGAGATCCAACCAATCAGATCTCCTTCTTCCCATCTAGAGAAGTCCACCCTCATGCGTGGATAGTTGGGATCGATCATAGAGCCTCCCCTCTTGGAAGTTATCTCTTTGTACTTAGTGTGATTGGTTAGAGCTCTCTCCTTGATGTGATTTCTTCGGGCTTGGTGGTCAGCCCAAACTGAGTTCGGTAAAAAGAGTTCGAATCTTATCCTCCATTCACGCATCGAAGGCTTCAAATTTAGCTTTGATTACCCCCTCAGATTGTTGAATCTCGAATTTTGATGATGAAGTCAATTGTCATTTGGTTATCTAATCCATATGTTGAGATAAGTGTGCAGGATTAACTACGATGGTAGAAAGACATTCAGTAGGTGTTATGCCGGAGTCAAGACCAAGATCACGTTGGGGGTTCGAGAGTTCGATGGAAGTCCGGACGGTCGTCGGAGGTTCTGTGGGAATAAATCAGAAAAGTCCAGGAGCTTGCCAAAGAAGCTGGTCGGAACTCGCCAAGAGGATCGTCGTAAATCTAGGAGTTTGCCGGAAGTCCGTCGGAGTATCGCTAAGGGTTCGTCGGATGTTCACCGGAAGTTCGTCAGAAGCTCGGCGAAAGAAGCAATTGACGCACCGGAACATGAGTTATAGTATTAATGCCTTAAATATTATTGTTAGCATGAAGATTAAGTTAGGAATGGGAGGTGATCCCATTAACTTAATTTAGGACCAATTGGGTCCTTGATAGACCCAAATTGGGCCGAATGGATCAACCCATTCGGACCCAGGTTTCTTGGCCGGCTGTGGCATCGCCTAGAAGCTCGGTCTCTAAGCGAAGTTAGGCGGTGGTATCACCCCTATCAGGTGATGGTACCGCCTGAGCTCGGTCTCCGAGCAGTGTCAGGCGGTAGTACCGCCCAGTTCTTGCGGTGGTACCGCCAGGACCCCAAAAATCCGGGAGATGACATTTTTGAGCTCCAAATTCAAACTAGTTGGGGGCCTATATAAACTCCACCCTTTCCTGCATGAAAGGGTACCAAAAGCTTGCATTTATTCTGAGAATTTGAGAGCTTAAAAGTGTTATAAAAGGCTAGAAGTTCTTCTCCCTCTTTTCTTCTAAGTTTTGATCATTCAAGAGAGGAGTGGAAATCTGTAAGGGTTGTCCCCTAAGCCTGTCAAAAGGAGTAAAGCTGTAAAAGGGTGGTTGGCCTTCACCTATTGAAGGAAGGCCTCTAGTAGACGTCGGTGACCTCATCGGAGGAGGAAGCCAAATGTGGATGTAGGTCAAGATTGACCGAACCACTCTAAATCTCAGTTTGTATTTACATTCTACTCTTTATCTTAACTCAAACTGCCTCTGTTGCTTTACTTCAATTATACTTTTGTTTGATCTTAAGTTGAAGAACTTTCCGAAATGGTTTTCATCAAAAACGCTTTCATCGTACAAACATCATTTTAAACCAACGAAAGTTTTCCGTTGCTCTAATTCACCCCCCCCTCTTAGTGCTCTTGATCCTAGCACAGATGCCATAGTATATGCCTCCAAATCTGTAATGTTAAGATCTCTCTTTTGTTATCGGGTTAAAGGCATATATGTTGAATCTCATATTTTGATGATGAAACCAATTGATATGTGTTTATGTTTTAATTTGTATTTTGAGTGACGCAGGATGCTTCGATTAGGATGAGATAATTAAAGCAAGAAAAATCATGTTTGGGCCGGAGGAACATGTCAAAAGATTTGATGTCGGGCCGGTGGATCGCTCGACGTATCGATAGAAGGCTTTGGGCCATAGATTCGGGCATTGGGCCAAGAAGAGTGGAAATTGCACCAAGGATATCGGAGTTGCGGAGTCAACTAGCCGATTGGGCAATAGGTCGCAAGAGAGGATGATGCGCCGAAGAATCAGACAAAGCGTCGAGGGACCAATGACATGCTGGACAACTTGATTAATGCTTAGTATTAATTGTCTAGATCGAAGTGTCTTTTTACATGTGTAGGATTAACTACGATAGTAAGGCATAAAGTAAAATGAAGTCCCAGAGTCAAGGACCTGATTACGTTGGGAGTTCGAGAGTTCGTCGGAAGTCCGGACGTTCGTTAGAAGTTCTATCGGAACCAGCCGAGAAGTCTCGAAGCTTGCTAGATAAGCTTGTTGGAACTCACCAAGAAGATCGTCGTGAAGTCCAGGAGCTTATCGGGAGTCTGTCAGAACATTGCCGAGAGATCGTCGGAAGTTCGCTGGAAGATCGCCAGAAGCTCACTGGAAGAATAGACATAGGGACTTGTTTAGCTTAGCAAATGTCTTAGGATTTCATAGTTAACACATAATTAGGCTTGGATTTGGGCCAACCCAATTAGGGGCCAGCTGGGTCCATATAAGAACTGTGTTGGGCCTAATAGGAGGCCTGAACAGTGCCCCAAGAAGTCTCACCTGTTGAATCTCGTATTTTGATAATGAAACCAATTAATAATTATGTTTATGTTTAACTGCATTTTGAGTGATGCAGGTCTACTCGATCAGGATTAGACAATTAAGGCAGGAGGAATTGAGGTTGCGCTGGAGGAGATCACATCAAGATATTGGACGGTAGAAGGCTTCGGACGTCGGGCATCGAGCCAAGGAGAGCGAAATTATGCCAAGGATATCGGGGTTGCGGAGGTCAACCGTCGATTGGGCAACAAGCTGCAAGAGAGGACGATGCACCGAAGAATCGGACGAAGCGCCAACCAATGGCGTGCCGGGCAACAGAATGTCAATTCGCGTTGTAATAATTGTCTAGATCGGAGTACAGTTTTAGCTTATGTGTGCAGGATTTACTATGATAACGACGAAGATATAAAGCAAAACAAAGTGTCGGAGTCAAGTACGAAGGATTCATTGCGAGTTCAAGAGTTCGACGGAAGTCCGAAGGTTCGTCGGGAATGCTGCCGGAACTAGCCGAGAATGAGTAGGGAGCTTGCCGAAGGGTTTTTCGGAAGCTCGCCGGAAGGTTCGTTGGAAGTCCACGGAGCTCGCCGAGAAAGATCAGAGCTTGCCGAAGAAGCTCATTGGAACTCATCAAGATCAAATCGTGAAGTCTAGGAGCCTGTCGGGAGTCCGCAGAATGGTTTCCGAGAGTTTATCGGAAAACCGTCGGAAGTTCGCCGGAAGCTCGCCGGAAAAAGTCTTGACTTACGGACTTTGTAATAGCTTAGAAAATGTCTTTAAATTCGTAGTTAGCACGTTAATTAGGGTTAAGATTAGGTGTTAATCTTATAACCCAAGTAGGGGCCAATTGGGCCCGAGTTCGGACTGGTTTGGGCCAAGTTTGGAGCCCAACCAGTGAGCTGAATTGGCCTTTGCGGTGGCACCGCCCAGCACCCGAGATCTGGGCGATGACACCTCCTGGGCTGGGCAGTTGCACCGCCCAGCACCCGAGCGCTGGGCGGTGGTATCGCTTGGCTGGGCGGTGGCACCGCCAGCATCGGGAACATAAGAGAATTCAAATTTTTGGAGCCCAAATTTGAATCCTCTTGAGGCCTATAAATACCCCTCAAGTCTTAGCTGAGAATACAACTTTTTGAGCAGTAAGTGATTGAGAGAAAAGTCTTAGAAGAGTCTTTGCCTTTCTTGTTTTCAATTTGCTAGTGTTCACCTCATTCTTTCTTGCTGAAAATCTGTAAGAGAGTGAACCGCTTGTAAAAGTTGTAAGAGGGGTATTTACCCTTCCCTATCAAGAGATTTGCTAGTGGAAGGTGGGAGCCTCATCGAAGAGGGGCCTCGCAAGTGGATGTAGGTCATTTGACTGAACCACTGTAAAATCGGCATAATCTCTGGTTTGCATTTACTTTAATCGGCAAAATCGGCATAGTCATTTATATTACTGCAAACCATTTGTACTTTAATGCTATACTGCTTTGTCTCCTTCTTACATATGCCTTCAAGTTAAAATGCAATCGAAACGGTTTCAAACAAAACGTTGCTTTTATCGTATGAAGTTTTCGTAAGTGTTTAAATCGTCGAAAGTTTATCGTACTTTACCGCTGCACTAATTCACCCTCCCCTCTTAGTGCCACTCCGGTCCTAACAATTGGTATCAGAGCCTGGTATTTCTCATTTCGGATTTATACCCGAGAGAAATGGCTCTTCATGGCCTTCAAGAGGGTTTATCGGTTTTTCGTCCTCCGTTGTTTAACGGATTGGACTACACACTTATTTGAAAACTCGAATGAGAGTTTTCTTGATTTCTATGAATTTGGATTTATGGAATATCGTTGAAAACAGTTTTCAACTTCCCTCTAAACCGATGAACGAATAGTCGGATTTGGAGAAGAAATATTTTTTTTTAAACGCAATGGCTATGAATGCCTTATTTTGCGCTTTGGACAAAAATGAGTTCAATCGGATTTCTACGTGCGAAACGGCTTTCGATATTTGGCGAACACTTGAAATCACGCACGAGGGAACTAGTAGAGTCAAAGACTCGAAAGTTAACATTTTATTGCATGATTTTGAGCTTTTTCAAATGCAACCTAGCGAGACTATAGGCGACATGTACACCCGTTTCACGGATGTCGTCAATAATCTAAGAGTTCTTGGTAAATCCTTTTCGAATTTTGATCTCGTAAGCAAGATCTTAAGATTCCTTCCAAAAAGATGGGATTCTAAAATAACCGCAATACAAGAAACAAAAGATTTAAATATTTTTCCACTTGAAGAACTAATTGGTTTATTGATGACATATGAAATGGTGCACAATGCACATGATAAACAAAATCACCTTACAAAGAACAGGAAGGATTGGGAACTCCGGACAATGACCCAAGTGACCCAAGTGATGAGGACAATGATGAACTTAAATTTCGAATACTAAATCTTAATAAGTTTATTAAACAAAAATATAAAATAAACAATGAACTTGAACGGAGGAAGAGGCTAAAGAAGATGAAGGCAACCAAGGATGAATTAAGAACTTCCAAAGGTGAAACGACGAATTGGGCTTTGACGGGCTTCGACTTCAAGGTAAGTAACTCAACTCTCTTGAATTATTTTGAAATTACTTGATGTTTTCCATGATGCATTTTCTCTTTTCTTTTGAATAATTATTTTTCTTGAAAATTGTATGTTTTATGTTAATAGAATAAAATGTTAGATTTAAATAATCATATATATGTGCTTGAGAAGCAAGAATGTGTATTTTGATGATTTCCATATTAACTTTCAATGATGATGCATGGTTTTTATATGGAAGGCTTGATGATATTTTTTTAAACCTTGTCTTTGGTTTTCAAACATGATGTATGTTTTTGACATAAGAACAAAACTTGAGCATGCTAATATAAAGTCAATCACATAAATTAAAACTAAAAAAGTTTTAGTTATCTATAAGAATCATTCAAAATTATGTTCAATGAAACCATTGCATAATGATGTAATAAAAATATTAAACATTTTGAAACCATGTTTTAGTGTCATGCATAATGATCATGCTTAATAAATTTCAAAATTATGCATATGAATCTTGTGATTTATGGATTATTGATTTTTACGATAATGAAAGTGTCTTATTAATCTTTGTTGTAATAAATCTTACACTTTTGGTTTTAAACATTATATATGTTTTTATTTGGTATAAGTGAAATAAAATCATATGAATTGAAACAACTAAAAAGAGGAAAATATTTTTTCCTTGAAAAATTATTTTTCTCTATCCTATTGATCTTGATGTTTATTATGATAAATCTATGTATACCATTTTGAATCTCTTGAAAGTAATGTTGATATTTTGATGATTTAAATTTGAAATGAGTTTTATCAAAATTATGATATTGATTTCTTGGAATAACATGAGATTACCTTTGATGATCATTTTGATTCATGGAATTTTGGATTCATGACTTGGTCTTACATTTGTTTATGAGATGGTTGAAATCTTTGTACGTTTGAATTCTTCCCTTCTCCTTTCAATTTATGCATGTTATATGTTAAAGATTTAAAACCATGTTTTGGTATCATGCATATCTAAGAAATATTGATGTGACAAATTGAATAAGTTGAAAATGAATGAAGATTTTTCTCTTGAATATAACTTGTGATATTTTTTATATAAATCATCATTTTGATTTCTCGACATTCGATACATGAGATTTTATTATAAATCAAAATTTCTCATTAATCTATCTTCTACGATTTTACTTGATATTCTCTTGAGAGGAGATTTTCTAAATGAATCATGATTTTTCCTTGTGAGTTCTTGGAGTTATTACTTGATTTTTCTTTTAAAACAAGATCTCTTCTTTGTACTCCTATGATTTTTCTTGATATTTTATTTAAAGAAGATATTTACTATATGAATCATGTCTTTTGGTATTCAAATGATTTTATCCTTCATGACATGATTTCTTTGTATTTATGGCTTGCATGGCTTGAAATGTTTTGGTATAATGCATGCAATGATGAAATATCCATAAAGTTAAAATGATGTATGCAATACTTATGATAATGATGTACATGATGTATTTATTGCATATGATGTGTATCATGAATGCTTTAAATGATGAATGTTTGGTATCATGATCAACATGTTGATAAATGCTTAAAAATTTTAATGTTTGAGTATCATGTATGATATGCTTATTAATGATGATTGATTTATTTTTCGGTATCGTGCATGAAAAATAAGGTTATTGAAATTGTGTATGTTTTAATTTGAATATATAATTATGCACAAATAAGAATGATACTTACCTTTGTCATAATATGAAAATTGATATAAGGGTATTCCCTTCTTTTTGACAATGACAAAGAGGGAACAAGAATTTCTAGCGTGGACATCATGAAAAGAGGCAAACTAACTAGCTTGCACAATTCAAGATGAAAGCAAAAATTGCACTTCTCAAAAGAGAAGATGCAAATGTAACATTTGCCAAATTGTTTGCTTGCCTCATGTAAAACATTATCTCTTGCTAGTTTGACATTTTTGCTAGCTTGTATGTTGCAAAACTTGATCACTTTTTCAAACATTTTGCTAGCTTACACTTTGCAAAGAAAGCAAAAATGACACTTCTAGAAGAAAGAGCTTGTTATTTTGAACATCACAAGCTTGCCTATCTTAAGAAACAAAAATTACAAAAGTACTATCTTGCCTATCTCAAGAAGCAAAACTTGCAACTTGCACATTGCAATAGGAAGCAAGAATTATGAGCTTACACAAGAAAGCTATCTCGCATTTGCTTTCGAAATTTTTGCTAGCTTGTATATTGTGAAACTTACATATCGTAAAAATTGCTAGCTTGTAGTCTAAAGAGAAGTAAAAAGTTGCTATCTCAAAAGAAGCAAATGTGCTATCTTGCCTATCTTAAGAGGCAAATATGCTAACTTGCACATCTAGCAAAACTTGACAAATTTGCATATTTCAAGAAGCAAGAGTTGCTTTCTTGAACATCTCAATATTACTAGCTTACATGATGTAGAACTTGCTATCTTGAACATTACCAAAAGTGCTATCTTGTATGCTGTAAAACTTGCATATCTAAAACTTGATAGTTTGAATGTCCTAAGCATTATCCATTACTTGCTAAATTTTCTAGCTTCAAAACTGCATGATAAAAAAACTTAATATTATGTTTTTCATGCAATGAGTTGAACTTATATTACAAACACAAAGAATAGTTATACTTCTCCTTTTTGTTGATGACAAAGGGGGAGAAGTATGTTGATGACATGATATGCATAAGTCTATGCATGAGTTCATAATGACGTGTTGCAAGTATTCATGATGAATATTGCAATGACTTGAATTCAGTTTGAATTCAAGGTTCTATCAATATGGCATATTGATAGGGGGAGTTTGTTTAAACTCCGGGAGTCAAGTTTAACTCCGTCATCAATTGGTTGTCATCATCAAAAAGGGGGAGATTGTTGAATCTCGTATTTTGATGATGAAACCAATTGATAATTATGTTTATGTTTAACTGCATTTTGAGTGATGCAGGTCTACTCGATCAGGATTAGACGATTAAGGCAGGAGGAATTGACGTTGCGCCGGAGGAGATCACATCAAGATATTGGACGGCAGAAGGCTTCGGACGTCGGGCATCGGGCCAAGGAGAGCGAAATTACGCCAAGAATATCGGGGTTACGGAGGTCAACCGTCGATTGGGCAACAAGCTGCAAGAGAGGACGATGCACCGAAGAATCGGACGAAGCGCCAACCAATGACGTGCCGGGCAACAGAATGTCAATTCGCGTTGTAATAATTGTCTAGATCGGAGTAGAGTTTTAGCTTGTGTGTACAGGATTAACTATGATAACGACGAAGACATAAAGCAAACAAAGTGTCGAAGTCAAGCACGAAAGATTCATTGCGAGTTCAAGAGTTCGACGGAAGTCCGAAGATTTGTCGGGAATACTGCCGGAACTAGCCGAGAATGAGTAGGGAGCTTGCCGAGGGTTTTTCGGAAGCTCACCGAGAAAGATCGGAGCTTGCCGGAGAAGCTCATTGGAACTCGTCAAGATCAAATCGTGAAGTCTAGGAGCTTGCCGGGAGTCCGCGGAATGGTTTCCGAGAGTTTATCGAAAAACCGTCGGAAGTTCGCCAGAAGCTCGTCGGAAAAAGTCTTGACTTACGGACTTTGTAATAGCTTAGAAAATATCTTTAAATTCATAGTTAGCACGTTAATTAGGGTTAGGATTAGGTGTTAATCTTATAACCCAAGTAGGGGCCAATTGGGCCCGAGTTCAGACTGGTTTGGGCCAAGTTTGGATCCCAACCAGTGAGCTGAATTGGCCTAGGCGGTGGCACCGCCTAGGCTGGGCGGTGGCACCGCCCAACACCCGAGAGCTGGGCGGTGACACCTTCTGGGCTGGGCAGTTGCACCGCCCAGCACCCGAGCGCGCTGGGCGGTGGCATCGCTTGGCTGGGCGGTGGCACCGTCAGCATCGGGAACATAAGAGAATTCAAATTTTTGGAGCCCAAATTTGAATCCTCTTGAGGCCTATAAATACCCCTCAAGTTTTAGCTGAGAATACAACTTTTTGAGCAGCAAGTGATTGAGAGAAAAGTCTTAGAAGAGGTCTTTGCCTTTCTTGTTTTCAATTTGCTAGTGTTCACCTCCTTCTTTCTTGCTGAAAATCTGTAAGAGAGTGAACCGCTTGTAAAAGTTGTAAGAGGGGTATTTACCCTTCCCTTTCAAGAGATTTGCTAGTGGAAGGTGGGAGCCTCATCGAAGAGGGGCCTCGCAAGTGGATGTAGGTCATTTGACCGAACCACTGTAAAATCGGCGTAATCTCTGGTTTGCATTTACTTATTGTCATTTATATTACTATAAACCATTTGCACTTTAATGCTATACTGCTTTGTCTCCTTATTACATATGCCTTCAAGTTAAAACGCAATCGAAATGGTTTCAAACAAAACGTTGCTTTTATCATATGAAGTTTTCGTAAGTGTTTAAATCGTCGAAAGTTTATCGTACTTTACCGCTACACTAATTCACCCCCCCTCTTAGTGTCGCTCCGGTCCTAACATCACCTTCATGGCACAGTCTTCGAGACTATGTCAGACAATTGTACCGCTAGTCTGGGTGGTTATGCCGCCCCTAGCAGGGTGCCAAGCGGTGGTACCATCAGTTTGGGTGGTGGTACCACCAAGCACTGCTCCCCAAGTGTGGTACCGCCAGACCTGGGCGGTGATACCACCCAAGGCAGTGTCAGAGAGTTTAAAATGAAAGAAACGCTGCTAAAATCTTGTGTGATCTCCTCTCCCTCTTCTAAGCGTTAGACTAGTTTGAGAGAGGAGTAAGTGAGTGCTTGTAAGGGTTATCTCCTAAACCCAGTAAAAGGAGAAGAGGGGTGTAAAAGGTGATTGGTCATTGTCTATTGAAGGAAGGCCTCTAGTGGACGCCAGTTATCTCGTTGGAGGAGTTTGCTGAAAGTGGATGTAGGTCACGTTGACCGAATCACTCTGAAACTGCTTTGTTCTCTGGTTTGCATTTTATTCTTGGCATTTACATACTGCAAACTACTTTACTTAGTCACTACACTTTCATATGTTTCCAAGTTATTAAGCTTCCGAAATCGGTTTACGTCGAAATCAGTTTTTATTATACGAGAGTTTTTAAACCAACAATATTTTACCACTGCACTAATTCACCCCCCCTCTTAGTGCCGACTCTTGATCCTAACAATTGGTATCAGAGCCTCGTGATTTCCCAATTGGTTAAACACCCAAGAGAAATGGCTCTTTTCGACTTTCAAGATGGTCACTCTCTCATTCGTCCTCCCTTTTTCAGTGAGATGGACTGCACATATTGGAAAACTCGAATGAGAGTTTTCTTACTTTCTTTGGATTTGAACTTATGGAATATTATCGAATCCGATTTTAAAAGGTCTTCTCTTCCAATGAAAGATTGGAATGATTTGGAGAAGAAGACGTTTTCTTTAAATGCTAGAGCTATGAACACTCTATTTTGCGCTTTAGACAAAAACGAGTTTAATTGGGTTTCTACTTGCAAAACAGCTTTCGATATATGGTACACTCTTGAAATCACACATGAAGGCACAAGTAGTGTTAAGGATTCTAAAGTTAATTTTTTAATGCATGATTTTGAACTTTTTCATATGAAACCAAACGAAACCGTTGTTGACATGTACACCCGTTTTTCGGATATCGTCAATGGTTTAAAAGCACTTGGTAAAAGTTTTTCAAATTTTGAACTCGTTAACAAGATCTTAAGATCACTTTCTAAAACTTGGGAATCGAAAGTAACGGCAATACAAGAAACAAAAGATTTAAATATTTTTCCACTTGAAGAACTTATCGGTTCATTGATGACATATTAAATGGTGCACAATGCACATGATGAACATGAAAAACCACCTTCTAAAGAACAGGAAGGATTTGGTACTTCGAATATTTGAAGACCACTCGAGCATAAGCTCAAGTGATGGTGAACTTGAACTTACTAAGAAATTTAAAAAGTTTATAAAACAAAAATTAAAGAACAAAAAGAATGCATCTACTTGCTTTGAACATAAGAAGAAGAACATAAATTGGGATGAATCGAGCTCTTCTGAAGACAAGGAGAAAATCAACAAAGGCGAGGTGGCAAACTACGCCTTAACCGCTTTCAACGATGAGGTAATCGAAATCCCCTTAATTTATTTCGAAATTACTTGATGCTTTTCATGATGCATTTATTTTTTTTTTAGAATAATTATTTTTCTTGAAAATTGCATGTTTAATAATGAAAATGTAAAAAATCATGAATTTTAAAAATAATCATGAAAATTACATGTTTATGATACAAAAATTGATTTTGATTAAAATTACCTTATGAAATAATGCTTGATGTTTTAATGATGTAATAATACAATAAAATGATAGATATAAATCTAATGCTTGTACACATAACAAGATTAGTTTAAGAAGCATTATTGTATATCTTGATGATTTCATGATTTTGATTGAAGATGATTTATGTTTAATGAAATCATGCTTGATGATTTTATTCTATGCATGATGAAATGTTGCTTTTTTGGTTTTAAACAATATGGATGGTTTTCATACAAAAACTTGAGCATATTGATTTGAAATCATGTTTAATGGTTTTATAATTCATGATGAATCTTGCAATTTACGGATTATCGATTTTTACATTATGAATGTGCCTTATTGATCTTTTTCATAATAAATCTTGCACTTTCGGTTTTAAACATGATACATGTTTTGATTTGGCATAAATGAAAAAGACATGCTTGTATGAAACAAATAAAAAGAGGATAGGTTTCTCCTTGAAAGATTTCTTTATCGAGTTTTCAAAAAGGGAGAGATTAATGAATCTATCTATACTTTTTTTATGAATCTCTTGAAAATGATATTGATTTGATGATTTAAATTTAAATGAGCTTTACCTTGATTTTTTGAAATTTATAACTTGAGATTACTTATGCACGAATCAAAATCGCCTATGTTTCTTTTCTCCACTTACAAAAAGAGATTTATTAAAATAAATCATGTCTTATGACATTCATGAAAAATTGAGACATTATGCATGAATCAAGTTCTCATGATAATCTATTTACGTTGTCTTCGTTAAGTTTTCTTGAAAAGATGTTGATGATTTTGATGATTTAAATTTGAATGAGTTTTATCAAAATCATGATCTTGATTTTTTGGAATTACTTGAGATTTTTTTCAAGATCTCTTTTTTGTACTCCTACGATATTTTCTTAAAAGAAGAGATTTACTATATGAATCATATTTTTTGGTATTTTATTGGTCTTATCCTTCATGACATGATTTCTTTTTATTTATGGCTTGTATAGCTTGAAATGTTTTGGAATGATGCATGCAACACTATGATTTTTCCCTTAGATAAAAATGCAAGCAACACTATAATTTTTGAAATAATATGAAAATCAATAATTATCATTTTCTAAAATAATACTCTAGAATGACGATTTGGAATCATGCATGTAATGATGATTTTATATTTTATATACATGATGATTTGATATTAAGTATGCAATACTTTAACTTGTGATAATGATGCATGCAATGATGAAATATTCATGTTAAAATAATTATTTTGACATTCATGACTTGAATTTTCATCTATGCTATTTACTTTTGTCATGATTTGAAAATTGATATAAAGGGTCTTCCCTTCTTTTTGACAATGATAAAAGAGGAGCAAAACTTGCTAGAAAGTAAATTTGTTAGCTTGCACGATTCGAAAAGAGGCAAACTTGCTAGCTTGCTAATCTAGCAAGTTTACCAAATTATCTTGCAATTCGAAAAGAAGTGCTATCTTGCAAATCTCAAGAGAAGCAATGTTTACTAAGTTACACATTTCAAAAAGAGGCAAAATAGTCCATCTTGCATATCTCAAAAGATGTAAAATTTTGCTATTTTTTTATGGTAAAATTTCATAGCTTGCATACTATAAATTTGTATATCAAAAGTGCTATCTTGCCTATCTCAAGATGCAAAACATACTAACTTGCACTTTACAACGGAAGCAAAATTGCTAGCTCAAACATTGCAAGGGAAGCAAAAATTTGCTAGCTTGCAACTTGCATATTTCAAGAAGCAAGAGTTGCTTTCTTGAACATCTCTAATTTGCTAGCTAACATGATGTAGAACTTGCTATCTTGAACATTATAAAGAAATGCTATCTTGCACATCACAAAGAAAAGCAAATATGCCAATTTGCACATCTTTAAATTTGCTAGCTTGTATGTTGTAAAACTTGCATATCTAAACTTGATAGCTTGAATGTTCTAAGCATGATGTAATACTTGCTAAATTTTCTAGTTTTAAATTGCATGATGATAAAACTTGATATTATGTTTTTCATGCAATAATTTGAATTTATATTCCAAACTCATGAATAGTTGGACTTCTCCTTTTTGTTGATGACAAAGGGGGAGAAGTATATTGATGTCATGCATGATTTGATCATGACATATTGCTTGGATTGTTGAATCCAAGAGTTCAATTCAAATATGCAATATTGATAGGGGGAGTTTATTAAAACTCCGGGAGTTAAGGCTAACTTCGTCCTCGATTGGTTGTCATCATAAAATAGAGGGAGATTGTTGAATCTCGTATTTTGATGATGAAAATCATTGATATGTGTTTATGTTTTAATCTACGTTTTGAGTGACGCAGGATGCTTCGATCAGGATGAGACAATTAAAGCAGGAAAAATCATGTTGGGCTGGATGAACATGTCAAAAGATTGGACGTCGGGCCGGTCGATCGGTCGACGTATCGACATAAGGCTTCGGGACATAGATTCGGGCATCAGGCCAAGAAGAGCGGATATTGCACTAAGGATATTGGAGTTGCGGAGTCAATTGGCCGATTGGGCAATAGGCCGCAAGAGAGGACGATGCGCCGAAGAATCGGATGAAGCGTTGAGGACCAATGACATGCCAGACAACTTGATTAATACTTAGTATTAATTGTCTAGATCTAAGTGTGTTTTTACATGTGCAGGATTAACTATGAGAGCAAGACATAAAGCAAAATAAAGTCCCGGAGTCAAGGACGCGATTACGTTAGGAGTTGGAGAGTTCGTCGGAAGTCCGAACGTTCGTCGAAAGTTCTGTCGAAACCAACCGAGAAGTCTCGGAGCTTACCAGACAAGCTCGTCAGAACTCACCAAGAAGATTGTCGTGAAGTCCAGGAGTTTACCGGGAGTCTGCCGGAACATTGCTGAGAGATCGTCGGAAGTTCATCGGAAGATCGTCGGAAGAATAGACATATGGACTTGTTTAGCTTAGTAAATGTCGTAGGATTTCATAGTTAGCATGTAATTAGGCTTGGATTTGGGCCAAACCAATTAGGGGCCAGCTAGGCCCATGTAAGAATTGTGTTGGGCACAATAAGAGGCCCAAACAATGCCCCAAGAAGTCTCACCGTCGTGGCACAATCTTCGAGACTATGTCAGGTGGTGGTACTACTAGTCTAGGTGGTTGTACCGCCCCTAGTAGGGTGCCAGGTGGTGGTACCGCCCAGCACTGCCCCCTAGGCGGTGGTACCGCCTAGGACAGTGTCAACATCAGACTGACACTGGGCGGTGGTACCGCCCAGCATTGCACCCTAGGCGGTGGTACTGCCCAAACCTGGGAGGTGGTGCCGCCCAGGGTAGTGTCAACGTCAGACTGACACTGGGCGGTGGTACCACCTGTGCCCGGGGAACCCGGGATGGGAAAGTTTTAGGCTCCAAGTTTGAATCAACTTGAAGCCTATAAACACCCCTCTCATCCCTGGTTAAAACACATAAGCACAGAGAGTTTAAAAAGAAAGAAACGCTGCTAAAATCTTGTGTGATCTCCTCTCCCTCTTCTAAGTGTTCGACTAGTTTGAGAGAGGAGTAAGTGAGTACTTATAAGGATTATCTCCTAAACCTGGTAAAAGGAGAAGAGGGGTGTAAAAGGTGATTGGTCTTCACCTATTGAAGGATGGCCTCTAGTGGATGCTGGTGATCTCGATGGAGGTGTTCACTGAAAGTGGATGCAGGTCACGTTGACCGAACCACTCTAAAACTACTATGTTCTCTAGTTTGCATTTTATTCTTGTCATTTACATACTACAAACTACTTTACTTAGTCACTATGCTTTCATACGCTTCCAAGTTATTAAGCTTCCGAAATTGGTTTACATCGAAATCAGTTTTTATCGTACGAAAGTTTTTAAGCCGACGATATTTTACCGCTGCACTAATTCACCCCCCCCTCTTAGTGCCGACCCTTGATCCTAACAATATATAGGTTGAGAAAAGTGGTCAAAAGGGTGGTGGATTGGTGGATGTAGGCTACGGTTTAGGCTCATTTAGTGGCTATTTTGGATGCAGTTTGAGGGTGTGGTTTAGTGGAGTTTTACGGCTGTGATGGTAGTGGATGAAGGTTAGGAAAAAGTTATAGATCTGTGGTAGATGGCAGCAAAGGTTTGATAGAAATCAGTGAAAGTTGCCACAGATATGTGTTGTCTCTTCGCCCATTTAAGGAAGATCGATAGTGGAAGTCGGTGGCCTTGAGTGAGAAGGAATCGGGAGTGGATGTAGATCACGATGATCGAACTACTATAAAACTCCATTTGCATTTACTTTAAGCTCTTTAATTTAATTATAAATTGTTTTACTTACTTATTCACTACTCTTATGAATGCTTTCAAGTTAAACCCTTTTCGGATATCGTTTTTAATTATATGATTATCACCCCCTATTAGAACCCTTGAGGATTCTAAGCTTGGGGTTAATCTGTTTAGGGGATTGGCCTACTTGGAACTCTATAGAGGTTCCTTCCTCTAAGTTGCTGCTCAAAGGCTGTTGAAAAGATTCATCTATTTCTTGTCAAAAGAGGATGAATACATGACTATTTATAGGGCTTCTAAACCCCAACTCCTAATATGACTCCTATTCAAAACTCCTACTTCTAACAAACTCCTAACAGGACTCCTACTCAATACTCCTACTTATAACCAACTCCTAATGCTTCTCTAAGAAGCAACCTCCAAACTAATCCTTACCTTAGCTGGCCTCTTCACCTCTTTAATAGGGGTTGGCTAGGTAGGTTTTACATGAATTCCCCTTTCAATTAAACTCAATTAGGACTCTCCTAGCTAGAGTCTTAATAGACCCACCCTCTTCAAATCAACCTTGTCCTCGAGGCTGACGATCCATGAATTCTAGGAATTTGATCTTTAAGTCATCATAGTTCTCCCAAGTGGCATCTTCTACTGGTAGGCCTGCCCATTGTATTAGCACTTCAGTAGTGGGTTGTGTTAGGATCAAGAGCACTAAGAGGAGGAGGGGGGGGCGGGGGGGGAGGAATTAGTGCAGTGGAAAACTTTTGACGATTAAAACTGCGTTTGTATGTTGAAATCTGATTCCGACGTAAAGTCGTTTCGTGTAGATAATAACTTTGAAAGCTTACGGAAACGTATTTGAAGTAAATTATGGAAGGCAGTTTGTAGTTAAGATAGAAATCAGAATGTAAGCGTAAACTGAAATATGATGTTTGTACGATAAAACCGATTTCCGTCTTAACGTCGATTCCAAAAATACTTAACTATGAAACACATTCGTAAATGAGCAGAAGTGGCTCAGCAGTCCTTCTTTGAATTGTCACCATGAGAGGACTCCATGAGTGTATTCAAACTAGTCAAACCACTATATGGCATTCGTAAACCGATTTCCATCAGTTGGTCCGAAGTGGCTTAGCAGTCCTTCTTTGAATTGTCACCATGAGAGGACTTCATGAGTGTATTCAAACTAGTCAAACCATTATATGGCATCCCCTTCAAGATGTATAGCCACAATTTCCATCATAGATGCGTTCACGGTTTTGTGGTACTGAAATATCGCTTCGCACGCGAGATCCAACCAATGGGGTCTCCTTCTTCCCATCTAGGGAAGTCCACCCACATTCGTGGATAGTTGGGATCGGTCATAGAGCCTCCCCTCTCTTGGAAGTCATCTCTTCGGGCTTGGTGTGATTGGTCAGAGCTCTCTCCTTGATGTGATTTTTTCGGGGTTCGTGGTCAGCCCAAACTGAGTTCGGTAAAAAGAGTCCGAATCTTATTCTTCATTCACTCGTCGAATGTTAGGATCAAGAGCACCAAGAGGGAGAGGAGTGAATTAGTGCAGTGGAAAACTTTCGATGATTAAAACTGCATTCGTACGATAAAAGTGATTTTGGTAAGAAAGTCGATTCATAAATCACTTTAACTTGTGATCAAGCAAGATGTAGTTAAAGCAAAGATATAAAGGTAGTTTGCAGTTTTGATGGAAATCAGAATGTAAGCGCAAACTGAAATATGATGTTCGTATGATAAAACCGATTTTCGTCTTAACGCCG
Source organism: Musa acuminata AAA Group (assembly GCF_036884655.1). Lineage (NCBI taxonomy): Eukaryota > Viridiplantae > Streptophyta > Magnoliopsida > Zingiberales > Musaceae > Musa > Musa acuminata. The sequence goes on along the minus strand of NC_088349.1, from coordinate 31,555,531 downwards.
GTTCGAAAAATACTCAACTATGAAACACGTTCGTAAATGAGCAGAAGGCAGTAAGATACTAAGGAGGTTTGCAGTAAAGATAAGATACTCAAAGTAAATGCAAACCAAGATTTAGAGTGGTTCGGTCAAACATGACCTACATCCACTTTCGGCTTCCTCCTCCGACGAGATCATCGCCATCCACTAGAGGCCTTCCTTCAATAGGCGAAGGCCAACCACCCTTTTATAGTTTAACTCCTTTTGACGGGCTTAGGAGACAAACCTTACAGAATTTTCTCTCCTCTCTTGAAAGATCAAAACTTGGAAGAAAAGAGGGAGGAGAACTTCTAGCCTTTACAACACTTTTGAGCTCTAAAATCACAAAGTAAGATCAAGCTTTCGATGCTTTTGGGTTGCCCTTTCATGCAGGAAAGGGTGGGGTTTATATAGGCTCCAAACTGGTTTGAATTTGGAGCTCAAAAGTGTCTTTTCCCGGATTTTTAGGGTCTTGGTGGTACTTCCTCCTGACTAGGGTGGTACAACCACCTGACAGAGCTCGGAGACTGAGCTTTGGTGGTGCCACCGCCTGACAGGGGCGGTTGCACGTCCCAGTCTCGCTCGGAGACTAAGCCCAAGCAGTGCCACCGCCTGACTGGGGTGGTTGCACCGCCCAGTCTCGCTCGGAGACTGAGCCCAAGCGGTGCCACCGCCTAACCTGGGCGGTTGCACCGCCCAGCTTTCCTGGGAGACCATCTCCTGGGCAGTGCCACCGCCAACCCTAGCGGTGCCACCGCCTAGCAGGAATTCTGGTCCGAATGGGTTGATCCATTCGGCCCAATTTGGGTCTATCAAGGGCCCAATTGACCCCAAATTAAGATAATGGGATTACCTCCCATTCCTAACTTAATCGACATGCTAACTACAATATTTCTTAAGGCATGTACTATAACTTGCTCCGGTGCGTCAATCGCTTCTTTCGATGAGCTTCCGGCGAACATCCGACGAACCTTCGGCGATGCTCCAGCGGACTTCCGGCAAACTCCTGGACTTGCGACAATCCACTTGGCGAGTTCTGACGAGCTTCTTTGGCAAGCTCCTGGACTTCTTGGATTTGTTCTCGTAGAACCTCCGACGACCGTCCGGACTTCCGTCGAACTCTCGAACCCCCAACGTGATCATGGTCTTGACTCCGACGCAACTCCTACTGCATGTCATTCTTCCATCGTAGTAATCCTGCACATGTAAAATAAAACTTTGATCGAGACAATTAATCCTAAGCAATTAACCAAGTTGTCCGGCATGTCATTGGTCTCTCGACGCTTCGTCTGATTATTCGGTGCATCATCCTCTCCTGCGGCCTATTGCCCAATCGACCAATTGACTTCACAACTCCGATATCCTTGGCACAATACCCGCTCTTCTTGGCCCGATGCCTGAGTCCACTGCCCGAAGCCTTCTATCGATACGTCGACCGATCCACCGGCCCGACGTCCAATCTTCTGACATGTTCCTCCGGCACAACATGATTTTCCTGCTTTAATTGTCTTATCCTGATCGAAGCATCCTGCGTCACTCAAAACGTAGATTAAATCATAAACATATATCAAGTGGTTTCATCATCAAAATACGAGATTCAAAAATCTCCCCCTTTTTGATGATGACAACCACTTGATGACGGAGTTAACCTTAACTCCCGGAGTTTAAACAAACTCCCCCTATCAATATGCCATATTGATAAAACCTTGAATTCAAACTGAATTCAAGTCGTTGCAATATTCATCATGAATACTTGCAACACGTCATCATGAACTTATTCATAAACTTATACATAACATCATACTTCTCCCCCTTTGTCAGCAACAAAAAGGAGAAGTCCAACTATTCTTGTGTTTGGAATATAAGTTTAACTCATTACATGAAAAATACAATATCAAGTTTTATCATCATGCATTTTTGAAACTAGAAAATTTAGTAAGTGTTACATAATGCTTAGAACATTCAAGCTATCAAGATTTAGATATGCAAGTTTTACAGCATACAAGATAGCACTTTTGGTAATGTTCAAGATAGCAAGTTCTACATCATGCAAGCTAGTAATGTTATAATATTTTAGAACTATTAGGATCGGAGCGGCACTAAGAGGGGGGGATGAATTAGTGCAACGGTAAAGTATGATAAACTTTCGGCGATTTAAACACTTTCGGAAACTTCGTACGATAAAAGCAACGTTTTGTTTGAAACCGTTTCGATTGTGTTTTAACTTGAAGGCAGTAAGCTATTGAAGGGGTTTGTAGTAAGGTAATAGCAGGAAGTAAATGCAAAGCAGAGAAGACGGTAGTTTATATTGGTTCGGTCAATCGTGACCTACATCCACTCCTCCGATTCCTCTTCCGTCGAGGTCACCGACATCCACTAATGATCTTCCTTTACTAGGCAAAGATCAACCTCCTTCATACACCCCTCTTACAACCTCTTACAAGTGGTTCACCCTTTTACAAAGATTTTAATGAAAAGAAAGGAGGTGAACACTCAAGCTATTGAAAACAAGACTTTTCCTAAAGCTTTTCTCAACTTCTAGCTTCTCAAAAGGTTGTTTTCTCTACTGAGAAATAAGGGGTATTTATAGGCCCCAAGAGGATTCAAATTTGGGCTCCAAATTTTGAATTCTCTTGGGTTTCCGAGGCCGGCGGTGCCACCGCCTGTCAGTGGCAGTGCCATCGTCTGTCAGTGTCTGACACTGACAGTAGACTGGCGGTGCCACCACCCAGTCAAGCGGTGCCACCACCCAGGTCTCAGGTGCTGGGTGATGCCACCGCCCAGTCTAGGCGGTGCCACCGCCTAGGCCAATTCAGCTCATTGGTTGGGCTCCAAACTTGGCTCAAACCAGTCCGAACTTGGGCCCAATTGGCCCCTACTTGGGTTATAGGATTAACACCTAATCCTAACCCTAATTAACGTGCTAACTATGAATTTAAAGATATTTTCTAAGCTATTACAAAGTCCGTAAGTCAAGACTTCTTCCGGCGAGCTTCCGCCGAACTTTCGACGGTCTTCCGATAAACTCTCGGAAACCATTCTACGGACTCCCGGCAAGCTCCTAGACTTCACGATTTGATCTTGGCGAGTTCCAACAAGCTTCTTCGGCCAGCTCCGATCTTTCTCGACGAGCTCCCCGAACTTCCAACGAACCTTCCGGTGAGCTTCCGAAAAACACTTCGGCAAGCTCCCTACTTATTCTTGGCTAGTTCCGGCAGCATTCCCGATGAACCTTCGGAATTCCGTCGAACTCTCGAACTCGCAACGAATCCTTTGTGCTTGACTATGACACTTTGTTTTGCTTCATGTCTTCGTCGTTATCGTAGTTAATCCTACACACACAAGCAAAAACTCTACTCCGATCTAGACAATTATTACAATGCGAATTGACATTCTGTTGCCCAGCACATCATTGGTTGGCGCTTCGTCCGATTCTTCAGCGCATCATCCGATTCTTCAGCGCATCGTCCTCTCTTGCGGCTTGTTGCCCAATCGGCGGTTGACCTCCACAACCCCGATATCCTTGGCGCAATTTTGCTCTCCTTGGCCCGATGCCCGACGTCCGAAGTGTTCAGCCATCCAATATCCTGACGTGATCTCTTCCGACGCAACGTCAATTCCTCCTGCGTTAACTATCTAATCCTGATCGAGTAGACCTACATCACTCAAAATGCAGTTAAACATCTAAATACAATCAGTTAGTTTCATCATCAAAATCCGAGATTCAACAATCTCCCTCTTTTTGATAATGACAACTAATTGATTACTAACGGAGTTAACCTTAACTCCCCAGAGTTTAACTAAACTCCCCCTATCAATATGCCATTGATAGAACACTTGGATTATCCCAAATCCAAGTAACATTCATCACATGTTATGAAAAACATTTAAACCATCATGCAAACATTTAATTCAGTACATGAAGTCATCAATATACTTCTCCCCCTTTGTCATCAACAAAAAGGAGAAGTTCCTACTCTTATGTGTTTAGAGAAAAAAAGTTCCATACATTGCATGAAAAACATAGTATCAAATTTTATCGTCATGCAATCTAGCAATTAAAGATGTGTAAGTTTAGCATGTTTGCTTTTCTTGAGATAACAACTAATTGCTTCTCTTTTGACTACAAGCTAGCAATTTTCATGATATGCAAGTTGCAAGCTAGCAAATTTTTGCTTCCTTTGCAATGTTTGAGCTAACAATTTTGTTTCCGTAGCATGTTTTGTATTTTGAGATAGGCAAGATAGCACATTTGCAAATTTTTTGTTTCTTAAGATAGGCAAGCTTGTGATGTTTAAGATAGCAAGCTCTTTCTTCTCTTTTGAGAAGTGTCATTTTTGCTTTCTTAGCAAAATGCCAAACTACCAAGCGACAATGTTTTACATGAGGCAAGCAAACAATTTGGCAAGTGTTACATTTGCATCTTCTCTTTAGATGTGCAGGAAAGTAAATAATTTTTTACATTTTTTTGACATTTCAAGCTAGCAATTTTCGGTGATGTTCAAGATATCAATTTCTTCTCTTTTGAGAAGTGTAATTTTTTGTCTTTTTCTTGAATTGTGCTAGCAATCTATCTCCCCCTTTGTCATTGTCAAAAAGAAGGGAGAACTCAATGGCTAAAAATTTCAACCATTCAACAAGCCAAAATGCAAAGAATTCATGAAAGATATCAATAAGGATCAATTCGTGAATACCAAAGATATGATTCATGGTTCATTAAAATTCTTCTTAACAAGTTCACGATCAAGATTCATATAATTCATAATAAAGCAAATTGATGTACAATCATAACACAAGGCATACAAGGCAAAGAAATATTGTTATTTCTATATTATGAAATATATGATATCAAGGCTCATGATTCATTTGAAAAGATATAGCACAAAAAGCAACTTGAAACTTTCTTATCAAGATCACATTTTAAAATATTCCAAGTATCAAGATATCAATATGACACTTCATTGAATTCTTAGAAATCAAAAGACAAGTTACACTTCATTTGAAGAATTTCTTTTTGATAAATGGAGGGAGCATAATGAACGATCTTGATTTATAAAGAACTTCATGTTATAATTATCAAGATCATGATTTTAATAATTATTTTCTTTAGCAAAGAATCACAAAAACACTTTATTTTTGCATAAGAAATCTCATTGTATTATGATTTATAAATTCTTTCTCTACACATGAATCATAGGAGATATAATAGCAATGATATCATGATTCATTTGGTAATAAATAGCAAGGAGAACAATTTGTTTCATGCATAAGAAATCTCAATAAGATCACATTTCACAAGAAATTTCAAGTATCAAATATCAAATAATCATCATGTTTCTTCTTAAGTCAAGATGTCAAGGGAAAGTTCATGATTTAGTTAAAACAAAATTTCATTCAAGTTGATAAAAAAAAATCATAATCAAATTATCATTTTTGAGATTCATAACATGAATAACATTATTACTATTTCATCAAAATCAATTTCGAGATTCACACAATATCATGAAATCATTAATCTCGATAAGATGGAAAAAGCATTTTCTTTTTAAGTGATTCTTTTAACACATAAAAAAACAACTCATTCATAATTCAAGTGATTTACAAGATATCATAAATGAATTTATCACTTGTATTTCATCAAAATTGAGAACTCTAGAGATAGAAAATTATTGAAGCATTTAACATAATTGAAGCATGATTCATATTTAAAATGTATCTTATGTCGTAAATACGAATCAAGCATTTGTCAAATCTGAAATCATCCTCAAAATTACATTCAATAAATTCATATATGACAAGCATAGATTTATTAAAAAATCAATAAGATAGAGGATTACTTTTCATTTTTATAAATTTCTATTCATGTGATTTGCATCTTATGAGCATGCCTTTGCCCCCCCCTTTTTTTTTTTTAAATGTCAACATTCAAGATAGAAGGGTAAATTTCATAAAATAAATTATCAAGCATGATTCCATGATAACATCCTTTTAATATCTTGATATTCATTATCAAGTATGATTTCAAAAAGTATGTTCAAGAGAAATCATTAAGACCAAATGCATGATATACTCATTTATTTTCAAAATATTCATCATGTTTATTTTCATGAGATTCACAAGATTGGTAAACTAAATTCATTAATCTCAATAGGATATAAAATTCATTTCCATTTCATACAATTGATTTCATGTGAGGGTGTTCAAGTCTTTTTGTGAAAACTTGTATCATCATTTAAAATCAAAACATAAGTTTTGTCATAAAGGCGTCAAGACCAAACACATCAAAAATAAAACATCATGATATCACATCTATCATCAAAAGACTATCAAGAAATTCATACATATATGTACATGCACTATGTCATCTTAATATGTCATGAGAATGTCATCTTAATTTATCATAAAAATGATTAAACCAAAAACATGTTAATCCAAAATGAGAGTATCAAATCAACATTTACTTCAAAAACTCATGCATGGCTTAAAATCATCAAAATACACATGCATGGATTAATCCTAAGCATTATCACATATCATATAACTATCATCCATAATGTTGCATACATCATTCAATATTTCAAAAATGAAACCTTATCAATATACTTTTCATGATCAAATTTTTTAATTTTTCAAAGATGCTAAAAAGAAAAACTTGATATAATTTTTGAAAAATAATTTTTTATTTCCTATTCTAAAGTAAGCACTCATGAAAGATTTCAAATAATTTCAAAATAATTCAAGAGAGTTGAGTTACTTACCTTGTAGTCGAAGCCCGTCAAAGCCCAATTCGCCGTTTCACCTTTGGAAGTTCTTGATTCATCCTTGGGTGCCTTCCTTTTCTTTGGCCTCTTCCTCCATTCAAGTTCATTGTTTATTTTAGATTTTTGTTTAATGAACTTATTAAGAGTTAGTATTCGAAGTTCAAGTTCATCATTGTCCTCATCACTTGAGTCATCGCTCAAGTGGTATTCATTTGTCCGGAGTTCCAAATTCTTCCTATTCTTTGGAAGGTGATTCAAGTGTTCATTGTGTTCATCATGTGCATTGCGCACTATTTCATATGTCATCAATGAGCCGATAAGTTCTTCAAGTGAAAAAATATTTAAATCTTTTGTTTCTTGTATTGCTGTTACTTTCGATTCCCAAGCTTTAGAAAGTGATCGTAAAACTTTACTAACAAGTTCAAAATTCGAGAAACATTTGCCAAGAGCTTGTAAACCATTGACGACATCCGTAAAACGGGTGTACATGTCAACAATGGTTTCACTCGGCTTCATTCGAAAAAGCTCAAAATCATGCATTAAAATATTGATTTTCGAATCTTTAACTCTAGAAGTGCCTTCGTGTGTGATTTCAAGAGTGTCACATATGTCGAAAGCCGTTTCGCACAAAGAAACCCGATTGAACTCATTTTTGTCCAAAGCGCAAAATAAGGCATTCATAGCCTTTGCGTTTAAAGAAAACATCTTCTTCTCCAAATCATTCCAATGGTTCATTGGAAGAGAAGACATTTCAAATCCATTTTCAACTATGTGCCATAAATTCAAATCCAAAGAAAGTAAGAAAACTCTTATTCGAGTTTTCCAATAAGTGTAGTCCGTCCCATTGAAAAAGGGAGGACAAATGAGAGAGTGACCCTCTTGAAAGCCGTAAAGAGCCATTTCTATTTGGGTGTTAAACCAAATTAGAAAAACGTGGCTCTGATACCAATTGTTAGGATCGGAGCGGCACTAAGAGGGGGGGGGGGTGAATTAGTGCAACGGTAAAGTATGATAAACTTTCGGCGATTTAAACACTTTTGGAAACTTCGTACGATAAAAGCAACGTTCCGTTTGAAACCATTTCGATTGTGTTTTAACTTGAAGGCAGTAAGCTATTAAAGGGGTTTGCAGTAAGGTAATAGCAGGAAGTAAATGCAAAGCAGAGAAGACGGTAGTTTATAGTGGTTCGGTCAATCGTGACCTACATCCACTCCTCCGATTCCTCTTCCGTCGAGGCCACCGGCATCCACTAATGATCTTCCTTTACTAGGCGAAGATCAACCTCCTTCATACACCCCTCTTACAACCTCTTACAAGTGGTTCACCCTTTTACAAAGATTTCAATGAAAATAAGACTTTTCCTAAAGCTTTTCTCAACTTCTAGCTTCTCAAAATGTTGTTTTCTCTGCTGAGAAATGAGGGGTATTTATAGGCCCCAAGAGGATTCAAATTTGGGCTCCAAATTTTGAATTCTCTTGGGTTTCCGAGGCCGGTAGTGCCACCGCTTGTCAATGGCGGTGCCACCGTCTATCAGTGTCTGACACTAATAGTGGACTGGCGGTGCCACCACCCAGTCAAGCGGTGCCACCGCCCAGGTCTCGGGTGCTGGGCGGTGCCACCGCCTAGGCCAATTCAGCTCACTGGTTGGGCTCCAAACTTGGCCCAAACCAGTCCGAACTTGGGCCCAATTGGCCCCTACTTGGGTTATAGGATTAACATCTAATCCTAACCCTAATTAACATGCTAACTATAAATTTAAAGACATTTTCTAAGCTATTACAAAGTCCATAAGTCAAGACTTCTTCCGGCGAACTTCCAGCAAACTTCCGACGGTCTTCCGATAAACTCTCGGAAACCATTCTGCGGACTCCCGGCAAGCTCCTAGACTTCACGATTTGATCTTGGCGAGTTCCAACGAGCTTCTTCGGCCAGCTTTGATCTTTCTCGGCGAGCTCCCCGAACTTCCAACGAACCTTCTGGTGAGCTTCCGAAAAACCCTTCGGCAAGCTCCCTACTTATTCTTGGCAAGATTCGGCAGCATTCCCGACGAACCTTCGGACTTCCGTCGAACTCTCGAACTCGCAACGAATCCTTCATGCTTGACTCCGACACTTTGTTTTGCTTTATGTCTTCATCGTTATCGTAGTTAATCCTGCATACACAAGCAAAAACTCTACTCCAATCTAGACAATTTTTACAACGCGAATTGACATTCTGTTGCCCGGCACATCATTGGTTGGCGCTTTGTCCGATTTTTCAACGCATCGTCCTCTCTTGCGGCTTGTTGCCCAATCGACGGTTGACCTCCACAACCCTGATATCCTTGGTGCAATTCCGCTCTCCTTGGCCCGATGCCCGACGTCCGAAGCGTTCAGCCATCCAATATCCTGACGTGATCTCTTCCGGCGCAACGTCAATTCCTCTTGTGTTAACTGTCAAATCCTGATCGAGTAGACCTACATCACTCAAAATGTAGTTAAACATCTAAATACAATCAATTAGTTTCATCATCAAAATTCGGGATTCAACAAGAACATGCAAGCTAGCAATTTAGAGATGTTTAAGAAAGTAACTCTTGCTTCTTGAAATATGCAAGTTTGCAAGCTAGAAAATTTTTGCTTCCTTTGCAATGTTTGAGCTCGCAATTTTGTTTCCGTTGTAAAGTGCAAGTTTAGCATGTTTAGCATCTTGAGATAGGCAAGATAGAACATTTTTGAATTATCTTGAGATTTCAAGCTAGCAATTATCGGTGATGTCCAAGATAGCAATTTCTTCTCTTTTGAGAAGTGCAATTTTTGCTTTCGTCTTGAATTGTGCAAGCTAGCTAGTTTGCCTTTTTTCATGATGTCCATGCTAGAAATTTTTGCTCCCCCTTTATCATTGTCAAAAAGAAGGGAAGACCCTTATATCAATTTTCAGATTATGACAAAGGTAAGTATCAATCTTATTTGTGCATCATTATATATTCAAATTAAAACATACACAATTTCAGAAACCTTATTTTTCATGCATGATACCGAAAAATAAATCAATCATCATTAATGGGCATATCATACATGATACTCAAACATTAAAATTTTTAAGCATTTATCAACATGTTGATCATAATACCAAACATTCATCATTTAAAGCATTCATAATACACATCATATGCAATAGATCATGTACATCATTATCATAAGTATTGCATGCATCATTTCAAATTCATGAATATTTCATCATTGCATGCATCATACCAAAATATAAAATCATCATTAATGCATGATTCCAAATCATCATTTATTTTACATCATGATGGTACCAAATTTGTCAAATTACATCCTACCATGCATGATCAAAACTTCTTATTTATATACATCAAAATAAATTAATGAATATTTCATTTATTCATATCATCACATAAGGAATATCAAGAAGAATTATTAGGTGATGAGATGTATTTCATACATTCAAAGAATTTCACATAACAAAATTCAAGTCATAAGCCTTAAAAGATGTCATGAAAGAACATATAAACAATCTTGATTTATAAAATGAATACTCAAGTTATAATTTCGAAAAATCAAGAGAAACCGTGATTCAAAATTTGGATGAAGTTAGATATGGATGAAAAGCAATAAACAATAATTCAAAAGCAATAAACACCCCTATGAGTACTGCGACTAAGTTAGATATGGATGAAAATAGTAAAAATTTCGATCAAAAAACATATAGGGGAATGATAGGTAGTCTACTCTACCTCACCGCGACTAGACCAGATATTATGTTTAGTGTAGGACTTTGTGCTAGGTTTCAATCTAATCCTAAATTATCTCATCTTAAGAGTGTTAAAAGAATATTTAGGTATCTTAAAGGAACTCCAAATTTAGGATTGTGGTATCCAAAATCTGAAAAATTCGATCTAATAGCTTATGCAGATGCCAATTTTGGACATACACTTGTTTCTTGGACTTCCAAGAAACAAAATTCAGTTGCACTATCTACGACGGAAGCCGAATACATTGCTGCAAGTGCATGTTGTGCACAAGTTATTTGGATAAAAAATACATTAGAAGACTATGGAATTCACTTTAAAAACATTCTAATAAAATGTGATAATACTAGTGCCATATTTCTTACTAAAAATCCAATTCAGCACTCTAGAACTAAGCACATCGACGCTAGGCATCATTTCATACGCGATCATGTCCTTAACAATGATGTTGTTCTAGAATTCATTGACACAAAGCATCAATTAGTAGATATATTTACAAAAGCTTTGAACGAAGACCAATTTGAATTCATTAGAAGGGAATTAGGTATGTTAAATTGTCCCTAAAAATAAACTTGTTTGAATGGATTTTCCGTAAAGTTTTTCATCCTCTCTCTATTCCTCGATGAATCTGATCCTTCTCTTTCAATTCTAAATGATATATTAAATTATCTTATCCTATCTTGAGTCAAACACCGCTCCCATCTAATCAAGATTAATGATTTTATATTTTATGAATCTCGAAATTGATTTTGATGGCTTGATTCTGAGTTTCAAGTTGACGATGTAAATTTAAACGAGTTTGTATTATGATCTTGACTTATTGGAGTTACCACTTGATATTTTTTAATCACAATCTCTTCCTTGCACACCTACAATTTGTGTTATTTATAGAAAGAAGAGATTTGATAAAATGGATGAATGCTGAATTTTCCTTTAGGTGAACTGTACGTAAATATTTTAGCATACTTAATTTTGGATGATGGATTTTCGTATGATCAATGCTGAATTCCTGATATTATAATCACAAGTTATATTCTTCAAGTCTCATTCCCTTTTTGTTGATGACAAAGGGGGAGAAAAGTGATGACTTGTACCATTTTGATAGCATGACTTATATGAATTTCAAAAGCATGTGTGATATGAATGTCTTATATGCCTTGCAAAATCCTTGAGAATATCGCAAGATTGATTGATCATATTGAAAGCTTGCCTTACATTTATATCATGAAATTCATGTTGAAAATCTTTATCTCCTATCGTAGTAAAAATTGTCTCTTATCATTCTACTTGAAAATGATTTTCATCGAAGTTTTGTATTTACTATTGCTTAATGAGAATAACGATAAGTTCTACGGTTAGAACTTATCGGTTTATACTTGAATTCTATGGATGGAATTTAAGTGTTTTCATCTTCTCATAATATGGCATATAGATAGGGGGAGTTATGTTTAACTCCGTCATCAATTGATTGTCATCATCAAAAAGGGGGAGATTGTAGAATCTCGGATTTTCATGATAAAATCAATTGATGGGTTAATTGATCTAATCCATATTATTGAGTTAAGTGTGCAGGATTAACTATGATAACCAGAAAACACAAAGCAAGAATACCGGAGTCAAGATCGATGGACGTTTAAGAGTCCGAAGAATCGTCGGAGATGCTGCCGGAACCAACCGAGAAGAAATCGTGAACCTATCGGAATTTTCGGAAGTTCGCCGAAGAGATCGTCGGAGGTTCACGGAGATCACCGAGAAGGCTCAGCTACTCGTTAAAATCATCACAAGATCGGGAGCTTGCAGGGAGTCCGTTGGAAGAAGTTCGTCGGAAAGCTCGCCGGAACAAGACTCGACGTTCGCGGTTGAAAACATGCTTAGGATGTTTTTTTGTTATGTAGTTCACTTGTAATTAGGATTAGGATTAAGAGATAATCCTATGTCCTGGTTAGGGGCCAACTGGGCCCAAAGTCAGATTTGGTTTAGGCTAAAATTAAGCCAAACCAGTGAATTGGAGAGCCAGGCGGTGGCACCGCCTAGCTGGGCGGTAGCACCGCCCAGCACTCGAGACCTGGGCGGTGACACCTCCTGGGCTGTGCGATTGCACCGTCCAGCACCCGAGCGCTAGGCGGTGGCACCGCTTGGCTGGGCGGTGGCACCGCCAGCATCGGGAACATAAGAGATTCAAATTTTTTGGAGCCCAAATTTGAATCCTCTTGAGGCCTATAAATACCCCTCAAGTCTCAGCTGAGAACATAACTTTTTGAGCAGCAAGTGATTGAGAGAAAAGTCTTAGAAGAGTCTTTGCCTTTCTTGTTTTCAATTTGCTAGTGTTCACCTCCTTCTTTCTTGCTGAAAATTTGTAAGAAAGTGAACCGCTTGTAAAAGTTGTAAGAGGGGTATTTACCTTTCCCTTTCAAGAGATTTGCTTGTGGAAGGTGGGAGCCTCATCGAAGAGGGGCCTCGCAAGTGGATGTAGGTCACTTGACCGAACCACTTTAAAAATTGCACTCTGGTTTGCATTTCATTACTGCTATTTACATTACTGCAAACCCTCTTACTTGCTTTATTTCCTCATTACATTTACTACACAACTTTGCGAATACGCTTTCAAGTTAAGCACTTCCGATTCTGATTTTTATCGTACGAAAGATATATCGAAACCAACGTTTTAAGCCGCTGCACTAATTCACCCCCCCCCCCTTCTTAGTGCCGCTCCGATCCTAACAATTGATATCAGAGCAAGGTTCACTCTCATATTTGGTTTAATACCCATGACAGATGGCTTACTCCGGCATGCATGAGGGTCATTCTATCACATGTCCACCCTTGTTTAATGTGTCGGATTATACTTATTGGAAGACTCGGATGAGGATCTTCCTCATTTCTATGGATTTCGAGCTTTGGACTATTGTTGAAAACGGATTTCAAAAATCTTCTCTTCCGATGAGCGAATGGAATGAATTGGAGAAGAAGGTTTTTGCTTTAAATGCAAAGGCTATGAATGCCTTATTTTGTGCACTAGACAAAAATGAATTTAATCGTGTTTCAATTTGTGATTCGGCTTTTGATATTTGAAGAACTCTTGAGGTCACTCATGAAGGCACTAGCCGAGTGAAAGAGTCCAAAATCAACATCCTTGTGCACTCTTACGAACTTTTCCGAATGAAACCAAGTGAGTCCATTGGAGACATGTACACCCAGTTTACGGATGTCATCAATGGACTTAAAGCTCTTGGTAAAGATTTTACTAACTTTGAACTAGTAACTAAAATCTTAAGATCCCTCCCTAAAAGTTAGGATCCAAAAGTTACGGCCATTCAAGAGGCCAAAGACCTTAAAGCATTCCCTCTTGAAGAACTCATTGGGTCTCTAATGACCTACGAAATGACATGTCAAGCTCATGACGAGCTCGAGAACCCCTTCCAAAGAACAGGAAGGATATGGCACTCAAATCACAAGAAGACTACTTGAAAGGAACATCAAGTGATGAGGACAGTGACAATGACATTGCACTTTTGACTCAAAAATTTAAAAAATATTTAAGAAAGAACAAATTTAAAAATAATACAAAAAATAAATTTGAACAAAAGAAGGACCAAGTGATTTGCTATGAATGCAAAATACCGGGACACTACAAGAACGATTGTCCTCAAGCCAAAAAGAGAACATCAAAGAAGAAGGCGCTCAAGGCAACGTGGGATGATTCAAGTGCGTCCGAAGAAGAGGAGTCCAACACCGAGCAAGTTGCTCATTACGCGCTAATGGCTTTAGGAGAAGAGGTATGTGATTTATTTAATGAAGATTTATCTTTTGAAGAACTCTCTATCGCTTTTCATGAATTATTTGATGAATGTAGAACTGTTAGCAAGTAGTTAAGTATCTTAAAGAAAGAGCATGCTTTGCTACAAGATAAGTTTGATAGTCTTCAAACTCCTCCATGCTCTAAGTGTGAGCATTTAGAAGCAATAAAAAATGAAAATTTGCTTCTTAAAGAAACCTTAAACAAGTTTAAGGTTGGTAGCAAAGGATTAGATATGATCCTTGCACACAAGGGTCACGTTGTAAATAGAAATGGAATTGGATTTGTAAAAGGATTACATCAAAATCCTACCACTTTCATAAAAGGACCTACATTACATGTTTCCTCTTATATGAAATGCAACTTCTGTTGCAAATCCGGACATATTGCCTACAAATGTCCATTTAGGAAAATTAGTTCACAAAAATTAATATGGGTTCCTAAAGGAACTATAAAAGATTCAATAATAAATAACAAAGTTAGTGGATCAATTTTTTAGGCACCCAAAATCAAATGGGTACCTAAAAGTCATCCTCTTTTGTAGACAAACTCACAAGCTAGGAGCAAGAGATGGTATCTCGATAGTGGATGCTCAAGACATATGACTGGAGATCCATCTCATTTCTCTATGCTCACTAGCAAAGAAGAAGGGTACGTCACCTTCGGAGACAACAACAAAGGCAAAATCATTGGCAAGGGAACTATTGGTAATAAATTTAGTTTTTCCATTGATGATGTTTTACTAGTTGATGGATTGAAACATAATCTCTTGAGTATTAGTCAACTATGCGATAAAGGTTATATCGTTAGATTCGAATCAAATATGTGTATTATCGAAAAACCAAACAATAACTTGACTATGATTGCATTAAAACAAAATAATGTCTACACCATCAACCTTAATGAACTAAGTAACGAAATGTGCTTCTCCGCTCTAAATGATGATGCTTGGCTTTGGTATAGGAGATTAGGCTATGCAAGCATGAAACTAATATCTAAGATCTCATCTAGAGAATTAGTACGAGGGATTTCAAATATGAAGTTTACTAAGGACAAAGTATGTGATGCATGTCAACTAGGTAAACAAATAAAAACTAGTTTCAAACCAAAAAATCAAATTAGCACCACTAGACCACTACAATTGATCCATTTGGACTTATTCGGACCAATTGACACAACAAGTCTAGGAGGAAGCAAATATGCGTTTGTAATTGTGGATGACTATACTAGGTACACTTGGACCTATTTCTTAGTCCACAAAAGTGATTGCTTCAAGTGCTTCTCTAAATTTTGTAAACTCACTCAAAACGAAAAAGGTTTCATGATTTCATCAATTCGGAGTGATCACGATGGCAAATTTCAAAACCATGACTTTCAAAATTTTTGTGAAGTTAATGGATACAATCACAACTTCTCCACTCCGAGGAATCCCCAACAAAATTGAGTAGTTGAAAAAAAAATAGAAACCTACAAGAAATGGCAAGAACTATGTTAAATGAACATAGTTTACCTAAGTATTTTTGGGCCGAAGCCATAAATACGGCTTGCTACATCATGAATAGAGTTCTAATAAGACCATCCTTATCAAAAACTCCCTATGAATTACGGAATAACAAAAAACCAAATATTTCTTATTTTAAAGTTTTCGGTTGTAAATGCTTTATTTTGAATGAAAGGGATGTCTTAGAAAAATTTGATGCTAAATCCGATGAAGGCATCTTTCTTGGTTACTCTTCCATTTCTAAGTCTTTTCGGATTTTTAACAAAAGAACGTTAGTAATAGAAGAGTCTATTCATGTAGTTTTTAATGAAATTTCTAATTTAAAGAAAAATAATTTTGATGATGATCTTGGTTTTGATAATTTGAATTTAAATGAACCTCCTCCTCAAAATAGCAACTTGGATGCACTTTCTTCCGAAATTTCCTTACCCAAGGAATGGAAGTATATAGATGCTCATCCAAAGGAGCTAATTATAGGAGATACATCAAAAAGGGTTCAAACTCGTTCCTCTTTCAAGAATTTTTGTGCTAATGCCGCCTTCCTTTCTCAAATTGAACCTAAATGCATTGACGAGGCCATAAAAGATGATTTTTGGGTTATTGCAATGCAAGAGGAATTGAATCAATTTGAGAGGAATAAGGTATGGAAGCTTGTTCCTAGACCTAGTGACTATTTAGTCATTGGTACTAAATGGATCTTTAGAAACAAGCAAGACGAAAATGGTATTGTGGTTAGATACAAGGCTAAATTAGTGGCCAAAGGTTTCAACCAAGAAGAAGGTATCGATTACGAAGAAACCTTCGCTCCCATGGCTCGATTAGAAGCCATAAGGATGCTCCTTGCCTATGCTAGTAGTAATAATTTTAAACTATTTCAAATGGATGTCAAAAGTGCTTTCTTGAATGGTTTTATTTCCGAAGAAGTATATGTCGAACAACCTCCCGGATTTGAAAATTCTCTTCTTCCTAATCATGTATTCAAATTGACTAAAGCTCTCTATGGCTTGAAACAAGCTCCTAGAGCTTGGTATGAAAGGCTTAGTTCCTTTCTTATTTTAAATAATTTTACCAAAGGCAAGGTTAATACTACATTGTTTATTAAATATTTTAAAAATAATTTTCTTATTGTGCAAATTTATGTTGACGATATTATTTTTGGCTCTTCGGATGAATCACTATATGAATCATTTGCCAAATGTATGAGTCATGAATTTGAAATGAGTTTAATGGGTGAATTAACTTTCTTTTTAGGATTACAAATCAAACAACTTAGTGATGGTATATTTCTTAACGAATCCAAATATACATTAGAATTGTTAAAACGATTTAACATGGATAATTCAAAAGCAATAAACACCCCTATGAGTATTGCGACTAAGTTAGATATGGATGAAAATAGTGAAAATTTCGATAAAAAAACATATAGGGGAATGATAGGTAGTCTACTCTACCTCACCACGACAAGACCAAATATTATGTTTAGTGTAGGACTTTGCGCTAGGTTTCAATCTAATCCTAAATTTTCTCATCTTAAGAGTGTTAAAAGAATATTTAGGTATCTTAAAGGAACTCCAAATTTAGGATTGTGGTATCCAAAATCTGAAAAATTCGATCTAATAGCTTATGCAGATGTCGATTTTGGCAGATGCAGGATAGATAGAAAAAGTACATCCGGAACATGCTAATTTTTAGGACATGCACTTGTTTCTTGGACTTCCAAGAAACAAAATTCAGTTGCACTATCTACGGCGGAAGCCGAATACATTGCTGCAAGTGCATGTTGTGCACAAGTTATTTGGATGAAAAATACATTAGAAGACTATGGAATTGACTTTAAAAATATTCTCATAAAATGTGATAATATTAGTGCCATATTTCTTACTAAAAATCCAATTCAGCACTCTAGAACTAAGCACATCGACGTTAGGCATCATTTCATACGCGATCATGTCCTTAACAATGATGTTGTTCTAGAATTCATTGACACAAAGCATCAATTAGCAGATATATTTACAAAAGCTTTGAACGAAGACCAATTTGAATTCATTAGAAGGGAATTAGGTATGTTAAATTGTCCCTAAAAATAAACTTGTTTGAATGGATTTTCCGTAAAGTTTTTCATCCTCTCTCTATTCCTCGATAAATCTGATCCTTCTTTTTCAATTATAAATGACATGTTAAATTATCTTATCCTATCTTGAGTCAAACACCGCTCCCATCTAATCAAGATTAATGATTTTATATTTTATGAATCTCGAAATTGATTTTGATGGCTTGATTATGAGTTTCAAGTTGACGATGTAAATTTAAACGAGTTTGTATTATGATCTTGACTTATTGGAGTTACTACTCGATATTTTTTAATCACAATCTCTTCCTTGCACACCTACAATTTGTGTTATTTATAGAAAGAAGAGATTTGATAAAATGGATGAATGCTGAATTTTCCTTTAGGTGAACTCTGCGTAAATATTTTAGCATACTTAATTTTGGATGATGGATTTTCGTATGATCAATGCTGAATTCCTCATATTATAATCACAAGTTATATTCTTCAAGTCTCATTCCCTTTTTGTTGATGACA
Organism: Musa acuminata AAA Group; assembly: GCF_036884655.1. Lineage (NCBI taxonomy): Eukaryota > Viridiplantae > Streptophyta > Magnoliopsida > Zingiberales > Musaceae > Musa > Musa acuminata. The sequence continues at coordinate 31,537,120 of NC_088349.1, read as the reverse complement.
AAGGGGGAGAAAAGTGATGACTTGTACCATTTTGATAGCATGACTTATATGAATTTCAAAAGCATGTGTGATATGAATGTCTTATATGCCTTGCAAAATGCCTTGCAAAATCCTTAAGAATATCGCAAGATTGATTGATCATATTGAAAGCTTGCCTTACATTTATATCATGAAATTCATGTTGAAAATCTTTATCTCCTATCGTAGTAAAAATTGTCTCTTATCATTCTACTTGAAAATGATTTTCATCGAAGTTTTGTATTTACTATTGCTTAATGAGAATAACGATAAGTTTTACGGTTAGAACTTATCGGTTTATGCTTGAATTCTATGGATGGAATTCAAGTGTTTTCATCTTCTCATAATATGGCATATAGATAGGGGGAGTTATGTTTAACTCCGTCATCAATTGATTGTCATCATAAAAAAGGGGGAGATTATTGAATCTCGGATTTTCATGATAAAATCAATTGATGGGTTAATTGATCTAATCCATATTATTGAGTTAAGTGTGCAGGATTAACTATGATAACCAGAAAACACAAAGCAAGAATACCGGAGTCAAGATCGATGGACGTTTAAGAGTCCGAAGAATCATCGGAGATGCTGCCGGAACCAACCGAGAAGAAATCGGGAACCTATCGAAATTTTCGGAAGTTCGCCGAAGAGATCGTCGGAGGTTCACGGAGATCACCGAGAAGGCTCGGCTACTCGTTAAAGTCATCACAAGATCGGGAGCTTGTAGGGAGTCCGTCGGAAGCAGTTCGTCGGAAAGCTCGTCGGAACAAGACTCGACGTTCGCGGTTGAAAACTTGCTTAGGATATTTTTTTGTTATGTAGTTCACTTGTAATTAGGATTAGGATTAAGAGATAATCCTATATCCTGGTTAGGGGCCAACTGGGCCCAAAGTCAGATTTGGTTTAGGCTAAAATTAAGCCAAACCAGTGAATCGGAGAGCCAAGCGGTGGCACCGCCTGGCTGGGCGGTAGCACTGCCCAGCACCCGAGAGCTGGGCGGCGACACCTCCTGGGCTGGGCGGTGGCACCGCTTGGCTGGGCGGTGGCACCGCCAGCATCGGGAACATAAGAGAATTCAAATTTTTTGGAGCCCAAATTTGAATCCTCTTGAGGCCTATAAATACCCCTCAAGTCTCAGCTGAGAACACTGTTAGTCATAGGTGCCCAGCAAGCCAATCACATGAGTGATGGCACGTGTGACTTGATACAGAATCTTTTTGCTTATTATATTTTGGCGTATATCACTTTATAACTATTGCATAAATGCATATATATTGTGATGTCCTTGGATTTGTGCAATGGGAATCGGATCGTGATGAGATCACGATAATGAGATCGATTCACCTTTAAACACATATCCTAAATAATCCCGGTCATAGGTTACTCGAGAGGGACATCGTGATAACCGGATAGACTGGTGTGCTGTATACCCGTCCATATGATGGATGCAGCTGGTCTCATAGCTGCTCGTGTAGGGACACTAGGGATACAATACAGGTGCTCATTGGAGAATGAGTTCACTGATTGATCCGCTTACGGAATGCTGGATGGTTGATGATGCCTTATTGTCAGACAACGATTCCGTAGTCCTAGTGGTGTATCTGGTTCTTAGACTTGAGACACCAAGGATGTCCTATATGAGTGCTCCACTCTTTGATACCAGACTTATAGGTTTGGCTGTTCCCAGATCTAGTACAGTTGGTCATTGGGAGTGGTAGTCGACCTTACGAGGGCTATTGAGTGTCGATAGAGGATCATCCACTCTCGGTATCATGAGAGGAATATCCCATGTGTTCTTGCTCAGACAAATCCCTGGCCAGGGTCATTCGGGTTGAGAGAGAAAGAGTTCTCCGGGAGAATCCGATTAGAGCGAGACTCGAGTAGAAACCGTATGGGTCTGACAGCACCATGCTCGATATACGGTCTCTGGGATATTAGATGGATGAGGGACTATAGGTACATGGTAACTGAGGACAGACAGGTCCAATGGATTGGATTCCCCTGTATCGTCTGGGGACTACGGCGTAGTGGCCTAGTACTTCCGTAGTCGATGAGTCGAGTGAATTATTACAGAGATAATAATTCACTTAGTTAGAAAGAGTTCTGACAGGTATGACTCACGGCCAGCTCGATATTGGGCCTAGAGGGTCACACACATATGGTAGGCATTGCGATGAGTAGAGGTTCGGATATGAGATATCCGACGGAGCCCTTGTCTTATTGGATGCAGATCCAATACCCACTAGGGAAAGGACCCATTAGGGTTTTGACACGGGATCTCTATAAATAGGAGGGATTCACAGCCTCATAGGCTAGAGTCTTTTGCTTGCCCTTCCTATTCTCCTCTCCCTCTCCACCTTAGAGTAGGCCTGGAGTTTTGAGGAGCGTCGTCGCAACCCTGCTGTGTGGATCACCGCTAGAGAGGAGGACGCTTGACCTCCTTCACCCTCTCCTAAGGATCTGCAAGGAAACAGGGATATACGATCTCCCTAGGTAACACAATCTCTATACGCAGTTTTTGTGTTTTTGCGGATTTTGCGCACCAATCTTCGCATGACGATGAACATCTTTTTGGGAATCGGGGATTTTTGTTTTCTTGTTCTTCCGCTGCACATATGATGTCACCCCCTTATGATTTCCCAACAGTGGTATCAGAGCCAGGTTGTTCGTGCGAATGATTGGTTTTGAACTGCGTGTGTTGTGTTTAGGAAGAATATTGACGTCAAAATCGTTGACGCAAAAGCGAGGAAGGGCAGCAACAGTTGCTGCCCTCGATCTGCATGCCTGCAGCCACCTGCAGCCGCAGCTGCAGCCGCAACCAGGCAGCACAGCGCCGGCGCAGTGCCTGCAGCAGCCGGCCAGCGGTCTGCTTGCAGCAGGTTTGCTGCCGGCGGGGCTGGCAACCCACGGGCAGAGGCGCCGCAGGGCAGCGGCGCCTGCCACCGAAAGGAAGCGGCGCCTGCCGCCGCAGGGCAGCGACGCACGACGCTTGCCGCCGCTGCTCCCGCGGGCGAAACCCCCCCCACAGGGGCGGCCGCCCGGCGGGACAGCACCGCCTGCGGAGGCAGCGACGCCCGAAGGGGGAGCCCACCTGCAGCGACGCCTGCCGCCGCTACTCCCGCGGGCGAAACCCCCCCCACAGGGGCGGCCGCCTGGCAGGACAGCACCGCCTGCGGAGGCAGCGACGCCCGAAGGGGGCGCCCACCCGCAGCGGCGTCGCCGCCAGCGGGCGTGCCGCCTGCAGGCAAGGGCAGTGCCCTCGCCCCGCCGCACAGGCGCCGCCGGCAGGGTGGCGGCGACGGCAGCAGCAGAGGGAATTAGGGTTTTGGGCAAAAAGACAGTTTTGCCCTGTGAATTTGAGAAATTCCAGTTTCTATCTTTTGTCCAAATTACGAAAATACCCTTAGGAATTGAGAAATTCCCTACATGTCCCTGATTTCAGAAAATATTAATTAATTAAAAGGTTTAGTTGATTATTATTTTTATTATTATCTAGTAGTCCTACATGATGATGATTATTTATACATGTGATGTATGATGTGTGGACGGATGATCATGGACCGTGTGATGTGTGTACTTGTGATTATTATTATTGAGGTCTGCGAACTTCCATTATATTTCTCGTTTATTGTCGGGCCTGCGTGCCTATGATTAAGTTGTAATCACATGAGGAGGCGTAGCGGGAGCGTGGATGCGATAGCGGGACCCACGAGACGGACGATCGTGATGCATGGAGATGCATTAAGATGTCGACGGAACCGACGAGGATGAGATGGACGATCACAGGGCATGGAGATGCACCGTTGCACACATAGATCTTGATGTGAGTGATTAGGCCTACTGGCTCGGGCCTAATCATATTAGGTTGTGGTCCATGATCATCTGGTGTGATTGCTTATACACATACTAGATATGTATATATATTTGCATGCGATGTAGATATATATTAAATATGTATATGTGTGACATGTCATATTAGGAGACCAAATCATAGAAACATCTCTCGATAATATTAAGTCGGTAAACGTGAGGCAATTAGATTGACCCACGTGGCCTTCCATCGTTATGAGTAGGAACCGAATCCCGGTGTAGGTTGAGTTGGTCGAGTCCCTCGAGACTCACCTATATCGCGATTCGCTATCTTGCTTACGACATAGAGATGTCACCGGTGACCTGAGGGCATGATATGCTTGGTCGAGTCCCTCGAGGGTATATCATCAAATCAGACTCATCTTGTAACGAAGGTGTTGACTTAACCGAGCATCATGGTTGGTCGAGTCCCTCGAGGCCATGGTGATTCGGAGGCCGAACAGGACGGGAATCACAAGGAGTTGTGATCGGCAAGAGTTGTCTACCTTTTAGGCTTAGTGTGATTGGTCGAGTCCCTCGAGGTTACACTAAGACGCTGATTGGATCCTGATCCCCACTAGAAGTCTGCCGGAGACTTCCGTTTCACGTGCTGAGGGTGTCGCGTGACTCGTTAGTAAAATAGTGGGAGCATATTAAGATAGAAGTCCATATCTTGATAGTTTATTTCTTGCAAAATCTGCATGTTATTCATTTTTGCTACATCTTTATTTTCAGAAAATGTCGCTTTCAAATCCCTTACGTGGCATACTTGATGTCAACCGCCTCACTGGTCCAAATTATACGGATTGGCTCCGTAACTTGAGAATTGTTCTCACAGCGGAGAAAATCGTGTACGTCCTTGATACAGTGATGCCTACGCCCGAAGAAGGGGCAAGCGAGGATGAGATCGCTCACTACGTGAAGTACATTGATGACTCCACTCTTGCTCAGTGCTATATGTTGGGCTCTATGACTCCAGAGTTACAGAGACAACATGAAAAGATGGATGCCAGATCCATTCTCCTACATGTCCGTAAATTGTTTGAGGAACAGGGAAGGACTCAACGATATGAGATATCTAAGAGCCTTTTCCGCGCTAGGATGACTGAGGGGACACCGGTTCAGAACCATGTCCTAAAGATGATTGAGTGGATAGAGAAACTCACAGGTCTAGGAATGGTCCTAGAGGATAACTTGTGTGTGGACATTGTGCTTCAGTCCCTACCAGATTCCTTTTCACAGTTCATAATGAACTTTAATATGAACAAGCTTGAGGTGACTCTCCCAGAGCTCCTCAATATGTTGAGGGAGGCAGAGAGTACTATTAAGAAAGAGAAGCCAGTTCTCTACACTGGTGAGACCAGAAAGAAAAGGAAAGCAGAAAGGTCCCTTAAGAAGGGAAAGGGCAAGGGCAAACAAGGTAAAGCAAAGGTTGCTAAGAAAGACCCAACAAAGGACAAAGGCCAGTGCTTCCACTGTGGTAAAGATGGGCACTGGAAGAGAAACTGCAAAGAGTACCTTGCAGAAAGGGCGAAACAAAAGCTTGATGAAGCTTCAGGTACATTCATGATCAGTCTCCATTTGTCAGACTCTTATGATAACACATGGGTATTAGATACCGGTAGTGCTTATCATATATGTAATTCGTTGCAGGTTCTGGCAAGGCCTAGGAGACTAGAGAGAGGCGAGATGGACCTCAAGATGGGTAATGGAGCAAAAGTTGCTGTATTAGCTGTTGGCGAGGTCGCCCTACATCTGCCTAGTGGAGCTTTTATTGCATTAGATGCATGTTATTTTGTTCCTTCTATTATCAAAAACATTATCTCCATTTCATGTTTAACAGTTAGTGGATATAAATTTGTTTTTGAGAACAATGGTTGTTCGATATTATTAGATGATAAGATCATCACGAAAGGAACATTGTATAATGGTTTATTTATGTTAGACACCACTCCACATATCATGAATATAAATATGTCCAAAAGGAAACGAGATGAGTTGAACAGTGCATACCTGTGGCATTGTAGGCTAGGTCACATCCATGAAAGAAGGATTCAAAAGTTGCTAAATGATGGATATCTAGATCCATTCGACTATGTGTCATATGCAACTTGTGAGCCTTGCATTCGTGGAAAACTGACCAACTCTCCATTTAGTGGAACTGGAGAGAGAGCCACTGAGTTGTTGGAACTCATACATAGTGATGTATGTGGACCCATGTCAACTCATGCCATTGGAGGTTACTCCTACTTCATTACATTTACTGATGATTTCTCAAGGTATGGATATGTGTACTTAATGAAGTACAAGTCCGAGGCCTTTGAGAAATTCAGAGAGTATAAGAATGAGGTGGAGAACCAGACTGGAAAGAGTATCAAAACTCTTCGATCAGATCGAGGAGGTGAGTACTTAAGTACAGAGTTTACTCACTTCCTCAAGGACCATGGGATATTATCCCAATGGACACCTCCTTATACACCTCAGCTCAATGGTGTCTCTGAAAGGAGAAATCGTACATTATTAGATATGGTACGGTCCATGATGAGTTTCGCTGACCTACCCATCTCATTCTGGGGATATGCCCTAGAAACCGTAGCTTACCTTCTGAACAGAGTTCCAACTAAGTCGGTGGTGTCTACACCATATGAGATATGGAAAGGGAAGAAGCCTGATCTTAAAGTAGTTAAGATTTGGGGCTGCTCTGCCCATGTTAAAAGACACAACCCCGATAAGTTAGAATCAAGGACAAGGCGATGTAAATTTGTGGGATACCCCAAGGAAACTTGTGGGTATTACTTCTATCATCTCGAGGACCAAAAGGTCTTTGTAGCTAAGAGAGCAGTGTTCCTTGAGAAGGAACACATTCTTGACGGAGACAGTGGGAGAATGATAGAATTGAGCGAGGTTGGAGAACCAAGCTCAAGCACCACTCTACAGCCCGAGTCTGTTCAGGTATCTAATACACAAGTTTCAACTTTACGCAGGTCTGATAGAGTATCCCATCCTCCTGAGAGATATGTGGGACATATTAGAGCAGAGGATGTAGAGGATATTGATCCTCAGACCTACGAGGAGGCTATTATGAGTATAGACTCCGGGAAGTGGCAAGAAGCCATGAATTCTGAGATGGATTCTATGTACTCCAATAAGGTTTGGAACCTAGTTGATGCACCCGAAGGTATTGTACCCATCGGTTGCAAGTGGATCTTTAAGAAAAAGATCGGAGTAGATGGAAAGGTAGAGACCTATAAAGCAAGGCTAGTGGCTAAGGGGTATCGTCAAAGGCAAGGTGTTGACTACGACGAAACTTTCTCACCCGTAGCAATGCTAAAATCCATCAGAATTCTATTGGCTATTGCAGCACACTATGATTATGAGATCTGGCAGATGGATGTGAAAACCACATTCCTCAACGGGAACCTGGAGGAGGAGGTGTATATGATGCAACCTGAGGGATTCGTGTCCAAGAACTGCCCAGATAAGGTGTGTAGGTTGCTTAGATCCATTTATGGACTAAAGCAAGCTTCCCGAAGTTGGAACATAAGATTTGATGAGGCAATCAGATCTTATGACTTCGTTAAGAACGAAGATGAGCCTTGTGTATACAGAAAGGTAAGTGGGAGCGCTATTAGCTTTTTGGTGTTATATGTGGATGACATCCTCATCATTGGGAATGACATAGGAATGCTATCCACAATAAAGGCTTGGTTATCTAGACACTTCTCCATGAAGGACTTAGGAGAAGCATCTTATATCTTGGGGATTAGAATCTATAGAGATAGATCCAAAAGGATGCTTGGCTTGTCCCAGTCCAGGTACATAGAAACTATTGTCAAAAGGTTTGGCATGGAAAATTCCAAAAGAGGTCTCATACCGATGAGACATGGGATATCGCTTTCTACGAGTATGTCCCCAAAGACTCCAGAAGAAAGGGCGAACATGGATATGATACCTTATGCCTCAGCAATAGGGTCTATCATGTATGCCATGCTATGTACTAGGCCTGATATAGCGCATGCTCTGAGTGTCACGAGCAGGTATCAGGCGGATCCAGGCTTGGAGCACTGGAAAGCAGTAAAGTATATCCTTAAGTACTTGAGAAGGACTAAGGATCTTTTACTAGTATATGGAGGTAATAGCCTTAAGGTTGAAGGCTACACTGACTCAAGTTTTCAGTCTGATGTCGATGATAGCAAGTCGAATTCAGGGTATGTGTACACCTTGAATGGAGGAGCAGTGTGCTGGAAGAGTTCCAAGCAAGATACCACTGCTGACTCGACCACAGAGGCGGAGTACATTGCTGCATCAGATGCAGCAAAGGAGGGAGTCTGGTTGAAGAAGTTCATCGCAGATTTGGGAGTCGTGCCGGATAGTGAGGAGCTGATTTCCCTATATTGCGACAACAACGGGGCAATTGCTCAAGCGAAGGAACCTAGGTCTCATCAGAAATCTAAGCATGTTCTGAGGAGGTTCCAGCTTATAAGAGAGATCGTAACCCGAGGAGATGTAGCAGTGGAAAGAGTTCCATCCGAAGATAACATTGCAGATCCACTGACAAAGCCGTTGTCTCAGATTGTCTTTGAGCGTCACAGGGGTCTGATGGGGATCAGACACATAGGTGATTGGCTTTAGGTCAAGTGGGAGATTGTTAGTCATAGGTGCCCAGCAAGCCAATCACGTGAGTGATGGCAAGTGTGACTTGATACAGAATCTTTTTGCTTATTATATTTTGGCGTATATCACTTTATAACTATTGCATAAATGCATATATATTGTGATGTCCTTGGATTTGTGCAATGGGAATCGGATCGTGATGAGATCACGATAATGAGATCGATTCACCTTTAAACACATATCCTAAATAATCCCGGTCATAGGTTACTCGAGAGGGACATCGTGATAACCGGATAGACTGGTGTGCTGTATACCCGTCCATATGATGGATGCAGCTGGTCTCATAGCTGCTCGTGTAGGGACACTAGGGATACAGTACAGGTGCTCATTGGAGAATGAGTTCACTGATTGATCCGCTTACGGAATGCTGGATGGTTGATGATGCCTTATTGTCAGACAACGATTCCGTAGTCCTAGTGGTGTATCTGGTTCTTAGACTTGAGACACCAAGGATGTCCTATATGAGTGCTCCACTCTTTGATACCAGACTTATAGGTTTGGCTGTTCCCAGATCTAGTACAGCTGGTCATTGGGAGTGGTAGTCGACCTTACGAGGGCTATTGAGTGTCGATAGAGGATCATCCACTCTCGGTATCATGAGAGGAATATCTCATGTGTTCTTGCTCAGACAAATCCCTGGCCAGGGTCATTCGGGTTGAGAGAGAAAGAGTTCTCCGGGAGAATCCGATTAGAGCGAGACTCGAGTAGAAACCGTATGGGTCTGACAGCACCATGCTCGATATACGGTCTCTGGGATATTAGATGGATGAGGGACTATAGGTACATGGTAACTGAGGACAGACAGGTCCAATGGATTGGATTCCCCTGTATCGTCTAGGGACTACGGCGTAGTGGCCTAGTACTTCCGTAGTCGATGAGTCGAGTGAATTATTACAGAGATAATAATTCACTTAGTTAGAAAGAGTTCTGACAGGTATGACTCACGGCCAGCTCGATATTGGGCCTAGAGGGTCACACACATATGGTAGGCATTGCGATGAGTAGAGGTTCGGATATGAGATATCCGACGGAGCCCTTGTCTTATTGGATGCAGATCCAATACCCACTAGGGAAAGGACCCATTAGGGTTTTGACACGGGATCTCTATAAATAGGAGGGATTCACAGCCTCATAGGCTAGAGTCTTTTGCTTGCCCTTCCTATTCTCCTCTCCCTCTCCACCTCAGAGTAGGCCTGGAGTTTTGAGGAGCGTCGTCGCAACCCTGCTGTGTGGATCACCGCTAGAGAGGAGGACGCTTGACCTCCTTCACCCTCTCCTAAGGATCTGCAAGGAAACAGGGATATACGATCTCCCTAGGTAACACAATCTCTATACGCAGTTTTTGTGTTTTTGCAGATTTTGCGCACCAATCTTCGCACGACGATGAACATCTTTTTGGGAATCGGGGATTTTTGTTTTCTTGTTCTTCCGCTGCGCATATGATGTCGCCCCCTTATGATTTCCCAACAAACACAACTTTTTGAGCAGCAAGTGATTGAGAGAAAAGTCTTAGAAGAGTCTTTGCCTTTCTTGTTTCAATTTGCTAGTATTCACCTCCTTCTTTCTTGCTGAAAATCTGTAAGAGAGTGAACCGCTTGTAAAAGTTGTAAGAGGGGTATTTACCCTTCCCTTTCGAGAGATTTGCTAGTGGAAGGTGGGAGCCTCATCGAAGAGGGGCCTCGCAAGTGGATGTAGGTCACTTGACCGAACCACTTTAAAAACAGCGTAATCTCTGGTTTGCATTTCATTACTGCTATTTACATTACTGCAAACCCTCTTACTTGCTTTATTTCCTCATTACATTTACCGCACAACTTTACGAATACGCTTTCAAGTTAAGCACTTCCGATTCCGATTTTTATCGTACGAAAGATTTGTCGAAACCAACGTTTTAAGCCGCTGCACTAATTCACCCCCCCCTCTTAGTGCCGCTCCGATCCTAACATTTATAGGCCTCAAGAGGATTCAAATTTGGGCTCCAAAATTTGAATTCTCTTTGGTTTCCGAGGCCGGCGGTGCCACCGCTTGTCAGTGTCTGACATTGACAGTGGACTGGCGGTGCCATCGCCTAGGCCAATTCAGCTCACTGGTTGGGCCCCAAACTTGGCCCAAACCAGTCCGAACTCGGGCCCAATTGGCCCCTACTTGGGTTATAGGATTAACACCTAATCCTAACCCTAATTAACATGCTAACTATGAATTTAAAGATATTTTCTAAGCTATTACAAAGTCCGTAAGTCAAGACTTCTTTCGATGAGCTTCCAGCGAACTTCCGACGGTCTTCCGATAAACTCTCGGAAACCATTCTGCGAACTCCCGGCAAGCTCCTAGACTTCATGATTTGATCTTGGCGAGTTCCAACGAGCTTCTTCAATAGTGAGCTCCGATCTTTCTCAGTGAGCTCCGCGAACTTCCAACAAACCTTCCGGCGAGCTTCCGAAAAACCCTTCGACAAGCTCCCTACTCATTCTCGGCTAGTTCCGGTAGCATTCCCGACAAACCTTCGGACTTCCATCGAACTCTCGAACTCCCAATGAATCCTTCGCACTTGACTCCAGCACTTTGTTTTGCTTTATGTCTTCATCGTTATTGTAGTTAATCCTGCACACACAAACCAAAACTCAACTCCGATCTAGACAATTTTTACAACGCGAATTGACATTCTATTGCCCGGCACGTCATTGGTTGGCGCTTTGTCCGATTCTTCCGTGCATCGTCCTCTCTTGCAGCTTGTTTCCCAATCAGCGGTTGACCTCCGCAACCCCGATATCCTTGGCGCAATTTCGCTCTCCTTGGCTCGATGCCCGACGTCCGAAGTGTTCAGCCATCCAATATCCTGACATGATCTCTTCCGGCGCAACGTCAATTCCTCCTGCATTAACTGTCTAATCCTGATCGAGTAGACCTGCATCACTCAAAATGCAGTTTAAATTATAAACACATATCAAGTGGTTTCATCATCAAAATACGAGATTCAACAATCTCCCCCTTTTTTATGATGACAAGCACTTGATGACGGAGTTAACCTTAACTCCCAGAGTTAACCTTAACTCCCGGAGTTTAAACAAACTCCCCCTATCAATATGGCTTATTGATAGAAACTCTTGGATTCAAGAATCCAAGCAACATGTCATCATAAACTTATGCATAACATGTCATGTCATCATACTTCTCCCCCTTTGTCATCAACAAAAAGGAGAAGTTCCTACTCTTATGTGTTTAGAGATAAAAAGTTCCATACATTGTATGAAAAACATAGTATCAAATTTTATCATCATGCAATCTAGTAATTAAAGATGTGTAAGTTTAGCATGTTTGCTTTTCTTGAGATAACAACTAATTGCTTCTCTTTAGACTACAAGCTAGCAATTTTCATGATATGCAAGTTGCAAGCTAGCAAATTTTTGCTTCCTTTGTATTGTTTGAGCTAGCAATTTTGCTTTCGTAACAAGTTAGCATGTTTTGTATTTTAAGATAGGCAAGATAGCACATTTGCTTCTTTTGAGATAGCAACTCTTTTGAGATAGTGATCTTAGTAAATTTTACATCATGCAAGGTAGCAATTTTTGTGATGTTCAAGATAGTAAGTTCTTTCTTCTCTTTTGAGAAGTGCTATTTTTCACTTTCTTTACAAAGTGCAAGTTAGCAAAGTGTTTGAAAAAGTGAGCAAGTTTTGCCACATACAAGCTAGCAAAAATCTCGAAAGCAAATATAAGATAGCTTTCTTGTTGAAGTGTGTAAGCTATCGATTCTTGCTTCCTATTGTAATGTGCAGGTTGCAAGTCTTGCTTCTTGAGATAGGCAAGATAGTGATGTTCAAGAAGACAACTTTTGCTTCTTGAAATAAGCAAGTTAGCAATCTTTGCGACTTAAGATAGGCAAGCTAGCAATCAAGTTTTTGCATCTTCTTGACTTGTGCAAGCTAGCTATCTCCCCCTTTGTCATTGTCAAAAAGAAGGGAAGACCCTTTACATCAATTATGACAAAAGTATGTATAAATTTTATTTGTGCATCATCATATTTTCAAATTAGAATATGCACATTTTTAAAAATCTTATATTCATTCATGCACGATATTGAATAAATCGATCAACATTATGAGGATATCATACATGATACTAAAATTTGTAACTATTTATCAACATTTTGATCATGATACCAAACATTCATCATTTAGAGTATTAATGATACAAAACATTAAATCAATATTTATAATACATCATTTTAGCAACAACTCATAGTATTTTAAATCATGATTTACATCATATGTAATACATCATATCATAATTAGAAAGCACAAGTATTGTATGCATTATTGTAAATCATAAACATTTCAAATCATCATGGTATTAATCTATCAAATTGCATCATGCCATGCATGATCATAACTTTTTCCCATTTTATCATTGTAAACAAGAAAGAATAAGGGAAGAACAAAATATGCATAATATTTCAATTATTTCAAGGCATACAAGCCATAAATCCAATGGCATCATGTCATGAAGGATAAGACCTCTTGAATTACAAAAGACATTATTCATTTTATCAAATCACTTCTTTTTATAAATAACAAAAATTGTAGCTGTACAAAGAAGAGATTGTGATTAAAAAAAAATCTCAAGTAGTAAATCCAAGAAATCAAGATCATAATTTGAATACAATCTCATTTAAATTCAAATCGTCAAATTCATCAAAATCTCAACATTACTTTCAAGAGATTCAAAATGGTATACATAGATTTATCATAATAAACATCAAGACCAATAGGATAGAGAAAAATAAAATTTCAAGGAAAAAATATTTTCCTTTTTTTAGTTGTTTCAATTCATATGATTTTATTTTACTTATACCAAATAAAAACATGTCTCATGTTTAAAAATGAAAGTGTAAGATTTATTACAATAAAGATTAATAAGGCACTTTCATTTTGGTAAAAATCAATAATCCATAAATCACAAGATTCATCAAACATAATTTTGAAATTTATTAAGCATGATCATTATGCATTACTTTAAATCAAACATGATTTCATTTATTTTCAAAATATTTATCACGATAGAGTATATAAACCAAAGAAACTATTAAACATAAAGTAAATTCATTAATGATGGTTTCATTGAGTATAAAGTATTTTCAACCAAAATCATTTGTTATTTGTTGTAGTCATACATTTTTCTTTTTAGGTGAATCTATTTTTTCATGCTTAGTTTGCATACAAAGGTCGTGCATCATTTTGGAAAGCAACTTTCATCATGGTATAAATCGATAATCCATAAATCGTAAAAGATCATTATGGAAATCATCAATAATCAATAAACTATAAATTACCCAAAACTCATCATCATCATGCATAGCTTCAAAAATAAATTTATTAGGCATGATATCACATTTCATAAGGCATTTTTAATCAAGATCATTTTGTTTATCATAAACATACAATTTTCATGAATATTTTTAAAATTACTAGAACGATAAGCATGATTTCTAATTTTTTATTTTCATGTAATTAATCCTAAATTAAATTAAAAATAACTCATGAAAAGTATTATGTAATTTCAAAATAATTCAACAGAGTTAAGTTACTTACCTTGTAGTCGAAGCTCGTCAAAGCCCAATTCGTCGTTTCACCTTTGGAAGTTCTTGATTCATCCTTGGGTGCCTTCCTTTTCTTTGGCCTCTTCCTCCGTTCAAGTTCATTGTTTATTTTAGATTTTTGTTTAATAAACTTTTTAAGATTTAAAGTTCGAAATTCAAGTTCATCATTGTCCTCATCACTTGAGTCATCGTTCAAGTGGTATTTATTTGTCCAGAGTTCCAAATCCTTCCTGTTCTTTGGAAGGTGGTTCAAGTGTTCATTGTGTTCATCATGTGCATTGCGCACCATTTCATATGTCATCAATGAGCCGATAAGTTCTTCAAGTGGAAAAATATTTAAATCTTTTGTTTCTTGTATTGCCGTTACTTTTGATTCCCAAGCTTTAGAAAGTGATCGTAAAACTTTACTAACAAGTTCAAAATTCGAGAAAGATTTGCCAAGAGCTTGTAAACCATTGACGACATCCGTAAAATGGGTGTACATGTCAACAATGGTTTCGCTCGGCTTCATTCGAAAAAGCTCGAAATCATGTATTAAAATGTTAACTTTCGAGTCTTTGACTCTACTAGTTCCCTCGTGCGTAATTTCAAGTGTTCGCCAAATATCAAAAGCCGTTTCGTACGTTGAAATCCGATTGAACTCATTTTTGTTCAAAGCACAAAATAAGGCATTCATAGCCTTTGCATTTAAAGAAAACATCTTCTTCTCCAAATCATTCCAATAGTTCATTGGAAAAGAAGACATTTCAAAGCCATTTTTGACTATGTGCCATAAATTCAAATCCAAAGAAAGTAAGAAAACTCTCATTCGAGTTTTCCAATAAGTGTAGTCCGTCCCATTGAAAAAGGGAGGACAAATGAGAGAGTGACCCTCTTGAAAGCCGTAAAGAGCCATTTCTATTTGGGTGTTAAACCAAAGTAGAAAAACATGGCTCTGATACCAATTGTTAGGATCGGAGCGGCACTAAGAGGGGGGGGGGGTGAATTAGTGCAGCGGATTAAAACGTCGGTTTTGATAAATCTTTCGTACGATGAAAAGCAATATCAATGGAAACCGATTTTAGAGGCTTGATAACTTAGTAGCGTATGGAAGCGTAGTGACTAAGTAAAGTAGTTTGCAGTATGTAAATGACAAGAACAAAATGCAAACCAGAGAAGACGATAGTTTATAGTGGTTCGGTCAATCGTGACCTACATCCACTCCTCCGATTCCTCTTCCGTCGAGGCCATCGGCATCCACTAATGATCTTCCTTTACTAGGCAAAGATCAACCTCCTTCTTACACCCCTCTTAAAACCTCTTACAACCTCTTACTAGTGGTTCACCCTTTTACAAAGATTTCAATGAAAAGAAAGGAGGTGAACACTCAAGCTATTGAAAACAAGACTTTTCCTAAAGCTTTTCTCAACTTCTAGCTTCTTAAAAGGTTGTATTCTCTGCTAAGAATTGAGGGGTATTTATAGGCCTCAAGAGGATTCAAATTTGGGCTCCAAAATTTGAATTCTCTTTGGTTTCCGAGGCCGGCGGTGCCACCGCCTATCAGTGTCAAACTGACAGTGGACTGGCGGTGCCACCGCCCAGCTCTCAGGTGCTGGGCGGTGCCACCGCCTAGGCCAATTTAGCTCACTGGTTGGGCCCCAAACTTGGCCCAAACCAGTCCGAACTCGGGCCCAATTGGCCCCTACTTGGGTTATAGGATTAACACCTAATCCTAATCCTAATTAACATGCTAACTACGAATTTAAAGACATTTTCTAAGCTATTACAAAGTCCATAAGTCAAGACTTCTTCCGGCGAGCTTCCGGCGAACTTCCGACGGTCTTCCGATAAACTCTCGGAAACCATTCTGCGGACTCCTAGCAAGCTCCTAGACTTCATGATTTGATTTTGGCGAGTTCCAATGAGCTTCTTCAACAGTGAGCTCTGATCTTTCTCAGTGAGCTCCACGAACTTCCAACGAACCTTCCGGCGAGCTTCCGAAAAACCCTTCGGCAAGCTCCCTACTCATTCTCGGCTAGTTCCGGCAGCATTCCCGACGAACCTTCGGACTTCCGTCGAACTCTCGAACTCCCAACGAATCCTTCACGCTTGACTCCAGCACTTTAATTTGCTTTATGTCTTCATCGTTATCGTAGTTAATCCTGCACACACAAACCAAAACTCAACTCCGATCTAGACAATTATTACAACGCGAATTGACATTCTGTTGCCTGGCACGTCATTGGTTGGCGCTTCGTCCGATTCTTCCGTGCATCGTCCTCTCTTGCAGCTTGTTGCCTGATCGGCAGTTGACCTCCGCAACCCCGATATCCTTGGCGCAATTTCGCTCTCCTTGGCCCAATGCCCGACGTCCGAAGTGTTCAGCCATCCAATATCCTGACGTGATCTCTTCCGGCGCAATGTCAATTCCTCCTGCGTTAACTGTCGAATCCTGATCGAGTAGACCTGCATCACTCAAAATGCAGTTTAAATTATAAACACATATCAAGTGGTTTCATCATCAAAATACGAGATTCAACACGGTTGCACCGCTTGGCCGAGCTCGAAGACTGAGCCTTTGGGCGGTGCCACCTCCTGTTAGGGGCGGTTGCACCTCCTGCCAGAGCTCGAAGACTGAGCTCAGGTGGTGCAACCTCCTGACTGAGGCGGTTGCACCGCTCAGCCAGTGCTCGGAGACCGAGCTCAAGCGATGCCACCTCTTGTTAGGGGAGGTTGCACCGCCCAGTCTTGCTCGAAGACTAAGCCCAAGCGGTGCCACCTCCTGGCTGGGGCGGTTGCACCGCCCAGTCTTGCTCGGAGACTTGGCCCAGGTCGTGCTACCTCCTGGCTTGGGCGGTGGCACCTCCCGCCAAAAATCAGGGTCCGAATGGGTTGATCCATTCGGCCCAATTTGGGTTTTTCAGGGGCCCAATTGCCCCAAGATTAAGTTAATGGGACCACCTCCCATTTCCAACTTAATTATTGTGCTAACTACGATTTTTCCTAATATATTTACTGCAACTTGCTCCGGTGCGTCAATTGCTTCTTCCGGCGAGCTTCCGGCGAACTTCCGTCGATCATCCGATGAATCCTCGGTGATGCTCCTGCGAACTTCTGGCAAACTCCTGGACTTGCGACAATCCACTTGGCGAGTTCCGACGAGCTTCTTTGGCAAGCTTATGGACTTCTCGGATTTTTTCCCGCAGAACCTCCGACGACTGTCCGAACTTCCGTCGAACTCTCGAACTCCCAACGTGATCATTGTCTTGACTCCGGCGCAACTCCTATTGTATATCTTATTTCATCGTAGTTAATCCTGCACACTTAAAACAAAACTTCGATCGAGATAATTATTCCTAAGTAATTAACCAAGTTATCCGGCATGTCATTGGTCCCTCGACGCTTCGTCTGATTCTTCGGCGCATCGTCCTCTCCTGAAGCCTATTGCCCAATCAGCCAGTTGACTCCGCAACTCTGATATCCTTGGCACAATACCTGCTCTTCTTGGCCCAATGCCCGAGTCCACAGCCCGAAGCCTTCTGTCGATACGTCGACCGATCCACCGGCCCGACGTCCAATCTTCTGACATATTCCTCCAGCACAACATGATTTTCCTGCTTTAATTGTCTTATCCTGATCGAAGCATCCTGCGTCACTCAAAACACAGATTAAATCATAAATATATATTAAGTGGTTTCATCATCAAAATACGAGATTCAACAATCTCCCCCTTGTTGATGATGACAACTACTTGATGACGGAGTTAACCTTAACTCCCGGAGTTTAAACAAACTCCCCCTATCAATATGCCATATTGATAGAAACTCTTGGATTCAAAAGTCCAAGCAACATGTCATCATAAACTTATGCATAACATGTCATGTCATCAACATACTTCTCTCCCTTTGTCATCAACAAAAAGTACTACAATCAAGTGTTTGTGATATTGGTTCAAATCATTGCATAAAAAACATAATATCAAGTTTTATCATCATGCAAGTTTGCTATTATCAAATATCAACATGTAAAATTGCGATGTAAGCTTTTGATATCATAACGCAAACATTTCAAGTGTTTATCAATTGTAGCATTTCATCACATGGTAAGATATCAACGCATAAAATTATGATACAAGTTCTTGATATCTTAACGCATGATGCAAACATGGCATAATGCAAGTTTGGCAATCATAGCATCAATTCATATATCTCTTGATGATGCAAGCATTGCAAATATGGCAATCATATCAATTCATATATCTCTTGATGATGCAAGCATAGCATCAGTGTTCATAGCATCAATTCATATATTTCTCCCCCTTTGTCATCAACAAAATGGAGAACGATATAAGCAAATTTTAAGCATAAGTGCTTGTAATTATTCATGTCATAACTAGGTTCATGTCATTTTCCAACAGTGAGTGATAGGATATCAATTATACAAACATCTCAAGGAAAACATGACATGGAGATAGCTTTGAAAACTTCTTCCTTTTTTATCTGTTATTATCTTTTTGCATGAAGGAGGAAGACTATTTGTGATACATGCTATTTGTGAGTTTACTTCGAGTGAAGTTAGAATCGATGAGAGATTAAATCATGCTTCATTTTTACAAGGACCAAGATATGTATGTAAAACAAATCCTTGCAAGTAAAAACACTTTCATCCATATTCATCAAATCCATTTCTCAAAAAAATATTTTTCACATGATATGTATATGAGAGATGTATTTGCTAGTTGATTACATATGTCAAAAATCAATGATATAAACTAAACTTGATATGACATATGCTTGTTAAGTTCGGAAGAGTTTAAACTTGATATGTTAGGATCAAGAGACTTCGAAAATGAAATTTGACTCTTTCTTGCATTCGCACAAGGTTTTGCTATAGATATTCAATTACAATCACGAAGGTAAAGCATGCTTGTTATCATGGAAGTTTTGTATTCAAGCACATAATTTCCAATATGTAATTGTGTAAAATCATTATGCCAATCAAGTGATTTGATCATTCAATCAAGAAAGTTCAAAAAAATAATTTTAACACGTTCAATCATTATGACGTATTTTTGCCATAGTTTTTCAAATACAATCATGAAGATAAGGCATGCTCATCATCATGGTAGTACGATGGCAAGTTTACAATTTTAAGACATGCAAGCTAGTAATTTTGAGATGTTCAAGAAGGCAACTCTTGCTTATTGAAATATAAGTTTTGCTACATGTGCAAGTTAACTTTTTACTTCTGCAAGATATCATTCCTTGGTGATGTTCAATGTAGCAAGTTCTACATCATGCAGGCTAGTGAATCTTATAACATTTTAGAACATGCATAATCACCAAAGCATCATAAATTTTAATGATGTACAAAATTACAAATTTTACATGTTTGCATTTGAGCATCTTGAGATTTGTAAGATAGCACTTCTTGGTGATTTTCAAGATAGCAATTCCTTTTCTTTTGAGAAGTGTAATTATTTTCTTTCTCCTTTTTTTTTTAATTATATGAGCTAGCAAATTAGCTTTCAAGCATGTTTTGCTCCCCCTTTGTCATTGTCGAAAAGAAGGGAAGACCCTTTACGTTAATTTCTAAATTATGACAAAGGTAAATAGCATTGATGAAAATTCAAGTCTTGAATGTCAAAACAATTATTTTATCATGAATATTTCATCATTGCATGCATCATTATCATCATATATACACTCATTATTATATGATTCCAAATCATCATTCCTATTATTTCAATCATTGTTTCAATCATCTTTATAGCTTATCATGCACAATATGTCAAACCATCTAACATGATACAAACATTTATTTTCAAAGTATTTATCACTATTTTCATGTATGATAATAAAGTGTTCATGATACCGAACATTAAATCAATATTTTTTAAGTATTTATCACTTCATTTTGATCATGATACCAACATTCATGACATTAAATCAACATTTATAATACTTTATTTTAGCAACAACTCATAGCATTTTAAATCATGATTCACATCATATGCAATACATCACATCATAATTAAAAAGCTCAAGTATTGCATGCATCATTGCAAATCATAGATGTTTCAATGAATACAGGTCACAATCATTCAAGAGAAAAATCATCATTCATTTTCAATTCATTCAATTTGACAAATCATGATCATGATTTTGATAAAACTCATTTCAAATTTAAATCATCAAAATCATTTTTATGGCTCACAAAATTTATAACATAAATAGATTCATGATTTCATTGATAATATATTTTTCCCCCTTTTTTAAGTGTTTCATCTTAAGTGATCGATTTCATGTTAGCATGCCTTTTTATTTATGTCAAATCAAAACATGCATCAATTTTTAAAGACACTGTTATTATCATGAAAATCGATAATCCATAATTATCAAGAATCATCATACATAATTTCAAAAATATATACTCATTAATCATAACTTCAAATTAAACATGATTTAATATACTCAAAATCGAGAAATAACAATGGACATCAACATGATACACATTATTACTTCTTAACCATGATTTCATATTTTCAATCAAAATCATTTTGTTTGTTTATCATAAAATATGCAATATTATCATTTTCGAAATTACTTGCATGATCATAATATTTTTTTTTTAAACATTAATTCTTAACTAAAAAAGAAAATACATCATGAAAGCATCAAGTAATTTTAAAATAAATTAGGGGGATTTCGATTACCTCATCATTGAAAGTGGTTAAGGCATAGTTTGCCACCTCGCCTTTCTTGATTTTCTCCTCGTCTTCAGAGGAGCTCGATTCATCCCACTTTGTGTTCTTCTTCTTTGGCCTCTTCCTTCGTTCAAGTTTATTGTTTATTTTAGATTTTTGTTTAATAAACTTATTAAGATTTAGTGTTCGAAGTTCAAGTTCATTAGTGTCCTCATCACTTGAGTCATCGCTCAAGTGGTATTCATTTATCCGGAGTTCCAAATCCTTCGTGTTCTTTGGAAGGTGATTTTGTTCATCATGTTCATCATGTGCATTGTGCACCATTTCATATGTCATCAATGAACCAATTAGTTCTTCAAGTGGTAAGTTGTTTAGGTTTTTAGCTTCTTGTATTGCAGTTACTTTTGAATCCCACTTCTTAGAAAGAGAACGCAAAATCTTGTTTACGAGTTCAAAATCCGAAAAACATTTTCCAAGAGCTCTTAAACTATTGACGACATCCGTGAAACGGGTGTACATGTCGCCTATAGTCTCGCTTGGTTGCATTCGAAAATGCTCAAAATCATGCAATAAAATGTTAACTTTCAAGTCTTTGACTCTACTAGTTCCCTCGTGCGTTATTTCAAGTGTTCGCCAAATGTCAAAAGCCGTTTCGCACGTAGAAATCCGATTGAACTCATTTTTGTCCAAGGCGCAAAATAAGGCATTCATAGCCTTTGCGTTTAAAGAAAAATACTTCTTCTCCAAATCCAACCATTCGTTCATCGGTTTAGAGGGAAGTTGAAAATCGTTTTCAATGATATTTCATAAATTCATATTCATAGAAATCAAGAAAACTCTCATTCGAGTTTGCAAATAAGTGTAGTCCAATCCGTTAAACAACGGTGGACGAAAAACCGATAAGCCCTCTTGAAAGCCATGAAGAGCCATTTCTCTCGGGTGTAAATCCAAAATGAGAAAAACCGGGCTCTGATTCCAATTGTTAGGATCAAGAGCACTAAGAGGGGGGGGGGGGGGGGTGAATTAGTGCAGCGGAAATATTTCAACGATAAAAACTGCGTTCGAACGATAAAAACGATTTTGGTGTGAAAGCCGATTCTAAGATTACTTTAACTTAAGATCAAGCGAGATGATGTTAAAGTCAATCTATGAAGGCAGTTTGCAGTTATGATGAAAACCAGAATATAAGCGCAAACTGAAATACGACGTTCGTACGAAGAAACTGATTTACGTCTAAATGCTGATTCATAAATCACTTGATTAGGCAAGATACAGTTTAAGCAAGGATATAATGGCAGTTTGCAGTTATGATAGAAATCAAAACGTAAACACAAACTGAAATATGATGATCGTACGAAAAAACAGATTTACGTCTAAATGCTGATTCGGAAAGTGCAAAGCTTGAAACCCGATCGTATATGCGCAGAAAGCAGTAAGTTTTAGAGGAGGTTTGCAGTAAAGATAATATGCTCAAAGTACATGCAAACCGAGATTTAGAGTGGTTCGGTCAATCTTGACCTACTCCACTTTTGGCTTCCTCCACCGACGAGGTCACTGACGTCAACTAGAGGCCTTCCTTCAATAGGCGAAGGCCAACCACCCTTTTACAGTTTCACTCCTTTTGACGGGCTTAGGAGACAACCCTTACAGAATTTTCTCTCCTCTTCTCTCTTTACAGCTCAGAACTTGGAAGAAAAGAGGGAGAAGGACTTTTGGCCTTTACAACAATTTTGAGCTCTAAAAATCATAGAAAAAGATCAAGATTTTGGTGTGAGTTCATGCTCTTTCAGTGCTGAATGGGTGGGGTATTTATAGGCCCCAACTCAGTTCAAATTTGGAGCTTAAAACGGTCAATTCCCAGAATTCCGGGATCAGGCGGTTGCACCTCCTAACTGGAGCAGTTGCACCGCTTGGCAGAGCTCGAAGACTGAGCCTCTAGGCAGTGCCACCTCCTGTCAGGGGTGGTTGCACCTCCTGCCAGAGCTCGAAGACTGAGCTCAAGTGGTGCAACCTCCTGACTGAGGCGGTTGCACCGCTCAGCCAGTGCTCGGAGACCGAGCCTAGGCGATGCCACCTCCTGTCAGGGGAGGTTGCACCGCCCAATCTCGCTCGGAGACTGAGCCCAGGCGGTGCCACCTCCTGGCTGGGGCGGTTGCACCACCTAGTCTCGCTCGGAGACTTAGCCCAGGCGGTGCTACCTCCTGGCTTGGGCGGTTGCACCTCCTGCTAGAAATCAGGGTCCGAATAGGTTGATCTATTCGGCCCAATTTGGGTTTTTCAAGGGCCCAATTACCCCAAGATTAAGTTAATGGGATCACCTCCTATTTCCAACTTAATCATTATGCTAACTACGATTTTTCCCAAGATATTTACTGCAACTTGCTCCGGTGCGTCGATCGCTTCTTCCAGCGAGCTTCCGGCGAACTTCCGTCGATCATCCGATGAACCCTCGGTGATGCTCCTGCAGACTTCCGGCAAACTCCTGGACTTGCAACAATCCACTTGGCGAGTTCCGACGAGCTTCTTTGGCAAGCTTATGGACTTCTCGGATTTGTTCCCGCAGAACCTCTAACGATTGTCCGAACTTCCGTCGAACTCTTGAACTCCGAACGTGATCATTGTCTTGACTCCGGCGCAACTCCTGTTGCATATCTTATTTTCATCGTAGTTAATCCTACACACTTAAAACAAAACTTCGATCGAGACAATTAATCCTAAGCAATTAACCAAGTTGTCCGGCATGTCATTGGTCCCTCGACGCTTCGTCTGATTCTTCGGCGCATCGTCCTCTCCTGCAGCCTATTGCCCAATCAGCCAGTTGACTCCGCAACTCCGATATCCTTGGTACAATACCTGCTCTTCTTGGCCCGATGCCCGAGTCCACAGCCCGAAGCCTTCTGTCGATACGTCGACCGATCCACTAGCCCGACGTCCAATCTTCTGACATGTTCCTCCGGCACAACATGATTTTCCTGCTTTAATTGTCTCATCCTGATCGAAGCATCCTACGTCACTCAAAACGCAGATTAAATCATAAACATATATCAAGTGGTTTCATTATCAAAATACGAGATTCAACATTCCATAATTTGAAATCCATTGAAATTAGGAAGATCCTCATTCTAGTCTTCCAATATGTGCAATCCGTCCCATCGAACATGAGCGGACGTGTAATTGAATGGCCCTCTAGGTTGCCGGCAAATGCAATCTCTCTTGGGTTTAAAACCAAATGAGAGTGAACCTTGCTCTAATACCAATTGTTAGGATCAAGAGCAGCACTAAGAGGGGGGGGTGAATTAATGCAGTGGAAAACTTTCCTAATTTCAGAAAAATATTTGTTTCGATTAAAATTTCTGATGAAAATCGTTTCGATTCAATCTGTTTCAGAGAGAATATGAACTTGAAAGCTTTCATAAAAGTGCAAGATAGGATTAAGGAGATTAGCAGTAATGTAAATTACACAAATGAAAAGCAAACCAAAATTTAGAGTGGTTCGGTCAATGTGACCTACATCCACTTTCGGATTCCTCCTCCTACGAGGTCTCCAGTATCTACTAAAGGCCTTCCTTCAATAGGCAAAGGCCAACCACCTTTTACAGCTCGTTCTCCTATTTTTGGGTTTAGGAAACAACCCTTATAAGTCTTACTCCTCTTTCTTTGATGGTTACAAGGCTAAGAGATGAAGGAGGATAACTCTTCAATTTTACAACACTTTTAGACTCAAAAACTTAAGATTATGTCAATGCTTCGTGCCCTTCCATGCAAAAAATGTGAGGTTTTTATAGGCCCCAATGGCTTTAAAATTGGAGCTAAAAAGTGTCTCATCCCAGATTTCTAAGGTATTGACGGTACCACGCCATTACTGGGTGGTACCACCGCCTAACACCTGACAATGGGTGGTACCACCACCTAGTCTGGGCGGTACCACTACTTGACAGAGCTCGGAGATTGAGCTTTGGCGATACCACCGCTTGACAGGGCGGTACCACCATTGGTAGCATTAACTTCCAGTAGTAACACTGCCTAGTCTAGGCAGTATCACCACCTAGATAACCTGGGGCATTGCTTTCCAAGCGGTGCCACCACCGACCAAGAATTCAAGGGCTGAATGGGTTGCTCAATTCGGCATAATTCAGCCATATTAAGGGCCCAGTTGGCCCCTAATTATGTTAGTGAGATTACCTCACAATCCTAACTTAATTTATGATATATCTATGATAATTAAGACATAATTATATAACTTCTTATTCTGGTGCGTCAATTGCTCGTCCGGCGAGCTTCCGGTGAACTTCCGACAAACTCTCGGCAATGCTCCGACGCACTCCCGGCAAGCTCCTTGTCTTTATGACAATCTTCTTGGTGAGTTATGACGAGCTTCTTTAGTAAGCTCCTAGACTTCTCAGTTGGTTCCGACAGAACTTCCGACGAACGTTCGGACTTCCGACAAACTCTTGAACTCCCAATGAGATCTCGATCTTGATTCCAACACAACACCTACTTTATGTATTACTATTATCATTATTAATCCTGTACACTTTTCTCAACATATAGATTAGATCAAACAATTTACAATTGATTTCATTATCAAAATCTGAGATTCAACATGTATAAGGGCAGTGAGATGCCAAGAACATTGCTCTAATACCAAGTGTTGGAATCCTTGTAGATTCTAAGCTTGGGTTTGATCTCTTTAGGGGATCAGCATTCTTAGAACTCTATAGGAGTTCCTTCCTTTAGGTTCCTACATGATGATGAATACATGACTATTTATAGGGCTTTTAAACCCCAACTCCTAATAGGACTCCTACTCAAGACTCCTACTTCTAACCAACTCCTAATAGGACTCCTACTCAAGACTCCTACTTTTAACCAATTCCTATTGCTTCTCTAAGAAGCAACCTCCAAACTAATCCTAACCTTAGTCGACCTCTTCACCTTTTCAATATGGGTCGGCTAGGTAGGTTTTACATGAATGCTCTTTTTAATGAAACTCAATTAGGACTCCCTTAGATAGAGTCCTAACACCCCCCCCTTAGTACTGACTTGATCCTAATAATTATTACTTGTATTTTATCACATATTAACTGGATGTATATTGTGATGTTCTTGGATCTGCACAATGGGAATCAAATCATGATGAGATCATGATAATGAAACTGATTTGCTTTTAAATATAAACCCTAAATCATCTTGGTCATAGGTTACTTGAGAAGGATATCGAGATGACCGAATAGACTAGTGTGCTGTATACTCGTCCATACGATGGAGGTGGTTGGTCTTATAGTCACTCATGTAGGGACACTAGAGGTACAATGGAGATGCTCATTGGAGAATGAGTTCATTGATTGATCCACTTATGGAATGCTAGATAGTTAATGATACATGATGTCAAACAGTGATTCTTGTTAAATCCCATATTTTGATGATGAAATCAATTAATGAGTTTACAATCTAATGTGCTACTGAAGAAAAGTGATGCAGGACTAACTTCAATAAAAAAAGTTAAAATAATTGAAGCAAGAAGAATCAAACATTGGGCCGAAGTCAGAAAATGGGCATTAACCCGAAAAAATTAGATGTTGTACCAAGATCGGAAGTTGCGGTAGTCAACTTGCAGATGGATCAGACAATACACCGAAGGTTCGGACGATACATCAGAAGTTCACCGAAAGTTCATTAGGAGTTCGGATGAACAAATGACAAGTCGGACAACTTAGATTTACTATCTTGTAATTATTTTAGTCCTTATTGTCAAAGTTAGGTCTTAATTTGAGTTAAGTTTGGATATAACCCTACTAACTCAATTAGGGACCAACTAGGCTTGAGTTGTGGCTATTTGAGCCAAGTGGAAAGCTCATTTAGTGACCCTTAGCTGGCCCAAGTGTGGCACCACATAAGACTCTGCCTCCCAGGCTGTTTGGGCAGTGGTACCGCCTAGACTTGTGATGGTACTACTAGAGCTCAATTTTTTAGGCCTAATCAGGCGATGATACTACTAGATTGGGTGGTGATACTGCCCAGTGTCAACGTCAGATTGGGTAGTAGTACCGCCCAGTGTTAGACTAACAAGCGATAGTACCGCTAATTGTCAGTTTGACAAACGATGGTACTGCCCAATAATGGCGATGGTACCGTCAGTATCCGAAAACCCAAGATGAGATACTTTTTGGCTTCATTATTTAAACCATTTGGGTTTTATAAATACCCTAATATTTTCTACTTACAAAGCACGAAATTGAGAATAAAAGTCTTGAGATTCTAAGTTGTAAAAGTCTTGAAAAATTGCTAAGTGTCCTCCTCCTCTTCCTTAAGTTTTGTGATCATTCTAAGAGAGGTTTGAGACTTATAAAGGTTGTCTCCAAAACCTGTGAAAAGGAGAAAGAGTTGTAAGAGGGAGTTGGTCTTCGTCCATTAAAAGAAGATCGTTAGTGGATGTCGGTGGCCTCAACGGAAGAGGAATAGGGAGTGGACGTAGGTCATGACGACCGAACCACTATAAACTCAGTTTGCATTTACATTCTGCTTTCCATTGCTATTACTCTCTGAGTTAATTGCTTAGTTCACTTACTCCAAGTTGAGCACATTTCTGATACGAATTTTTTATTGAACAAAAGTTATTCAAAATCGTCGATTTTATCGAAAGCACTAATTCTCACCCCATCTTAGCACCGAAATGGTCCTAACAGTTGGTATCAGATCCACGTTTCTTCTGTTTGAGTTAAAACCCAAGAGAGATAGCTTTTGTTGACAATCTAGAGGGTCATTCTAGCACTCGTCCTCCTATGTTTAATGTGATAGACTACACATATTGAAAAACTCGCATGAGGATTTTTCTGAATTCTATTGATTTCAAGTTATGAAATATCATTGAAAGTAGTTTTCAAATATCTTCTAAACCAATGAACGAATAGAATGATTTAGAGAATAAGACATTCTCTATGAATGCTAAAGTGATGAATGCTTTGTTTTGTGTTCTAGACAAAAATAATTTAATCGGGTTTCTATATGCAAAACTACACATGATATTTGGCACACACTCGAAGTCACACATGAAGGTACAAGTAGAGTGAAAGAGTCAAAAATTAATCTCTTGGTGCATAGTTATGAGTTGTTTCGAATAAAACCAAGTGAGACCATAGGAGACATGTACACCCATTTTACAAATATCATCAATGGTTTAAAAGCACTTGGTAAAAGTTTTTCTAACTTTGAACTTGTAAATAAAATACTAAGATCCTTTCCAAAAGTTTGAGATCTAAAAGTAACGACAATAAAAGAAGCAAAGGATTTAAATAATTTTTCGCTTGAAAAATTTATCGGGTCATTAATGACCTATAAAATGACATGTATAGCATATGATAAACATGAGAACAACCTTCCAATGAATAGGGAGAACATGCCACTTAGAACTAAAAAAGATAACTTGGGAGAAAACTCAAGTGATGATGATAATGATAATTACTAGGCACTTCTTACAAGAAAATTTAAAAAATTCTTAAAAAGGAACAAAATAAAATAAGACACTAAAAATAAAATAAAATAAAAAAGGACACAATAATTTGCTATGAATGCAAGAAGCCAAGGCACTTCAAAAATGAATATCCCCAAATGAAGAAGAAGCTACCAAAGAAGAAAAAAGCACTCCAAGCGACTTGGGATGATTCGAGTTCATCCGAAGATGAGGAGCTAACCAATAATAACGAAGTTGCAAATTACACTCTAATGGCACTCAATGAGGTAAGTGACTCAAACAAATCTCATTTATCTTATGATAATTTACTAAATATGTTTAATGATTTATATGATGAATGTAAGCTAGTTGGGAAAAAATATAAGTTGTTAAAAAATTATCATGCTTCTCTCTCTAGTAAATTTAAAAAATTAAAAAATAAGCATGATAATAGCATGTTAACTCATTGCATTAAATATAATGAGTTAGATTCACTTAAGAAAGAAAATTTAGTATCACAACAAACTTTAAAAAAATTTAAAATTGGTAACAAATCATTAAACATGATCCTTGCAATAAGGGTTATATTTGTAGAAAGGAAGGAATTGGCTTTATGAGTAACACTCAACAAAATCCAACTACTTTTGTTAAAGGACCCACATTACATGTTTCCCCTAAAAATAAATGTAATTTCTATGGTAGGTGTGGACATTTTGCCTATAAATGTTCGTTTAAAAAATATATCTCACACAAATTAGTTTGGGTTCATAAAGGAACCATAAATAACTCAATGCCATTAGTCAAAAAATAGGTAGATCTTTTCACGAGGGACCCAAAGCTAAATGGGTACCTAAAGTGAACCCCTTTTTCTTATAGATATATCTATAATCAAAAGCTAGAGCAAGAGATGATACCTTGATAGTGGATGCTCAAAGCATACGATTGGAGATCCAACACAATTCTCTAAGCTCACTAGCCAAGACGAACAATTTGTCACCTTCGAAGATAACAACAAAGGAAAAATTATTGGCAAAGGAAATATAGGTAACAAATCAAACCTTTTGATTAAAAATATTTTATTAATAGATGGTTTAAAACATAACTTGCTAAGCATTAGTCAATTGTATGATAAAGATTATAACATCAAATTTGAATCTAATGCTTGCATTATAGAAATACTATACATAAATAGATCTTTGATTGTCTTAAGGACTAACAATGTCTATACTATTGATCCTGATGAGTTTTGTGATGAAACAAGCTTTTCGATTTTAAATTAGTTTCATACTGCCATGCAAATAAGAATCTAATTTCATAAATTATAATTAAAGAACTTGTAAGAGGTATGCCTAAAATTAAATTTATCAAAGATAAAGTTTGTCATGCATGCTAACTAGGTAAACAAATAAAGAGTGGTTTTAAATCTAAAAATCAAGTATCTCTATACCACTACAATTAATCTATATGGATTTATTTGGACCAATTGAAATAACAAGTCTAGGAGGTAGTAAATATGCCTTTGTAATAATTGATAATTATAGTAGATATACTTGGATATACTTCTTGACATATAAAAGTGATTGCTTTAAATATTTTTTAAAATTTATAAACTAGTTCAAAATAAAAAGAGTTTTATAATGGCCTCTATTCGAAGTGATCTTGGTAGTGAATTTCAAAATCATGATTTTAAAAATTTTCGTGATTTAAATGGGTATAACCACAACTTCTATACTCTAAGAAACCCTCAACAAAATAGAGTTGTTGAGAGAAAAAATAGCAGTTTATAAGAAATGACAAGAACCATGCTTAATGAGCATAGCCTACCCAAATATTTTTGGGCCAAAGCCATTAATATGGCATGCTATGTCATGAATAGGGTTCTAATAAGACCATTATTTTTCAAAACTCCTTATGAATTATGAAATAATAAAAAACCTAATATTTTATATTTTAATATTTTTTCATTGGAAATGCTTTATTTTACATGAAAAGTATGCCTTGGGAAAATTTGATACAAAATCCAATGAAGGCATATTTCTTAGATATTCCTCTATTTCTAAAGCTTATTGTGTCTTTAATAAAAGAACTTTAGTTATTAAATAATCTATTCATGTTATTTTTAATAAGATTTTTAAATTTAAGAAAAATGATATTAATGATTATTTTAATTTTGATACTTTAAATTTGAATGAAATCTCTTATCTTCCTAGCAACTTAGATGCATCTACTTCTAAAGTATCCTTACCCAAGGAATGGAAGTATGTAGATGCTCATCCTAAGGAGTTAATCATTGGAGATATATTAAAAGGTGTTCAAACTCATTCTTCTTTTAAATTTTTTTGTGCGAATGCGACCTTTTCATCTTAAATTGAACTGAAATGCATTGATGATGCTCTAAAAGATGAATCATGGGCTTTTGCAATGAATGAGTTAAATCAATTTGAGAGAAATAAGGTATGGAAGCTTGTTTTTAGACCTAGTGACCATCTTGTAATTGGCACTAAATAGGTCTTTAGAAACAAGGAAGATGAAGTTGGTATCATGGTTCGAAATAAAGCTAAATTAGTGGCTAGAAGTTTCAACCGAAGAAGGTATCGATTTTGAAGAAACCTTCGCTCATGTAGCAAGATTAGAAGCCATAAGGATACTCCTTGCCTATGCTAGTTGTAATAATTTTAAGTTATTTCAAATGGATGTTAAAAGTGTTAAATCTTAGATTTTGATGATGAAATCAATTGATGTGTTTGTCATCTAATGTGCATTTAAGTGACATAGGACTAGCTTCAATCAAAAAAGGCAAATTGATTAAAGTAGGAGGAATTGGATGTTGGGCCGGAGCAAACGTGTTAGAAGATGGGACATCGGGCTGGAGGATCGATCGACGTGTTGGTAAAAGGCTTCGGTCCATGAATTCGAGCATCAGGCCAAGAAGATCGAATATTACGCTAAGGAGATTAGATGTTATAAGAAGACAACATGTTGATTGGGTAATACGCCGAAGGAGAGGACGATGTGCTGAAGGATCGAACGATGCGCTGAAGGATCGAACGAGGTACTGGAAGAACCAATGACATGCCGAACAACATAGGATTCATTTGTAATCACTTATGTCTAGTTCAAGTTAGTTTAGAGTCTAATTGAATCGATTTAGAATGTAATTAGGCAAACTCAATTAGGGTTCAACTAGGCCCAAAGTGGAACTATTTTGAGCTAAGAAAAAGACTCATTCAGTGACCTAAAAGTTGGGTCAAGTGGTGGCACTGCCAATGGCTGAGTCTACGAGATACAGTCTCTAAGATTATGTTAGGCGATAGTACCACCCAGTGTCAGGCGGTGGTACCGCTAGTCTAAGCGATGGTACTGTCCTAACATAGTTTGGGGTAGTGGTAACACCCAAACACAGTCTCCCAAACTGTGTCAGGCGGTAGTACAACCAGACTAGGCAATGGTACCACCTAGTGTTCGTGCCGCAAGTGGTGGTACTGCCCAACGTAGGTAGTGGTACCATCAGTACCCTAAAAACTGGGGATGAGACACTTGTAGGCTCTAAGTTTGAATCCATTTAGGGCCTATAAAAACCCCTCTCATCCCTACTCAGATGACACAAGGACTGAGAGCAAAAAGAAAGAAAAACGCTGTTGTAATCTTGTGAGAACTCTCAAACTCTAAGTGTTAGTGAAGTTTACGATAGGAGGTAGTGGGGGTGTAAAGGTTCTCTACTAAGCTTATAAAAACGAGAATAGAGTTGTACGAAGGTGGTTGGTCTTTGCCTATTGAAGGAAGATCGTTTGTGGAAACTAGTGGCCTCGACGGAAGAGGAATCGAGAGTGGATGTAGGTTACGATGACCGAACCACTATAAAACTCGGTTTGCATTTCTGTTTTGCTTTTCATTCTCTTACTGCAAACTATCTTACTTGCTTATTGCTTTTACTATGCTTCCGTATGTTTTTAAATGACACTCACATTTTCGATACGAGCTTTTATCGAACGAAAGATTTTTGAACTAATGTCATTTTTATCGACTATACTAATTCACCCCCTCTCTTAGTACCGACTCGATCCTAACAGTTGGTATTGGAGCCAAGTTTTTTCTCATTTGGTTTAAAACCCAAGAGAAATGGTTCTTTTCGGATTTCAAGAGGGTTACTTTATCATTCGTCCTCTTATATTCAATGAGACAGACTACACATATTGGAAAACTCGTATGAGAGTTTTCTTGCTTTCTATGAATTTTGATTTATGGAACATCGTAAATCTGAAAAGGGGACAGACTATAAATAAAAGGGGATCATGCTTTTCTTTTTCTAGCTAATTTTGAAAATGAGAATGACAATTGCATGTTTTATGAAAATACAACAAAATGTTAGATTTAAATCTAATGATTAATCCTATGTATGTTTTTAAGAAAAAATAATGTGTATCTAAATTGATGATTTTTTATTTTGAATGAAAATACTTTATGAAATCATGTTTGATGATTATGCTTAATGAGTTTATATTTCAAAATTATGCATGATGATTCTTGTAATTTATGACTTATCGATCTTCACCGTAATGGAAGTTACTTTCTCAGTTTTAAACATGATACATGTTTCGATTTGGCATAAATGACAAAGGCATGGCCTTTGTATGAAAGACCTAAACATGAAATCAATCACAAAATTTAGAACTAAAAGAACTTGAGCTATCTTTAATCTTATAGGAATCTTTCTACGTTGCTTTCATTGAATTTTTCGAAAAGTGATTTTGATGATGATTTTGGATTCCTTTTCAAATGATTCTGTTTAATACTGAGATGATATGTCCAATCGAATCATTTATCGATGTTTGTGACTTGAGATGTATTTTATATGAAATATTTTTTCTTGATACATGTATAATTTACTTATCTAAGAGAAGATTTATCCAAACGAATCTTGATTCTTGAC
This sequence comes from Musa acuminata AAA Group, assembly GCF_036884655.1. NCBI lineage: Eukaryota > Viridiplantae > Streptophyta > Magnoliopsida > Zingiberales > Musaceae > Musa > Musa acuminata. Next base: position 31,503,919 of record NC_088349.1, on the reverse strand, counting down.
ATTAATAATTTGAGATTTATTTGAATCAATATATCTTATTTGATCTCTTATGATTCTATTTGTTATTTACTAAAAAGCATATTTGTGAAGATGAATTGATCTTTCATATTAATATCCTTCATGTCATGATTTTTATGACTCCTTTGTAAGTATGATTTGTATATCTCATAATATAATTGAATCATTGATGAAAGAAAGGAGAGATTAATAAATCTGTCAATGTCTTTTTTTATGAATCTCTTGATTTAATGATTTGAATTTGAATGAGCTTTATCTTGATATTTTGAGATTTCTTATGCATGAATCAAGATATTATATCATTTGATCTCATATATTTCTTTTTGCTAATTATAAAAGAAGAGATTTGTTGAAATAAATCATGTCTTGTGGCATTCATGATTTGATATTAATATCTTTCATGTCATCATTTATTATTGATATTCCTTTATATTCATGAAGTATATCTCATCACCAAATTTTTTTTGTTATCCTTCATGTGATGATATGAAATTATGCAATACTCATGATATTATGTTGATGCATACAAATAAGAAGTTATGATCATGGATGGTAAGATGTAATATAATTTGACAAATTGATACCATCATAATATGATATCTTTATGATTTGGAATGATGCATGCAATACTTATGATCTTATTATGATGATATATATGATGTATTGCATATGATGTGAATCATGATTAAAATTGCTTTGACTTGAATTCAATTTGAATTCAAGGTTTATCTCAATTATGGCATATTGCAATAAGAATGACACTTTATCTTTGTCATAATTTGTATATTGATATAAAGGGAAATGAATTGCACCATTGTATTGTTATTCCCCTTTTTTCGCTAATGACAAAGGGGGATAAAGAATTGCTAATGTGCACATCTCAAAAGAGAAAGATTTGCTAGCTTGCATAATTCAAGAAGATGCAAAAACATGCTAGTTTGCTCATCTAAAAAAAGAAGCAAAGATTGCTAACTTCCATATTTCAAGAAGCAAAAGTTGCTTTCCTGAACATTTCAAATATTACTAGCTTATATTTTCTAAAATAATGTAAAAATTTGCTAGCTTGCATGATGTAAAACTTGTAAAACTTGCTAGAGTTGCTAGCTTAAACATTGCAAAGGAAGCAAAAATTGCACTTCTCAAAAGAGATGAAAGAAATCACTAGCTTGCATACTCTAAAGTGATGCGAAAGTTGCTAAATTGCTAAGCTTATATCTCTAGAACATTAATAGTTGCACTTCTCCTTTTTATTGATTATGCATGCAATAATATTCATAATGAAATATTACTTTAACTTGAATTCAACTTGAATTAAAGGTTCTATCAATATAGCATATTGATAGGGGGAGTTAAGGTTAAATCCATCATCAATTGGTTGTCATCATCAAAAGGGGGACATTGTTGAATCTCAAATTTTGATGAAGAAACTAATTGATAATGTTTATGATTTGATCTGCATTTTGAGTGATGCTGAAAGCTTCGATCAGGGAGAGACAATTAAAGCAGGAAGAATCATGTTGGGCTAGAGTGGAACATATCAGAATACTAGACATCGAGCCAGAGGATTAGTCGACGTATCAACAAAAGGCTTTAAGTCATGCATTTGGGCATCGGGCTAAGAAGAGTGGAAATTGTGCTAAGAAAATTAGAGTTGTGGAGATCAATTGGCCGATTGGGCAATAGGCCACAAGAGAGAACGATGCGTCAAAGAATCAGATGAAGCGTCGATGAACCAATAACATGTCGAACAATATTTAATTCAAAGTTTTGTAATAATTACCTAGATCAAAGTAGGCTTTAAGTGTACAGGATTAACTATGATAGCTATCAAGGCATAAAGTAAAATAAAGTCCCGAAGTCAAGAATGAGATTTTGTTTAAAGTTCGAGAGTTCGTCGGAAGTCTAGATGTTCATCGGAAGTCCGGACGTTCGTCGGAAGTCGAGATGTTTATCGGAAGTTCTACCTGAATTAACCGAGAATTCTAGGAGCTTGCCAAAAAAGCTTGTCAAAACTCGCCAAGAAGATCATCGTGAAATCTAGGAGCTTGCTGGGAGTCCGTTGGAATATCACTAAGAAATCGTCGGAAGTTTATCGGAAGATCGTCGGAAGTTCACCGGAAGAAACCTAGACTAACCGAACTTGATTTACTTAGTGTATGCCTTAAAATTTATAGTTAGCATATAATTGGGTTAGAATTGGGCCAACTTAATTAGGGGATAATTGGGCCCAAGTTTGGGTTGTGTTAGGCCAAGTAAAAGGCCCAAACAATAACCCAGCAGGTGGAACCGTCGTGGCATACTCTCTGAGACTATGTCAGGCAGTGGTACCGCAGGTCTAGGTGATGGTACTACCTAGACATAATCTCCGAGAGACTATCAAGCGATGGTACCACTAGACTAGGCTGTGGTACCACCCAGTGTCAGTTATACAGGCGGTGGTACCGCCAGTACCTCGAAAACCAGGGATGAGACTCTTTTAGACTCCAAGTTTAAATCCACTTGAGGCTTATAAATACCCTTCTCATCCCTGGTTAACATACATAAAAATTGAGAGTAAAAAAATTGAAAACCATTGTTGTAATCTTGTGAGAACTCCTCTCAAGCTCTAAGTGTTAGTGTGGTTTAAGAGAGGAGTAAGTGGGGGTGTAAAGGTTCTCTCCTAAACTTGTCAAAAAGAGAATTGAGTGTAAAAGGATAGTTGATCTTTGCCCATTTAAAAAATATCGTTAGTGGATGCCGGTGGCCTCGACGGAAGAAGAATCGGGAATGGATGTAGGTCACGACGACCGAACCACTATAAAATCTGGTTTTCATTCCTTCATGCTTTTTCCTTATATTGCAAACTGAATTCTTACTTTCACTACACTTTCATACGCTTTCAAAGTTAAACTCTTTCTGATATGTTTTTTGTCATATAAAGATTTTTGACTCAATATAATTTTCCTGCTGTACTAGTTCACCCCTCCTCTTAGTGCTGACTTGATCCTAACAAAGGGAATCAGCTCCTCACTACCCGACATGACTCCTAGATTTATGATGAACTTCTTTATCCAGACTCCCTCCTTTGCTGCCTTTATTGCAGCAATGTACTCTGCCTTTGTGGTCGAGTCAATAGTAGTATCTTGCTTGGAACTCTTCCAGCATACTGCTCCTCCATTCAGGGTGAACACATACCCCGAATTAGACTTGCTATCATCAACATAAGATAGAAAACTTGAGTTTATGTAGCCTTCAACACTGAGGTTACTACCTCCATATACTAGTAAGAGATTCTTAATCATTCTCAAGTACTTAAGGATATACTTTACTACTTTCTAATCCTTCAAGCCTGGATCCGCCTAATACTTATTCGTGACATTCAAAGCATATGCTATATCAGGCATGGTACATAGCATGGCAAGCATGATAGACCCTATTACTGAGGCATAAGGTATCCTATCCATATTCACCCTTTCTTCAGGAGTCTTTGGGAATAAACTCCTAGAAAGCGATATCCCATGTCTTATCGGTATGAGACCTTTCTTGAAATTTTTCATGCCAAACCTTTTAACAATAGTGTCTATATATCTGAACTAAGACAAGCCAAGCATCCTCTTAGATCTATCTCTATAGATCCAAATCTCCAAGATATAAGATGCTTCCCCTAAGTCCTTAATAGAGAAGTGTCTCTAGATAACCAAGCTTTTACTATGGATACTATTCTAACATCATTCCCAATGATCAGGATGTCATCCACATATAACACCAAGAAGGTGATAGTGCTCCCACTCACCTTCCTGTACATACAAAGGCTCATCTTCATTCTTAAAAAAGTCCTAAGATTTTATCGCCTCATCAAATCTTATGTTCCAAATTCGAGAAACTTGCTTTAGTCCATAAATGGACCTAAGCAACCTACACACTTTATTTAGGCAATCATTGGATATGAATCCCTTAGGTTGTATCATATACACTTCCTTCTCGATGTTGCGATTGACAAATGTGGTTTTCACTTCCATTTGCCAGATATCATAATCATAGTGTGCTGCAAAAGCTAATAGATTTCGGATAGATTTTAGTATGGTTACAGGTGAGAAGGTTTCGTCATAGTCAACACCTTACCTTTGACGATACTGTTGAATCTCGTATTTTGATGATGAAAACACTTGATATGTGTTTATAATTTAAACTGTATTTTGAGTGATGCAGGTCTACTCGATCAAGATTAGACAGTTAACGCAAGAGGAATTGACATTGCGCCGGAGGAGATCACGTTAGGATGGCAGAAGACTTCGGACGTCGGGCATCGGGCTAAGAGCGAAATTGCACCAAGGATATCGGGGTTGCGGAGGTCAACCGCCGATTGGGCAACAAGCCGCAAGAGAGGACGATGCGCTGAAGAATCAAACGAAGCGCTAACCAATAACATGCCGGGCAACAGAATGTCAATTCGCGTTGTAATAATTGTCTAGATCGGAGTAGAGTTTTGGCTTATGTGTGCAGGATTAACTATGATAACAATGAAGACATAAAGCGAAACAAAGTGTCGGAGTCAAGCGCAAAGGATTTGTTGAGAGTTCGAGAGTTCGACGAAAGTCCGAATGTTCGTCGAGAATGCTGCCGGAACTAGCCAAGAATGAGTAGGGAGCTTGCCGACGGGTTTTTTGGAAGCTCGCCAGAAGGTTCGTTGGAAGTTCGCGGAGCTCACCGAGAAAGATCGGAGCTTGCCGAAGAAGCTCGTTGGAACTCGCCAAGATCAAATCGTGAAGTCTAGGAGCTTGCCGGGAGTCCGCGAAATGGTTTCCGAGAGTTTATCGGAAGACCGTCGGAAGTTCGTCGGAAGCTCGCCGGAAGAAGTCTTAACTTACAGACTTTGTAATAGCTTAGAAAATATCTTTAAATTCATAGTTAGCATGTTAATTAGGGTTAGGATTAGGTGTTAATCCTGTAACCCAAGTAGGGGCCAATTGGGCCCGAGTTCGGACTAGTTTGGGCCAAGTTTGGAGCCCAACCAGTGAGCTGAATTGGCCTAGCACCCGAGAGCCAAGTGGTGGCACCGCCAGCATCGGGAACCCAAGAGAATTCAAATTTTGGAGCCCAAATTTGAATCCTCTTGAGGCCTATAAATACCCTTCAAATCTCAGCTGAGATTACAACCTTTGAAAAACAATAGTTTGAGTTAAGAGCCTTAGAATAGTCTTTGCAAGCCTTGTTTTTCATATTACTTAAGTGTTCACCTCCTCCCATCTTGTTGAAAAGAATTGTAAGAGTGTGAACCACTTGTAAAGGTTGTAAGAGGGGTATTAGTCCTTCCCCTACAAGAAATTTGCTAGTGGAAGTTGGAAGCCTCTTCGAAGAAGGCTTCGCAAGTGGATGTAGGTCATTTTGACCGAACCACTTTAAAATCTGCGTTATCTGGTTTGCATCCTACTCTTGCCATTTACATACTGCAAACTTCTCTACTTAATTACTACGCTTCTATACGTTTCTAAGTTATCAAGCTTCTAAAATCAGTTTCCATTAATATTGCTTTTCATTGTACGAAAGATTTATCAAAACCAAAGTTTTAATCCGCTGCACTAATTCACCCCCCCCCCTTAGTGCCGCTCCGATCCTAACAGATACCCCTTAGCCACTAGTCTTGCTTTATTAGTCTTTACATTTTCAAATACTCCGATCTTCTTCTTGAAGATCTACTTGTAACCAATGGGTACAATACCCTCGGGTGCATCAACTAGGTTTCAAACCTTGTTGGAGTACATGAAATCCATCTCAGAATTCATGGCTTCTTGCCACTTCCTAGAGTTTATACTGGTAAAAGCCTCCTCATAGGTCTAAGGATCAATATTCTCAATATCCTCTCCTCTAATATATCCCATATATCTCTTAGGAGGATGAGATACTCTGTCGGACCTATGTAAAGTTGGAACTTGCGTGCTAGGTACCTGAACAAACTTGGTTGTGGAGTGGTGTTTGAGCTAGATTCTCTAACCTCGCTCAACTTTATCATGCTCCCACTATCTCCGCCAAGAATGTGTTCCTTCATAAGGAACACCGCTCTCTTGGCTATAAAGACCTTTTGGTCCTTGGTGTGATAGAAATAATACCCGTAAGTTTCTTTGGAGTATCCCATAAACTTGCACCGCTCTGTCTTGGATTCTAACTTAGTTGAAACTCTATTCAAAAGGTAAGCCGTGGTCTCTAAGGTATATCCCAAGAATAATATAGGTAGATCGACGAAGCTCATCATGGACTGCACCATGTCTAATAATGTATAATTCCTCCTTTCAGATACACCATTAAGCTGAGGTGTATAAGGAGGTATCCATTAGGATAAAATCCCATGGTTTTTTAGGAATTTGATGAACTCTGTACTTAAGTATACACCTCCTCGATCTAATCGAAGTGTCTTGATACTCATTCCAGTCTGGTTTTCCTCTTCATTCTTATACTCTCTGAATTTCTCAAAGGTCATAGACTTATACTTCATCAAGTACACATATCCATACCTTGTGAAATCATTAGTAAAAGTAATAAAGTAGGAGTAACCACCTATGGTATGAGTTAATATACGTCCACATGCATCACTATATACGAGTTCTAGCAGCTCAATGGCTCTCTCTCTCTAGTTCCACTAAATAGAGAGCTGATTAGTTTTCCATGAAGGCAAGGCTCGTAAGTTGCATATGACTCATAGTCAAATGGATCTAGATATCCATCCTTTAGCAACTTTTTAATCCTTCTCTCATGGGTGTGACCTAGCCTACAATGCCACAAGTATGTGCTATTCACCTCATCTCATTTACTCTTGGACACATTCATGATATGTGGAGTAGTGTCTAGTATAAATAAACCATTATGCAATGTTCCTCTCGTGATGATCTCATCATCTAATAATATTAAATAATTATTATTCATAAAAACTAATTTATATCCACTAATTATCAAACATGAAATGGAAATAATGTTTTTGATAATAGAAGGAACTAAATAGCATGCATCCAATACAATAATAACTCCACCAGGTAGATGTAGGATGATATTAGGACTCTAGCTAGGAGAGTCCTAATTGAGAGGGGCATTCATGTTAACCTACCTAGCCGACTTCTATTAAAGAGGTGAAGAGGCTGGCTAGGGTTAGGAGGTTATTTCTTAAAGAAGCATTAGGAGTTGTAAAGGAATAGGAGTCTTGAGTAGGAGCCCTATTAGGTGTTGTTCTTAGAGAAGCATTAGGAGTTGTAAAGGAATAGGAGTCTTGAGTAGGAGTCCTATTAGGAGTTAGGGTTTAGAAGCCCTATAAATAGTCATGTATTCATCCTCTTTTAACAAGCAATAGATAAATCTTTTCTGCTGCCTTTGAGCAGCAAATTGGATGAAGGAACCCCTATAGAGTTCCAAGGAGGCCGATCCCCTAAAGAGATCAACCCCAAGCTTAGAATCTGCAAGGGTTCTATTAGTTGGTATTAGAGCAGCGTTCTTGGCGTCTCACTGCCTTTCCACAGCCATCCATCAGCCCTCTACAGCCACCCAAAGTAATTCTCACAATTGCTTAAAAGATCATTGCCGAATTCCGCCGTCATCTCCACCACCGTGGATCATCCTTTGATCTCTTCGTGAATTACAATATGTTCTTGTTTCCTACCTTTCTACTGCTGCAATTTAGTTATCCTTATTCGAAAATCCAAAAAAAATTGTTCCTATATTTCTGTGAATTCCTTTCGTCGTAAAAGTTATCATCTTTGCAAACAAAGGATTGTTGCAGAAAATTTCAGCCACATATTGTTGCCTTAACTAATCTATTTACAATCCTTTTTGAACAAAATTTCTTATACACTTCATAGATCATCTTGGCTTCCATCTAAGATTGATCTATTAAGGAAATCATCTCTAAAAACGTTCTTATGTTGCAGCAAAATTTTTGTTGCAAACTGTTGAAATTTTTCGACGAGAATTATACTATCGTAATTTTTACCCATTTTCTTGCTATTATACTACCAAAATTTTCTCGATTAAATTGGTCATCTTTGCTATTATATAAACCAAGATTTTACTATCAAATTCTCTCCTCAAATCTCTTGGCTTTTGTTGGAAATTTCATCGAGAAACCGCTGTTTCTTCGATGACAATTCAGCTCTTACAAGACAATTCCCCTAACCTTCATCTACTACCATCATGACCCTAAAACTCCATTAAACCAGACCCTCAAAATGCATCCAAAACAATCACAAAACAAGCCTAAACCGCAGCCTACATCTACCAATCCACCAACCCTTTCGACCACCACTTCTCTCAACCTATACATTCCTTTAACCAAACAATAAAAGAGAGATCATAACATTACATATTTGGAGGCATATACTATGACATCTGAGGAGGCAATCAATGCTAAATTCGAAGCCTTCGAGGTGCGAATGGAGGATAATATTCAGACTCTCTTTACCGAACTCGGTTTGGGCCGACCACCAAGCCCGAAGAAATCACATCAAGGAGAGAGCTCTGACCAATCACACCAAGCCCGAATAGATGACTTCCAAGAGAGGAGAGGCTTTATGACTGATCCCAACTATCCACACATGAGGGTGGACTTCCCTAGATGGGAAGAAGGAGACCCGATTGGTGGATCTCGCACGCAGAGCAATATTTTCGGTACCACAAAACCGCGGACGCATCTATGGTAGAAATTGCAGCTATATATCTTAAAAGAGATGTCATACTATGGTTTGACTAGTTTGAACACACTCATGGAGTCCTCTCATGGCGACAATTCAAAGAAGGACTGCTGATCCGCTTCAGACCAACCAATTACAAGAACATTAATGGACAACTAGCAAAGATATGACAAACCTCCACCATTCAAGAGTACCAAGCCAGATTTGAAAGGTTATCTAATCAAACTCGTGATTAGTCTAAAAAATAGCAATTAGGGACCTTCATTGAGGGCTTGAAGCCAGAGATCCGAGGAGAAGTTAAAGTGTGACAACCATACACACTTATGGCAGCCATCTCTTTCGCACGATTTCAAGAGGAGCGATTGAACCATGAAGCCCAGAGGACTAAAGTCACTCCCTGACCAATAATACCAAAGCCCTCAGCCCCCTCTACTATCAACCAAGCCTCTATACTAAAAAGGTTGACAAGAGAAGAGCTTCGAGAGCAATCTGTGAAGGGGTTATGTTGGCACTGCGATGATCCGTGGAGCTGCAAGCATCGCTGTAAAAAAGGGAGACTTCTTATGATTAAACTAGTAGAAAAAGAGGTCATTGAACATCTAAAATAGAGCCTCGAACATGAAGAAAAAGATATGGAGGAAGAGTCACAACCGACCGACTTTATAGTACATGCACTAGTTGGCTACTCAAACCCGCAAACGATGAAAATTGGAGGCCTTCTCAAACAATAATCGATCACTGTTCTCATCGACATGGGCAGCACTAATAACTTCCTAAACAATAAGGTTGCTGCTCAAATGATGCTCCACATCGAAGGTTGCAGCAAGTTCGATGTAAAGGTCGCCGATGGAAGAAACCTAAAGTGCGACCAAAGATGTCCGTAGGTGAAACTATTACAGCAAGACCAAGAAATTATCACCGACTTTTTTCTCCTACCAATTGTGTTAGGAAAAGAGTCGGCACTAAGAGGGGAGGGATGAATTAGTGTAGTGGTAAAAATTATGTCGGTTCAAAACTTCATTGCGATTAAATCCGTTTACAATGAAAAACCGTTTCATGAAGGAATTACTTTGAAAGTATACAGAAGAGCATAGTGGATGTAAAGCAAGTAAAGTGGTTTGCAGTAAAGTAAATTGCATAAGAGAAACGTAAACCAGATTTTTATAGTGGTTCGATCGTCATAACCTACATCCACTTCATCGATTCCTCTTCTGTCAAGGCCATTGGCATCCACTATCGGTCTTCTTTCAATGGACAAAGACCAACTACCCTTTTACACCCCTCTTCTCCTTTTCACAGGTTTAGGAGACAACCTTTTAAAACCCTCTTTTATAAGGTATCCCTCTCACACCTCCCTTAGAACTCTCTCTAAGCTTTGAGAGGAGGGAACTCAACTTTTTATGATTTACAACTTTAGAATCATAGGGTTTTGCTCAATATTTATTGCTTATCCATGTAGAAATAGCTAGGGTATTTATAGGCCCCAAATGGATTCAAATTTGGAGCCTAAAATTCAAACCCCCGAAATTTCAGGGTACGGGTGATACCACCGCTTGCACTGGGCGGTACCACCACCTGCAACCTAACACTGAGTGGTACCATTGCCCAGATAGTCTCAGAGACTTAGTCTAGGTAGTACCATCACTCAGACTTGCGGTACCATTGCTTGATAGTCTCGGAGACTATGCCACGATGGTTTCACCTGTTTGGTCACTGTTTAGGCATTTCTCTTGGCCAAACATAACCCAAACTTGGCCCAACTGTCCCCTAATTGGGTTGGCCCAATTCTAATCCCTATTATGTACTAACTACGAATTTTAAGATATTTATTAAGCTAAATAAAGTCCGTAAGTCTAGGTTTCTTCCGGTGAGCTTTTGGCGATCTTCCGACGATCTCTCGGAAATGTTCCAGCGGACTCCTGGCAAGCTCCTAGACTTCATGATGATCTTCTTGGCAAGTTTCGATGAGCTTCTTTGGCAAGCTCGAGGACTTATTGGTCAATTCCGATAAAACTTTCGACAAACGTCTGGACTTCCAACGAACTCTGAAACTCCCAATGAAATCGTATTCTTAACTCTGGGACTTCTAAGGGAGGTGTGAGAGGACAACCTTTTACAACCCTCTTTTATAAGGTATCCCTCTCACACCTCCCTTAGAACTCTCTCTAAGCTTTGGGATGAGGGAACTCAACTTTCTAAGGTTTACAACTTTAGAATCACAGGATTTTGCTCAATATTTCTTACTTATCTATGCAAGAATAGCTGGGGTATTTATAGGCCCCAAATGGATTCAAATTTGGAGCCCAAAATTTAAACCCCCGAAATTTCAAGTACGGGCGGTACCATCGCCTGCACTGGGCAGTACCATCGCCTGCACTAGGTGGTACCACCGCCTGTAGCCTGACATTGGGCAATACCACCACCCAGACTGGTGATACCACCACCCAAACAGTCTCAGAGACTAAGTCTGGGCGGTACCACCGCCTGATAGTCTCATAGATTGTGCCACGACGGTTTCACCTGTTTGGTCACTATTTGGGCCTTTCTCTTGGCCTAACTATCCCCTAATTGGGTTAGCTCAATTCTAGTCTCTATTATATGCTAGCTATAAATTTTAAGACATTTACTAAGCTAAACAAAGTCCGTAAGTCTAGGTTTTTCCAGCGAGCTTCCGAAGATCTTCCGGCAAACTTCCCACGATTTCTCGGCAACGTTCCAATGGACTCCCAGCAATCTCCTGGACTTCATGATGATCTTCTTGGTGAATTCTAATGAGCTTCTTTGGCAAGCTCTAGGACTTCTCGATCAATTTCGATAGAACTTCTGATGAACTCTCGAACTCCCAACGAAATCGCGTTCTTGACTCCGGGACTTCATTTTGCTTTATGTCTTGCTATCGTAGTTAATCCTGCACATGTAAAAACACACTTCAATCTAAACAATTATTACTAAGCATGAATCATGTTGTCCGGCATGTCATTCTATTGCAAAGGCAAACAGATCATAAAATGGAGAAAGCGCGGAAGCAACGTAACCACGGAAAACGCAGAAGCAACGTAACCACCATTTCAACCCGACGAATAGAAAAAGTTTTGCATAAGGTAAATGATGGCTTTTTAATGCATCTCCAACAGCAACCAGATGGGAAGAAAATAGAAATTGAAGATCAAAATCTTGCCCAATTGCTTGCTGAATTTGCTTATATTTTTGTTGAGTCGTGTGGTCTTCCTCCTACTCAGCAATATGACCATCAGATTCTAATCCTTTCGGGCAAGCCACTAGTGAACACTCAGTCATAGCGATATCCTCACCTCCAGAAGGATGAAATTGAAAAGATCGTAAAGGATATACTTGAAACAGGGGTGATTCGGCCAAATTGCAGCCCCTATTCCTCACCGGTGCTACTTGTACGCAAGAAGGATGGAACTTGGCAGATGGGCATCAACTATCAAGCTTTAAATGACATTACCGTCAAGGACAAGTACCCAAAACTAGTGGTGGATGAGCTTCTTGATGAGTTAAAAGGAGCTTGAGTCTTCATAAAGTTGGACCTCCAATCCAGTTACTACCAAATTCGAGTATGTGAAGATGACATTCCAAAAACTGCATTCCGCACACATAACGGCCATTATGAATTCTTGGTATTGCCTTTTGGACTCACTAATACTCCTTTAACTTTTCAAAGTTTCATAAATGATATTTTTCGGAGCTTTCATCGTCAATTTGTGCTGGTATTTTTTGATGATATTCTCATTTACAGCCCTTCTCTTGAGACTCGCTTTCGACATTTATGGGTTGTTTTGACGATCCTTCAGGAGAATACTCTTTTTGTTAAGCAACCAAAGTGCAGTTTTATCGAAAAAAAAGTAGGGTACCTTGGGCACATAATATCAGAAGGAGGGCGATAGACGCAATAAAAATTGAAGCAATGCAAGGTTGGCCGAAACCTACAAACGTGAAATTACTGCGCGGGTTCCTTGGATTAACGGGCTACTATCAAAATTTTGTTAAGGACTATGGGAAGATTAGTGCACCCCTCCTCTACTGAAATAATATGCCTTCCAATGGTCGGACAAAGCCTTCGCTGCCTTTGACAAACTTAAGGCAGCCATAATGACAATGCTCGAACTAACGCTACCCGACTTCAACAAGACTTTTGTTATTGAAGCTGATGCCTCCGAAGTCGGAATTGGTACTGTACTAATGCAAGATGGCCACCCCCTCACTTATACCAATAAGGCATTATCTCATTCCTATCTCAAGATGACTATTTACCACAAGGAGATGCTCGCGATTGTGTATGCGATGGCCAAGTGGAGACCATACTTGATTAGGCGATGCTATCAAATCAAGACCGACCATAAAAGCCTAAAATATTTCTTAGAGCAGAAGATATCTTCCCCCGAGAAGCAAAAATAGGTAACAAAACTTCTTGGATATGATTGTGAAATAACTTACAAAAATGGGAAAGAGAATGTTGTTGCAAATGAACTTTCGTGACTACCCGAGCAAGCTAAATTTTCGATCGTTTTAGTTCCGACCAGCAACTTCCTTGAGGATATTAAGAGGGAATGGCAGGAAGATCCGGAGACCAGTAAGATCATAAAAAAATTGGAGGAAGTACCAAGCTCCATGGCTCATTATAGTTTGGAATTAAAAGGATTGCGCTATAAGGGACACATTGTGCTTGTGTCAAATTCTACTTGTATCTTCACGAGCAGATTTTGGAAAGAGTTATTCCAGATGTAGGGTACTAAATTGAAAAGGAATACTATATATCACCCATAAACCGATGGCTAGACGGAAGTGGTGAACAGGTGCTTGGAGATAGCCAAAAGCCATCCACCAAATATGACTACCCAAGGGGAACTCCAGACCCAACCAAGTGCCATTATTGATCGACGGATCGTAACTTGATGATGACGACACACTACTAAAGTGATAATATAGTGGGCGAACTTATCAGTAGAAGGTGCCACTTGGGAGAACTATGACAACTTGAAGATTAAATTCCTAGAATTTATGAATCATCAGCCTCAAGGACAAGACTGATTTGAAGAGGGCGGGTATGTTAAGACTCTAGCTAGGAGAGTCCTAATTGAGAGGGGCATTCATGTTAACCTACCTAGCCGACCCCTATTAAAGAGGTGAAGAGGTCGGCTAGGGTTAGGAGTTTATTTCTTAGAGAAGCATTAGGAGTTGCAAAGGAATAGGAGTCTTGAGTAGGCGTCCTATTAGGAGTTGTTCTTAGAGAAGTATTAGGAGTTGTAAAGGAATAGGAGTCTTAAGTAGGAGTCCTATTAGGAGTTAGGGTTTAGAAGCCCTATAAATAGCCATGTATTCATCCTCTTTTAACAACAATAGATGAATCTTTTCTACAGCCTTTGAGTAGCAAATTGGAGGAAGGAACTCGTATAGAGTTCCAAGGAGGCCAATCCCTTAAAGAGATCAAGCCCAAGCTTAGAATCTGCAAGGGTTCTCTCAAGTGACCTCACCAATAGCTACTACAATAATCTTTATACCATTGCCTATCTTGAGGTCCATCTCGTCTCTCGCCAATCTCCTAAGTCTTACTAGAACCTGTAATAAATTATAAATATAATAAGTACTATCGGTATCCAATACTCATGTGTTATCAAAAGAGTCTGATAAATGAAGACTGATTATAAATATACCTAAAGCTTCTCCAAGCTTTCGTTTCACCCTTTTTGTAAGGTACTCTTTCAGTTCCTCTTCTAGTGCTTATCTTTGTCACAATTGAAGTACCAACATTTGTCCTCTACTAGGTCTTTCTTAGCAACCTTTGCTTTACCCAGTCCATCCTTACCTTTGCCCTTCTTAAGGAACTTTTCTACTTTCCTTTTCTTTCTGGTCTCACTAGTATAGAGAACTGGTTTCTCTTTCTTAATAGTACTCTTTGCCTCCCTCAACAAATTAAGAAGCTTATTGAATCTCGAATTTTGATGATAACATCAAGAGGTGAATTAATGATCTAATCCATATGTTGAGATAAGTGATGCATGTTAGGAACGAGTCGGCACTAGGAGGGGGGGGCCGCGAATTAGTGCAGTAGATAAAAAGGTCGGTTTCAAAAATCTTCATTTTGATTAAACATGTTTCGGAGAGATATTAACTTGAAATCTCATTTATAAGTGTAGTGAATGCAGTAAGCAGGTAAGACAGTTTGCAGTAAAGATAAATAGCAAGAATGAAAATGCAAACCGAGTTTTATAGTGGTTTGATTGTCATGACCTATAAACACTCCGTCGATTCCTCTTCCATCGAGGCCACTGACATCCACTAATGACCTTTCTTCAATGGGCGAAGATCAACTACCCTTACAACTCAATTCTCCTTTTGACAAGTTCAGGAGAGAACCTTTACAACCACCCTTACTCCTCTATCAAACAAAACTAACACTTTGAGCTTGAGAGGAGTTCTCACAAGATTACAATAGCATTTTTCTAATTTTTTGCTCTCAATTCTTCTATATTTTAACCCAGGATGAGAGGGGTATTTATAGGCCTCGAGTGAATTCAAACTTGGAGCCTAAAAGAGTCTCATCTTGGGTTTCCTGGGTCCTCGCAGTACCATCGCCTGTGTTGGTTGGTACCACCGCCTGCAGCACTAACACTGGGTGGTACCACCACCCAGTCTAGCGAGACCACCACCTAGAAGAATATGTTTGGGTGGTACCAATGCCTGACACTATCACTGGGTGGTACCACTACTTAGTCTGGTAGTACCACCGCCCGACATAGTCTCGGAGATTGTGCCACGATGGTGCCACCTGTTGGGTCACTGTTTGGGCCCTGCACTTGGCTCAACACAGCCCAAACTTAGGCCTAATTGACCCCTAATTGAGTTGGCCCAATTCTAATCCAATTATGTGCTAACTACAAATTTTAAGACATTTACTAAGCTAAATAAGTTCACAAGTCTAGGTTTTTTCCAGCGAGCTTCCGACGATCTTCCGGCGAACTTCCAACGATCTCTCGACAATGTTCTAGCAAACTTCCGGCAAGCTCCTAGACTTCACAATAATCTTCTTGGTGAGTTTTGATGAGCTTCTTTAGTAAGCTCCTAGACTTCTCGGTCAATTCCGGTAGAACTTTCAACGAACGTCCGGACTTCCAATAAACTCTTGAACTCCCAACGAAATCTCGTTCTTGACTCTGGAACTTCATTTTGCTTTATGCCTTAATCGCTATCATAGTTAATCCTGCATACTTAAAACCAACTTCGATCTAGATAATTATTATAAAGCTTGAATCAAATGTTGTCCGGTGTGTCATTGGTTCATCAACGCTTCGTCCGATTCTTTGGCGCATCGTCGTCTCTTGCGGCATATTGCCCAATCGACCAGTTGACCTCCACAACTCTGATTTCCTTGGCACAATTTTCGCTCTTTTTGGCCTAATGCCTGAACCCATGGTCCGAAGCCTTTTGTCGATACGTTCACCGATTCTCGGATCGGTCGACGTCCAATCTTTTGACATGTTTTTCTCTAGCCCAACATGATTTTTCCTGCTTTAATTGTCTCTCCCTGATCAAAGCTTCCTATGTTACTCAAAATGTTGATCAAATCATAAACACTATCAATTTGTTTCATCATCAAAATCTGAGATTCAATAATCTCCTCCTTTTTTATGCTGACAACCAATTGATGACGGAGTTAACCTTAACTCCCCCTATCAATATGCCATATTGATAGAGCCTTGAATTCAAGTTGAATTCAAGTCAAAGCAGTCATGTGATCATAAAATCATGCATAACATCATCATACTTTTCCCCCTTTGTCATCAACAAAAAGGAGAAGTGTAACTATCAAGTGTTTGAGATATGATTTCAAATCATTGCATAATAAACATAATCTCAAGTTTCATCATGCAAGTTAGCAAGTTTTAGAGATGTGCAGAGTTTAGCATGTTTGCTTTTCTTTGCAATGTTTAAACTAGCAAGTTTTCGAAAAAGAATGCAAGATAGCATTTTTGCATCTTGTTGAAGTGTGCAAGCTAGCAATTCTTGCTTTCTTTTGCAATGTGCAATTTGCAAGTTTTGCTTCTTGAGATAGGCAAGATAACACTTTTGCTTCTCTTGAGATTATAAGATAGCAATTCTTAGTGATGTTCAAGATAGCAAGTTCTACATCATGTAAGCTAGTGAATTTTACAATATTTTAGAACATACAAGCTAGCAATTTTGATATGTTCAAGAAAGCAACTTTTGCTTCTTGAAATATGCAAGTTAGCAATCTTGGATTCTCTTTTGAGATGAACAAGCTAGCATGTTTTTACATTTTTTTAACTTATGCAAGCTAGCAAATTTAGTGATGTTCAAGATAGCAAGTTCTTTCTTCTCTTTCGAGAAGTGCAAGGTAGCAATTTTGCTTCATATTGAGTTTTGCTCTTGCAATTTGTAAGCTAGCAAATCTTTCTCTTTTTAGATGTGCACACTAGCAATTCTTTCTCCCCTTTTGTCATTGGCAAAATGAGGGAAATAACAATACAATGGTGCAATTAATTTCCTTTATATCAATTTACAAATTATGATAAAGATAAAAGTGTCATTCTTATTGCAATATAAACCTTGAATTCAAATTAAATTTAAGTCAAAGCAATTTTAATCATGATTCACATCATATGCAATACATCATATACATCATCATAAAAAAATTATATGTATTGCATGCTTTCATATCATCACATGAAGGATAACAAGAAAAATTTGGTGATGAGATATAAGGAATTATAAAAATCATATCATGAAAGATAAGATCATGTGAATACCAAAAGACATGATTCATACAGTAAATCTCTTCTTTAAATAAAATACTAAGAAAAAAATCGTTGGAGTACAAAGAAGAGATCTTGATTCAAAAAAAATCTCAAGTAATTCCAAAAAATCAAGATCATGATTTGGATAAAACTCATTTAAACTCAAATCATCAAATCATCAAAATTCCTTTCAAGAGATTCAAAATGGCATAAAAACTTTATCAATCTCTTAGTGAAAAATCGATAAGATTAGAGAAACAAAATTTCAAGAAAAATGTTTTCCTCTCTTTAGTTGTTTCAATTTATGTGATTTGATTTCATGCAAGCATTTCTTTATCTTTTATGCCAAACAAAAATATGCATCATTGATTAAAATCGAAAAACATATTTCATCATCAAAGTCTTTAAACAAGCGATTTGATTTATAATTTTGATTCCAATGATAATACATTTTCCTTTTTATGTGTTTCATTTTAAGTGATTGATTTCATACAAGTATGCTCAAGTTTTTTTCATATGAAAACCATACATCATGTTTAAAACCAAAAAGCAACTTTCATTACGGCAAAGATCAATCATCATGCATAATTTCAAAATATAAAATCATCATTACATGCATGATCATCATACATAATTTCAAATCATCATTTTATTATTACATCATTAATTCTTCAAGCATTTCATTGAACATAAAGCATCTTGAATTAAAATCAAAAGGCAATACGGAAATTATCAAGAAACACATTATTTCTTCTTAAAAACATACATATGATTATCATTAGATTTAAATCTAATATTTTGTTCCTTTATCATAAAACATACAATTTTCATGATCAAAAATAAAAAGAAGCATGATATATTTTTTTATAATTTTTATTTTTTATTTTTTACTAAATAATTTAAAAATAACTCATGAAAAATCATCAAGTAATTTTAAAATAAAGTAAAGGAGTTTTGTTTAAGTTATTTACCTCATTGTTGAGAGTCATCAAAGCGAAGTTTGTTGTTTCGTCTTCATCGGTTTGCTCCTCGTCATCGGATGAGCTCAATTCAACCCAATGTGCTTCCTTCATCTTGTGTTCATAACAAGTAGTTGCATTCTTTTTAAGTTTATTTTTGTTCTTTAATTCTTATTTTAAGAACTTTTTAAGCTTTATTGTGAGAAGTTCAAGTTCACCATCACTTGAGCTTTCGCTCGAGTAGTTTTCTTTTGTTCTAAGTACAAAATCCTTCATTTTCTTTGAAAGGTAGTTCTCAAGTTCATCAAGTTCATCATGTATCATTTCATAGGTCATTAATGACCTGATAAGTTCTTCAAGTAGAAAATTATTCAAATCCTTTGCCTCTTGAATGACCGTTACTTTAGGATCCCAACTCTTTGGAAGGGATCTCAATATTTTATTAACGGGTTCAAAATTTAAAAAATATTTGTCAAGTGCTTTTAGACTATTGACGATATCTGTAAAATATGTGCATATATCTCCAATAGTCTCGCTTGGTTTTATTTGAAATAACTCGAAATCATGCATCAAAAGATTAATCTTCGAATTTTTTACTCTACTAGTGCCTTCGTGTGTGGTTTCAAGAGTGTGCCAAATATCAAAAGCTATTTTGCAAATAGAAACTCGATTAAAATCGTTTTTGCTCAAGACACAAATTAGAGTGTTCATAGCTCTAGCATTCAAAGAAAAAAAATTTTCTCTAAATCATTCCATTCGTTCATTGGAGTAAAAGACTTTTAAAAACCACTTTTGACAATATTCCATAAATTCAAATCCAAATAAAGCAAGAAAACTCTCATTCGAGTTTTTCAATATGTGTAGTCCGTCCTATAAACATGGGAGGACGAACAATAGAAAAGCTCTCTTGAAAGCCGAAGAGAGCCATTTCTCTTGGGTATTAAACTAAATGAGAAATAATGTGGCTCTGATACCAACTATTAGGAACGAGTCAGTACTAAGAGGGGGGATGAATTAGTGCAGTGGATAAAAACGTCAGTTTCAAAAATCTTCATTTCGATTAAACACGTTTTGGAAAGATATTAACTTGAAATCTCATTCATAAGCGGAGTAAAAGTAGTAAGCAGGTAAGGAAGGTTGTTGTAAAGATAAAATGAAAGAATAGAAATGCAAACCAAGTTTTATATGTTGAATCTCGGATTTTGATGATATAATCAATTGGTGGGTTAATTGAACTAATCCATATTATTGAGTTAAGTGTGCAAGATTAACTACGATAACCAGAAAACATAAAGCAAGGATACCGGAGTCGAGCTCGATGGACGTTTAAGAGACCGAAGAATCATCGGAGATGCTGCCGGAACCATCCGAGAAGAAATCGGGAACGTATCGGAAGTTCGCCGAAGAAATCGTCGGAGGCTCGCGGAGATCACCAAGAAGGCTCGGCTACTCGTTAAAGTCATCACAAAGATTGGGAGCTTGTAGGGAGTCCGTCGGAAGAAGTTCATCGGAAAGCTCGCCGGAACAAGACTCGATGTTCGTGGTTAAAAAAACTTGCTTAGGATGTTTTTTTTGTGTTATGTAGTTCACTTGTAATTAGGATTAGGATTAAGAGATAATCCTATATCCTGGTTAGGGGCCAATTGGGCCCAAAGTCAGATTTGGTTTGGGCTAAAATTAAGCCAAACAAATGAATTGGAGAGCCAAGCGGTGGCACCGCCTGGCTGGGTGGTGAAACCGCCCAGCACCCGAGTGCTGGGCGGTGACACCTCCTTGGCTGGGCGGTTGCACCGTCCAGCACTCGAGCGCTGGGCGGTGGCACCACCTGGCTGGGTGGTGGAACCTCCAGCACCGGGAACCCTAAGAGAATTCAAATTTTGGAGCCCAAAATTTGAATCCTCTTGAGGCCTATAAATACCCCTCAAATCTCAACTGAGGTTACAACTTTTGAGAAGCATTTTGATTGAGAGAAAAGTCTTAGAAAGTCTTAGCAAGTCTTGTTTTCAATTTGCTAGAGAGTTCTCCTCCTTCTTTCTTATTGAAAATTTGTAAGAGGTTGAGCTGCTTGTAAAAGGTTGTAAGAGGGGTGTTTACCCTTCCATTTCAAGAGACTTGCTAGTGGAAGGTGGGAGCCTCATCGAAGAGGGGCCTCGCAAGTGGAGTAGGTTATTTGACCGAACCACTCTAAAAATCGGCGTAATCTCTGGTTTGCTTTTTATTATTGTCATTTACATTACTGCAAATCTTCTTACTGCTTTAGTTCCATATTACTCTTGCTGCGCAACTTTAAGAATACGCCTTCAAGTTAAATTTCTCAAGTTTCGTTCTTAACGTACGAAAGATTTTGTTAAAATCGAAGTTTTAATCCGCTGCACTAATTCACCCCCCCTCTTAGTGCCGCTCCGATCCTAACAAGTGGTATCAAAGCAAGGTTATCTCTCATATTTGGTTTAATACCCAAGAGAGATGGCTTACTCCGGCATGCAAGAGGGCCATTCTATTGCACGACCACCTTTGTTTAATGGGTCGGATTACACATATTGGAAGACTCGCATGAGAATCTTCCTCATTTCTATGGACTTTGAGCTTTGGTCTATTGTCGAGAATGGATTTCAAAAATCTTCTCTTCCGATGAGCGAATGGGATGAATCGGAGAAGAAGGTTTTTGCTTTAAATGCAAAGGCTATGAATGCCTTGTTTTGTGCACTAGACAAAAACGAATTTAATCGTGTTTCAATGTGTGATTCGGCTTTTGATATTTGGAGAACTCTTGAGGTCACTCATGAAGGCACTAGCCAAGTGAAAGAGTCCAAAATCAACATCCTTGTGCACTCTTACGAACTTTTCCGAATGAAACCAAGTGAGTCCATCGGAGACATGTACACCCGGTTTACGGATGTCATCAATGGACTCAAAGCTCTTGGTAAAGATTTTACGAACTTTGAACTAGTAACTAAAATCTTAAGATCCCTCCCTAAAAGTTGGGAACCAAAAGTTACGGCCATTCAAGAGGCCAAAGACCTTAAAGCATTCCCTCTTGAAGAACTCATTGGGTCTCTAATGACCTACGAAATGACATGTCAAGCTCATGACGAGCTCGAGAACCCCCTTCCAAAGAACAGGAAGGATATGACACTCAAATCACAAGAAGACCACTTGAAAGGAATATCAAGTGATGAGGACAGTGAAAATGACATTGCACTTTTGACTCAAAAATTTAAAAAATATTTAAGAAAGAACAGATTTAAGAATAATACAAAAAATAAATTTGAACAAAAGAAGGACCAAGTGATTTGCTATGAATGCAAAAAATCGGGACACTATAAGAACGATTGTCCTCAAGCCAAAAAGAGAACATCAAAGAAGAAGGCATTCAAGCGCATCCGAAGAAGAGGAGTCCAACACCGAGCAAGTTGCTCATTACGCGCTAATGGCGTTAGGAGAAGAGGTATGTGATTTATTTAATGAAGATTTATCTTTTGAAGAACTATCTATCGCTTTTCATGAATTGTTTTATGAATGTAGAACTGTTAGCAAGAAGTTAAGTATCTTAAAGAAAGAGCATGCTTTGCTACAAGATAAGTTTGATAGTCTTCAAACTCCTCCATGCTCTAAGTGTGAGCACTTAGAAGCAATAAAAAATGAAAATTTGCTTCTTAAGGAAACCTTAAACAAGTTTAAGGTTGGTAGCAAAGGATTAGATATGATCCTTGCACACAAGGGTCACATCGCAAATAGAAATGGAATTGGATTTGTAAAAGGATTACATCAAAATCCTACCACTTTCATAAAAGGACCTACATTACATGTTTCCTCTTATATGAAATGCAACTTTTGTT
The DNA here is from genome assembly GCF_036884655.1 of Musa acuminata AAA Group. NCBI lineage: Eukaryota > Viridiplantae > Streptophyta > Magnoliopsida > Zingiberales > Musaceae > Musa > Musa acuminata. Next base: position 31,481,678 of record NC_088349.1, on the reverse strand, counting down.
GCAAATCCGGACATATTGCCTACAAATGCCCATTTAGAAAAATTAGTTCACAAAAATTAATATGGGTTCCTAAAGGAACTATAAAGAATTCAATCATAAATAACAAAGTTAGTGGGTCAATTTTTGAGGCACCCAAAATCAAATGGGTACCTAAAAATCATCCTCTTTTGTAGACAAACCCACAAGCTAGGAGCAAGAGATGGTATCTCGATAGTGGATGCTCAAGACATATGATTGGAGATCCATCTCATTTCTCTATGCTCACTAGCAAAGAAGAAGGGTACGTTACCTTCGGAGACAACAACAAGGGCAAAATCATTGGCAAGGGAACTATTGGTAACAAATTTAATTTTTCCATTGATGATGTCTTACTAGTTGATGGATTGAAACATAATCTCTTGAGTATTAGTCAACTATGCGATAAAGGTTACATCGTTAGATTTGAATCAAATATGTGCATTATTGAAAAACCAAATCATAACATGACTATGATTGCTTTAAAACAAAATAATGTCTATACCATCAATCTTGATGAACTAAGTAATGAAATGTGCTTCTCCGCCGTAAATGATGATGCTTGGCTTTGGCATAGGAGATTAGGCCATGCAAGCATGAAAACAATATCTAAGATCTCATCTCAAGAATTAGTACGAGGAATTCCAAATATAAAGTTTATTAAGGACAAAGTATGCGATGCATGTCAACTAGGCAAACAAATAAAAACAAGCTTCAAACCAAAAAATCAAATTAGCACTACTAGACCATTACAATTGATCCATTTGGACTTATTTGGACCAATTGATACAACAAGTCTAGGTGGAAGCAAATATGCTTTTGTGATTGTGGATGACTACTCTAGATACACTTGGACCTATTTCTTAGCTCACAAAAGTGATTGCTTCAAGTGTTTCACTAAATTTTGTAAACTCACTCAAAACGAAAAAGGCTTCATGATTTCATCAATTCGGAGTGATCACGGTGGTGAATTCCAAAACCGTGACTTTCAAAATTTTTGCGAAAGTAATGGGTACAATCACAACTTCTCAACTCCAAGAAATCCTCAACAAAATGGAGTAGTTGAAAGGAAAAATAGAAACCTACAAGAAATGGCAAGAACTATGTTGAATGAACATAGTTTACCTAAGTACTTTTGGGCCGAAGCCGTAAATACGGCTTGCTACATCATGAATAGAGTCCTAATAAGACCATCCTTATCCAAAACTCCCTATGAATTATGGAATAACAAAAAACCAAACATCTCCTATTTTAAAGTTTTTGGTTGTAAATGCTTTATTTTAAATGAAAGGGATGCTTTAGGAAAATTTGATGCTAAATCCGATGAAGGCATCTTTCTTGGTTACTCTTCCGTTTCTAAAGCTTTTCGGGTTTTTAATAAAAGAACTTTAGTAATTGAAGAGTCTATTCATGTAGTTTTTAATGAAATTTCTGATTTAAAGAAAAATGATTTTGATGATGATCTTGGTTTTGATAATTTAAATTTAAATGAACCCTCTCCTCAAAATAGCTATTTGAATGCATCTTCTTCCGAAATTTCTTTACCAAAAGAATGGAAGTATGTAGATGCTCATCCAAAAGAGCAAATTATAGGAGATACATCAAAAGGGGTTCAAACTCATTCTTCTTTCAAAAATTTCTGTGCTAACGCCGCTTTCCTTTCTCAAATTGAACCTAAATGCATTGACGAAGCCTTAAAAGATGATTTTTGGATCATTGCAATACAAGAAGAATTGAATCAATTTGAGAGGAATGAGGTATGGAAGCTTGTTCCTAGACCAAGTGACCACTTAGTCATAGGTACTAAGTGGGTCTTTAGAAACAAGCAAGACGAAAATGGTATCGTGGTTAGAAACAAGGCTAGATTAGTGGCCAAAGGTTTCAACCAAGAAGAAGGTATCGATTACGAAGAAACCTTCGCTCCCATGGCTCGATTAGAAGCCATAAGGATGCTCCTTGCCTATGCTAGTAGTAATAATTTTAAACTATTTCAAATGGATGTTAAAAGTGCTTTCTTGAATGGTTTTATTTCCGAAGAAGTATTTGTCGAACAACCTCCCGGATTTGAAAATTCTCTTCTTCCTAATCATGTATTCAAATTGACTAAAGCTCTCTATGGCTTAAAACAAGCTCCTAGAGCTTGGTATGAAAGGCTTAGTTCCTTTCTTATTTTAAATAATTTTACCAAAGGCAAGGTTGATACTACATTGTTTATTAAATATTTTGAAAATAATTTTCTTATTGTGCAAATTTATGTTGACGATATTGTGTTTGGCTCTTCGGATGAATCACTATGTGAATCATTTGCCAAATGTATGAGTCTTGAATTTGAAATGAGTTTAATGGGTGAATTAACTTTCTTTTTGGAATTACAAATCAAACAACTTAGTGATGGTATATTTCTTAACCAATCTAAATATACATTAGAATTGTTAAAATGATTTAACATGGATAATTCAAAAGCAATAAACACCCCTATGAGTACTGCGACTAAGTTAGATATGGATGAAAATGGTGAAAGTTTCGATCAAAAAATATATAGGGGAATGATAGGTAGTCTACTCTACCTCACTGCGACTAGACCGGATATTATGTTTAGTGTAGGACTTTGCGCTAGGTTTCAATCTAATCCTAAATTATCTCATCTTAAGAGTGTTAAAAGAATATTTAGGTATCTTAAAGGAACTCCAAATTTAGGATTGTGGTATCCAAAATCTGAAAAATTCGATCTAATAGCTTATGCAGATGCCGATTTTGGCGGATGCAGGATAGATAGAAAAAGTACATCCGGAATATGCCAATTTTTAGGACATGCACTTGTTTCTTGGACTTCCAAGAAACAAAATTCAGTCGCACTATCTACGGCGGAAGCCGAATACATTGCTGCAAGTGCATGTTGTGCACAAGTAATTTGGATGAAAAATACATTAGAAGACTATGGAATTCACCTTGAAAATATTTCCATAAAATGCGATAATACTAGTGCCATATACCTTACTAAAAATCCAATTCAGCACTCTAGAACTAAGCACATCGACGTTAGGCATCATTTCATACGCAATCATGTTCTTAACAATGATGTTGTTCTAGAATTCATTGACACAAAGCATCAATTAGCAGATATATTTACAAAAGCCTTGAATGAAGACCAATTTGAATTCGTACGAAGGGAATTAGGCATGCTAAATTGTCCCTAAAATGAACTTCACAAAAAGGACTCGTTCTTTTCCCTTCGTTTATGAATTTGAATTCTTCCTTCTTCTTCAATTCAAAATGATCCATTAAAGTATAAATTATGATCTTGAGGGAAGAAGCTAAACAAAAGGAAGGAAGAAAATTTTTTTTCTTTCCTCCGCGTGATGCCAGCGGTGGCACCGCCAAATCTGGCGGTTGCACCGACTGGCGCTCGGGCGCCAGGCGATGACACCGACCAGTTTGGCGGTGACACCGACCGAGTCACCCTTTTAACCCGAGGGGTTAGGGCCAGCGGTGACACCGCCCCCAACCCGAAGAAAGACCTCTCAAAACCCTCTCCCATTCCCTCTAACCCTCATTCTAACTCTTAGAAACATTGGAGAAGGATTCTTAGTGGTCCAAGCTTTCCATCTCTCAACATAATCTCCACGAGGTAACACTTGAAATCCCTCTTTTCTTTTCTCTTTCTCTTGCTTATTTTTCACAATTTCATCATCATGTTGTCTAGAAAATGGCTCCTAAGAGATCAAAAGGAATAAGGATTGAAGGAGATTCATATAACCATGACCTTTTTAGATCAAAAGAGGTAGCCCTTAGCTTTCCAAAATTTGAAACATGATGTGTCCATAAGGGAAAATACGTTGATTTGGATGAACTAGAGGACTTAGAACCCATTAGGTGGTTTGCACACCTAGAAGCTCTACCTCTACTACAAATAGATGAACCAATCTATCCACGGTTAGTGAGATTGTTCTATGCCAACCTATATGAAGACAATGATAGCCTAAGCACTTACATTCTAGGAACACCCATTAGAATATTTGACAGCACCATTTGTGAGCTAATTGGCATAACTGAAAAAGATAGGGGATGCTATTTTAAAGGTAAATGGGACGTCAAAAAAATAGGAGCAACCTATTCCGAAGCCGTGAAAACAATTTTTGCAAATCCAAACCTTGACTTCCTACCCAAGAGCTGTGAACACTTACTGCCTTTCAACTCTAAAATTCTTCATCACATTATTACAAGCATCATATTCCCCAAACAATTTCATCTTGACAAAATAAGTCAAATAGAGATAGGAACCATGTATTGGATTATGACCGGTCAGCATAATTGTTTTGGGTACTTGATTCGCCAACACATGCAGGAAATTATGACTAAAGATACTATATTGCCATATGGGAGGTTAATCACTAGAATTCTTCATGCCTATGACATTTGCATTCCACCCGATGAAGAATCTATTCAAAATGATCGATATAACATAATAAATAAAAACCTGCTGAAAAAACTTAGGTGCACTTTTAGCAATGGCATATGGGTTAGGCAGCCTAGAAGAACGGATCCAATTCCTACACCAATAGAACAACCCGAAACACCAATTCTTATGGGAAATGAATCTCCTCCTCCTAGTCCCTTTGGAGCAGCACCTTCAGCTCCTGTTTCCTCCTCTGAAGATATCATTATGGCGGAGCTATCTCAAATCAAATCACAGCAAGAACAAATTCAGAATCAACAAGTTGAAATTTTAAAGACACTACGACAGATGAATGAAAAAATAGATATCATATATCAGCACTGTGGATTACCTCCTAAGGATTAAATTGATGTATCTTTTTATTCTGTTCTGTTTACTTTTAAAAACAAGTTCATGTTTGTCATCGATTGTACGATAACTGATCTTTCCTTTAGATAACTACTGTCTTAATCTGCATAGATGATGATGTCTTTTGGATAAACTATTTCTGGCAAATTTGAATAATGAACTTTGATAAATGCTAAACCTTTTTCTATGATCATCAATTAGCTGGCTTGTCTCTTTTTGTTGATGACAAAGGGGGAGAAGTGATGACTTACACCAGAACGATAGTATGACTAATATGAATTACAAAAACTTGTGTGATATGAATGTCTTATATGACTTGCAAATCCTTGAAAATATCACAAGATTGATATCATGAAATTTATATTGAAAATGTTTATCTTCTATGTGATATGAATGTCTTATATGACTTGCAAATCCTTGAAAATATCACAAGATTGATATCATGAAATTTATATTGAAAATCTTTATCTTCTGTCGTAGCAAAATTCGTCCCGTATCATTTAACTTATGATTTTCATCGAAGTTTCGTACTTACTATTGTTTAATGAGGATAACGATAAAGTTCTACGATTAGAACTTATCGGGTTATGCTTGAATCCAATGGGATGGAATTCAAGTGTTTTTTATCTTCTCATAATATGGCTTATAGATAGGGGGAGTTATGTTTAACTCCGTCATCAATTGATTGTCATCATCAAAAAGGGGGAGATTGTTGAATCTCGGATTTTGATGATATAATCAATTGGTGGGTTAATTGATCTAATCCATATTATTGAGTTAAGTGTGCAGGATTAACTACGATAACCAGAAAACATAAAGCAAGGATACCGGAGTCGAGCTCGATGGACGTTTAAGAGACCGAAGAATCATCGGAGATGCTGCCGGAACCATCCGAGAAGAAATCGGGAACGTGTCGGAAGTTCGCCGAAGAAATCATCGGAGGCTCGCGGAGATCACCAAGAAGGCTCGGCTACTCGTTAAAGTCATCACAAAGATTGGGAGCTTGCAGGGAGTCCGTCGGAAGAAGTTCGTCGGAAAGCTCGTCGGAACAAGACTCGACGTTCGCGGTTAAAAAAACTTGCTTAGGATGTTTTTTTTGTGTTATGTAGTTCACCTGTAATTAGGATTAGGATTAAGAGATAATCATATATCCTGGTTAGGGGCCAACTGGGCCCAAAGTCAGATTTGGTTTGGGCTAAAATTAAGCCAAACAAACGAATTGGAGAGCCAGGCGGTGGCACCGCCTGGCTGGGCGGTGACACCTCCTTGGCTGGGCGGTTGCACCGTCCAGCACCCGAGCGCTGGGCGGTGGAACCTCCAGCACCGGGAACCCTAAGAGAATTCAAATTTTGGAGCCCAAAATTTGAATCCTCTTGAGGCCTATAAATACCCCTCAAATCTCAGCTGAGGTTACAACTTTTGAGAAGCATTTTGATTGAGAGAAATGTCTTAGAAAGTCTTAGCAAGTCTTGTTTTCAATTTGCTAGAGAGTTCTCCTCCTTCTTTCTTATTGAAAATTTGTAAGAGGTTGAGCTGCTTGTAAAAGGTTGTAAGAGGGGTGTTTACCCTTCCATTTCAAGAGACTTGCTAGTGGAAGGTGGGAGCCTCATCGAAGAGGGGTCTCGCAAGTGGAGTAGGTCATTTGACCGAACCACTCTAAAAATCGGCGTAATCTCTGGTTTGCTTTTTATTATTGTCATTTACATTACTGCAAATCTTCTTACTGCTTTAGTTCCTTATTACTCTTGCTGCGCAACTTTAAGAATACACCTTCAAGTTAAATTTCTCAAGTTTCGTTCTTAACGTACGAAAGATTTTGTTAAAATCGAAGTTTTAATCCGCTGCACTAATTCACCTCCCCCTCTTAGTGCCGCTCCGATCCTAACATTATAGTGGTTCGGTCATCGTGACCTACATCCACTCTATCGATTCATTTTTCATTGAGGCCACCGGCATTCACTAATGATCTTCCTTCAAAGGGCGAAGATTAGTTACCCTTACAACTCGATTCTCCTTTTGATAGGTTCAGGAGAGAACCTTTACAACCCCCCTTACTCCTCTCTCAAACAAAACTAACACTTCTTCTGTATTTTAACTAAGGATGAGAGGGGTATTTATAGGCCTCAAGTGGATTCAAACTTGGATGAGAGGGGTATTTATAGGCCTCAAGTGGATTCAAACTTGGATGAGAGGGGTATTTTAACTAATTTTTACTCTATATTTTTACTCTCAATTCTTTTGTATTTTAACCAAGGATGAGAGGGGTATTTATAGGCCTCAAGTGGATTCAAACTTAGAGCCTAAAAGAGTCTCATCCTATGTTTTTCGGGTCCTGACGGTACCATCGCTTGTGCTAGGCGGTACCATCGCCTGTGCTGGGCGATTCCATCGCCTGCAACACTAACACTAGGCGGTACCACCGCCTAGAAGACTATGTCTGGGTGGTACCACTGCCTGACACTACCTCTGGGTGTTACCACCACTCAGTTTAGTAGTACCACCACCCGACATAGTCTCGGAGACTGTGCCACAACGGTGTCACTTGTTGGGTCACTGTTTGGACCCTACACTTGGCCCAACAAAGCCCAAACTTAGGCCCAATTGACTCCTAATTGAGTTGGCCAAATTTCAATCTAATTATGTGCTAACTATAAATTTTAAGACATTTACTAAGCTAAATAAGTTCGTAAGTCTAGGTTTCTTCCGGTGAGCTTCCGGTGATCTTCCCCGACGAACTTTTGACGATCTCTCGGCAATGTTCCAACAAACTCCCGGCAAGCTCCTAGACTTCATAATGATCTTCTTGGCGAATTCCGATGAGCTTCTTTGGCAAGCTCTTGGACTTCTCGATCAATTCCAGTAGAACTTTTGATGAACATCAAGACTTTCGATGAACTCTCAAACTCCAAACGAAATCTCATTCTTGACTCTAGGACTTCATTTTGCTTTATGCCTTGATCACTATTATAGTTAATCCTACACACTTAAAACCTACTTCGATCTAGACAATTATTATAAAGCTTGAATCAAATGTTGTTTGGCAAGCTCTTGGCATGTCATTGGTTCATCGATGCTTCATCCGATTCTTTGGCGCATCGTCCTCTCTTGCGGTATATTGCCCAATCGATCAGTTGACCTCTATAACTCTGATTTCCTTGGCATAATTTTCGCTCTTTTTTCCTCGATACCTGAACCTATGGCTCGAAGCCTTCTATCGATATGTCGACCGATCCTTCGGTTCGACATCTAATCTTCTAACATGTTTTCTCCAGCCCAACATGATTTTTCCTACTTTAATTGTCTCTCCCTGATCGAAGCTTCCTACGTTACTAAAACCAAATATCAAATCATAAATACTATCAATTGGTTTCATCATCAAAATCCAAGATTTAACAATGCATGACTGAAAACGATCATGAGAAAGGCAAAATGATTAAAGAAGAATTCAAGTTGGGCCGGAGTCAATGATCGAGCATTGTGTCAGATGAATCGGGAGATACACCGAAGGATCAGATGATTCAGTGAAAGCTTGCTAGAAGTTCACCAAGAGTTCATCGAAAGCTCATCGGAGGATCATCGGAAGTTCGCCAAAAGTTCGTCGGAAGATTACCGAGAGTTTGTTGAAAATTCACCGAGAGTTCGGTTGAACCATTGATGTATATGACAACTTAGATTGTAAGTAGAGTAATTGATTTAGCCTTAACTATCATAGTTAGGAGCTTGATTTGAGTTAGTTTTGGGAAAAATCCTAGTAACTCAAATAGGGGCCAACTAGGCCCATAACAGGGCTAAATTGGTACGATTGGAAAGCCCATTCAGCCACTTGGAGCCATGTCAGGTGGTGGCACCACCCAGACTAGGCAGTGGTACTGCTTAAGGCTCAACCTCCCAGGTGGTCTGGGCAATGGTACCATCAACAGTTAATGCTACCAAGCTTTGGTACTGCCCTGTCAAGCAGTGGTACCACTAGAGTCCAATCTCTAAGGCTTTGTCAGGTAGTGGTACCACCCAGACTAAGTGGTGGTACCGCCCAATGTTAGTCTATAGGTAGTGGTACCGCCTAATAAATAAAGGTTGTGGTACCGCCAGTACCTTAAAATACAGGGATAAGATACTTTTTGGCTCTATTTTTTAATCCATTAGGGCCTATAAATACCTTACTCTTTCTTGCATGAAAGAGCAATGAAAGTGTGAACAAAAATCTTGAGATTTTGGGTTGTAAAATTGTTAAGTGTCCTCCTCCTCCCTTTCTAGTTTTGTGATCATTCAAGAGAGGTGTGTAACTTGTAAGGGTTGTCTCCTGAACCCATGAAAAAGAGAAAGTGTTATAAGAGAGTTGTTGGTCTTCACTTATTGAAGGAATACTGTTAGTGGATGTCGGTGGACTCAACAAAGATGGAATCGGAAGTGGATGTAGGTCATGATGAGCGAACCACTATAAATCCGGTGTGCTTTCTTTCTGTGCCTTTCTTTCATGCTTTTCATTCTCATCACTCACTGATTTACTTGCTCACTACCCTTAATCACTTACGAACATTTTTAAATTTAAATGCTTTTTTGGATACAAGCTTTATCAAATGAATCTTTGAATCGATATCATTTTTATCAAATGCACTAATTCACCCCCCTCTTAGTATTGCCTTGATTCAAACATAGCTCAAGGAGAGTTACCTTAAGCTTGTTCGTATTAAAATTTATTCTGAACTGTGAAAAGGAATCTGGTAGGGATTGAAACACAAGATCCACATACAGGTTATCCTCTAGGACCATTCCTAGACTTGTGAGTTTCTCTATCCACTCAATTATTTTTAGGACGTGGTTCTAAATCGGTGTCCCCTCAGTCATCCGATCATGGAAGAGACACTTGGATATCTCATATCGTTGAGTCCTTCCCTGTTCCTCAAACAGTTTGCGAACATGTAGAAAAATAGATCTGGCATCCACCTTTTTATATTGTCTCTATAACTCAGGAGTCATAGAGCCCCATATATATCACTAAGCAAGAGTGGAGTTATCTATGTACTTCACATAGTGAGTGATCTCATCCTCACTTGCCCCTTCCTCGGGCATAGGCATCACTATATCAAGGACGTATGCGATTTTCTCCACCATGAGAATAATTCTCAAATTGCGGAGCCAATCTATATAATTCAAACCAATGTGGTAGTTAATATTAAGTATGCCACTAAGGGATTTGAAAGTAACATTTTTTGAAAATAAAGATGTAGTAGAAATAAATAACATGCAAATTTTGTAGAAGAATAAACAATCAAGATTTGAACTTCTATCTTAATCTACTCCCACTATTTTCTTGCAAAATACATAACTCCCTCCGGTATGTGAATCGTAGACCCCCGGTGGATCTCTAGTGGGGATCGAGATCCAATCGGCATCTTAACGTAACCTCGAGGGACTCGACCAATCACACTAAGCCTGGAAAGGTACGAAACTCTCGTAAATCACAACTCCTTGTGACTTCTGTCTTGTTCGGCCTCTGAGCCACCATGGTCTCGAGGGACTCGACCAACCATTATGTTTGGTTAAGTAAACACCATCGTTACAAGATGAGTCTAATTCGATGATATACCCTTAAGGGACTCGACCAAGCATACCATATCCTCAGGTCATTGGTGACATCTCTATGTCATAGGCAAGATAGCGAATTGTGATATAGGTGAGTCTCAAGGGACTCGACCAACTCAACCTACGTCGGAAATCGATCCCTACCTATAACGATAGAAGGCCACGTGGGTCAATCTAATTGTCTCACATTTACCGACTTAATATTATCGAGAGAGGGGATTTTGATTTGGTCTCCTAATATAACATGTCACACACATACATATTGTTGGGAAATCTTAGGGGCAACATCATATGTGCAGCGGAAGAACAAGAAAACAAAATCCCCGATTCCCAAAGAGATGTTCGTAGTCGTCCGAAGATTGGTGCGCAAAATCCGCGAAACTTAAAACTGCATATAGAGTAGATTGTGTTACCTAGGGAGATCGTATATCCCTGTTTCCTTGCAGATCCTTAGGAGAGGATGAAGGAGGTCAAGCGTCCTCCTCTCTAGCGTGGATCCACACAGCAGGGTTGCGACAACGCTCCTCAAAACTCCAGGCCTGCTCTGAGGTGGAGAGGGAGAGGAGAATAGGAAAGGCAAGTAAAGGCTCTAGCCTATGAGGCTCTGAATCCCTCCTATTTATAGAGGTCCCTTGTCAAACCCTAATGGGTCCTCCCCTAGTGGGTATTGGATCTGCATCCAATAAGACAAGGGCTCTGTCGGATATCTCATATCCGAACCTCTACTCATCGCAATGCCTACCATATGTGTGTGACCCTCTAGGCCCAATATCGAGCTGGTCGTGAGTCATACCTGTCAGAACTCCTTCTAACTCAGTGAATTATTATCTCTATAATAATTCACTCGACTCATCAACTACAGACATACTAGGCCACTACGCCGTAGTCCCCAGACGATATAGGGGAATCCAATCCATTGGACTTGTCTGTCCTCAGTTACCGTATACCTATAGTCCTTCATCCATCTAATATCCCAGAGACCGTATATCGAGCATGGTGCTGTCAGACCCATACGGTTTCTACTCGAGTCTCGCTCTAATCGGATTCTCCCGGAGAACTCTTTCTCTCTCAACCCGAATGACCCTAGCCAGGGATTTGTCTGAGCAAGAACACATGGGATATTCCTCTCATGACGCCGAGAGTGGATGATCCTCTATCGACATCAATAGCCCTCGTAAGGTCGACTACCACTCCCAATGACCAGTTGTACTAGATCTGGGACAGCCAAACCTATAAGTCTGGTATCAAAGAGTGGAGCACTCATACAAGACATCCTTGGTGTCTCAAGTCTAAGGACCAGATATACCACTAGGACTACGGAATTGCTGTCTGACAATAAGGCATCATCAACCATCCAGCATTCCGTAAGCGGATCAATCAGTGAACTCATTCTCCAATGAGCACCTGTACTGTATCCCTAGTGTCCCTACACGAGCAGCTATGAGACCAGCTGCATCCATCATATGGACGGGTATACAGCACACCAGTCTGTCCGGTTATCACGATGTCCCTCTCGAGTAACCTATGACCGGGATTATTTAGGATATGTGTTTAAAGGTGAATCGATCTTATTATCGTGATATCATCACGATCCGATTCCCATTGCACAAATCCAAGGACATCACAATATATATATATATATATATATGCACATATGCAATAGTTATAAAGTGATATATGCCAAAATATAATAAGCAAAAGGATTCTGTATCAAGTCACACGTGCCATCACTCACGTGATTGACTTGCTGGGCACCTATGACTAGCACATATTTAATAAATATCAACATCATATGCAAATATATATATACATATCTAGTAGGTGTATAAACAATCACACATCACATGTGCAATCAAACTAGATAATCATGAACTATAACCTAATGTGATCAGGCCCGAGCTAGTAGGCCTAATCACTCACATCAAGATCTATGTATACAGCGGTACATCTTTATGCCCTATGATTGTCCATCTCGTCCTCGTCGGTTCCGTCAGCATCTCGATGCATCTTCATATGTCGCGATCGTCCGTCTCGATCTCGTAGGTCCCGCTATCTCTTCCACGCTCTCGTAGTGTCTTATCATGCAATTATAATATAATCACAAGCATATAGACCTAACAATAAATGAGAAATAAATTGGAAGCTCGCAGCCCCAATAATAAAAATAATCATATGTATACACACATCACACAGTCCATGATCATTTGTCCATATCATACATTACATGTAAATATTATTATGTAAGACTACTAGATAATAATAATACTTAATTAAAATTTTAATTAACTAATATTTTTTTGAAATTAAGGATATGTAGGGAATTTTTTTAATTACAAGGGGTATTTTCATAATTTGGATAAAAGGATAGAAATTGAAAATTTTGAAATTCTAAGGGGCAAAATTATCTTTTATCTAAAAAAATCCTATTGCCCCTTCTCCTTCTCCCCTATGTTGCGGTCACCGCCAACCTGCCGACGACGGCCTCTACCGAGGGAGCACCGCCCTTGCCCGCAGGTGGCTCGCTTGCAGGCAGTGTGACTGTCAGCAACGCTGCCCTTATGGGCGGTTTTACTCGTGGGTGCAGCGCCCACAGACAGCGACCCCCTCGAGGTGGCACCCCTATAGGCGGGTGCCCCTATGGGTGTCGTCCCCGTAGGCAACTCACCCGTAGGTGACGATCGCCCCTACGGGCATGCGTCGCCCAAAAGGGGACTTGCCCGCGGGCACAGCATCACCCGAAAGGGGGCTTGCGTGCGGGCTCAATGCCGGCATGCGCCACCCTTGAGCGCGAGTGCAGTGACCGTGCGCAGGCGGCCTACATTACAAGCAGTCCTGCTTGCGGGTGGATGACCGCCAACCACTTGTGGCCCTAACACGCAGGTGGCTGAGACCTCCCTTGGGAGCTCTCGGGCTAGGCTACAAGCAGCCTTTGTCCAACCTGTGAGGGCAGCAATAGTTGCTGCCCTCTCTTGCCTCTTGCGTCAATAATTTTGATGTCAAAAGCTTTTCTAAAACACCACATGTAGTTATTGCTGCCCTCTCTTGCCTCTTATGTCAATAATTTTGATGTCAAAAGCTTTTCTAAAACACCACATGTAGTTTAAAACCAATTTGTCGCACGAACAACCTGGCTCTAATACCACTATAGGGAAACCTAGGGGTGACATCATATGTGCAGTGGAAGAATAAAAAATAAAAATACCAAATTTCTCAAAAATGTGTTCATCATCGTGCGATGATTGGTACGCAAAACCCGTGAAACTTAAAACCACGTATGAGATAGTTGTGTTACCTAAGGAGATCGTATATACTTGAATCCCTATAGATATATAAGAGAGGATGAAGGAGGTCAAGTGTCCTTCTCTCTTGTGGTGATCCACACAACAGGGCTACGATGACATTCCTCAAATCGCTACCCAAATCTCCACACCTGCAATCGAAGGAGGAGAAGGGGAGAGGAGAATAAGATGTGGCAACCAAGAAACCTCTAGCCTTTGAGCCTTTGGTTTTCTCCTATTTATAGAAGTCTCATCTCAACTTAACCCTAATGGATCCTGCCCTCTTGGGTATTGGATCTTCATCTAACTATCCAAGCCACTTAGATTAGTGGATTTCTATCCAATAATCTCTCATTAGCTCTTATTAGATCTCATTCATAGGATCCAATAATTCAAGAGCTTATTGGATATCTAATAATATAGGGGCTCCGATAGATATCTCACATCTAAACCTCTACTCGTCACAATACCTACTATATGTGTGTGACTCTTTAGGCTCAATATCAAGCTCATTGTGAGTTATACCTATCAGAACTCTTTCTTGTTTAGTGAATTATTATCTTCATAAAAATTCACTCGATTCATCAACTATGGACGTACTAGGCCACTACGCAATAGTCCCTAGATGATATAGGGAAATCCAATCCTTTGGACCCATCTATCCTCAGTTATTGTGTACCTAGGGTGTCTCATCCATCTAATATCTCAGAGACTATATATTGGGCATGGTATTATCAGACCTATACGATTTCTACTCGAGTCTCACTCTAATCGAATTCTCTTGGAGAACTCTTTCTCTCTCAATCTGAATAACCCTAGCTATGGATTTGTTTGAGCAAGAACACATGAAATATTCCTCTCATAATACCGAGATTGGATGATCCTCTATCGACACTCAATAGCCCTCGTAATGTTGGCTACCACTCCCGATGACTAGTTGTGCCAGATCTGAAACTTCCAAGCATATATGTCTAATATCAAAGAGTGGAGTACTCATATAGGGCATCCTTGGTGTTTCAAGTCTAAAAATCAGAGACACTACTAGGACTACGGAATTGCTATCTAACAATAAGGCATCATCAACAATCTAACATTCTGTGAGATGATCAATCAGTAAACTCATTCTCCAATGAGCACCTACTCTATATCCCTATTATCCCCACATAAGTAACTTTGAGATTAGTTGCCTCCATCAAATGGATGGGTATATAGTACATAAGTATGTTCGATTATCTCGATGTCCCTCTCGAGTAACCTATGACCAAGCTTATTTAGGGTTTATGTTTAAAGGTAAATCGATCTCATTATTATGATATCATCATGATCCGATTCTCATTGCACAGATCTATGAACATTATAATATATATATTTATGTAATAAGCAATATAAAGTGATAAAATATCAAATAATATAATAAGTAAAAATTATGCGTATCATGTCACATGTGCCATCACTCATGTGATTGGCTTGTAGGGCACCTATGACTAGCATGAACATCACAATATATTTATACATCAAGCAATATAAAGTGAGAAAATATCATAATAATAATAATCAAAAAGACTATGTGTCATGTCATACATGTCATCACTCACATAATTAGCTTGTAGGGCACCTATAAGTTGCATTCAAGTCACCAGCCCCAAAATAGCATCACGTTGTGTCCTAATGTGTCCCCCATCAATGATTGACAATAAGCATCCTACCTTATCAAGATCAGAGACCAGAATGATTAGGTGGTTAACCTGATCTTATCCTAGGCCAGCTAGTAAAAAGGCCTAGGGACTAGGTATAAAAAAGAACCTATCAGCTCATGCTGAGTGGGGAGCTCTCTACACACTAACTCAATCATATAACTTACATTGTTATCTTCGTCCCTTTGCTAACGTAAGCATTGGAGGGGCTATGTCGGGCAACCCTCGGCACCAGCCTATCATGTAAGATCACTAGTCACTCGAAGACACTCGGATGACCAAGCCCCCATAGAGGAAACTTGCAACCAGGAAGATCCCAATTTGCCTATTCAACAATCCCGAACCGGGTCCTTACTAATAGAATGGCTTCCGACCAAATAGCCTATGCGATCTCATCTCATCAAGTCTCCCATGTCAACTAGAAAGAGATACCTAGATGAGCTTGCACCTTCGATAGTGAACCAACAGGGTTGACTTATTAGTCGACGGTACTCATTATTAGGATCGAGAGCACTAAGAGGGGCGGGGGGTGAATTAGTGCAGCGGAAAACTTTCTGCGATTAAAATCGAAAGTTGCGTTCGAACGATAAAAACAACTTCTGTATGAAAGTTGATACTAAGCAAGGTTAAAGTCAAACTATGCAGGCAGTTTGCAGTTATGATGAAAACCAGAATATCGGCGCAAACTGAAATCCAGCGTTCGTACGAAGAAACTGATTTACGTCTAAATGCTGATTCGTAAATCACTTGATTTGATAAGACGCAGTTTAAGCAAGAGTATAGAGGCAGTGTGCAGTATTGGTAAAGCTCAAAACGTAAATGCAATCTGCAATGTGATGATCATACGAAAAAGTAGATTTACGTCTAAACACAGATTTACGTCTAAACGTTGAAACTTGTTCGTAAAATCGCAGAGGGCAGTAGCTATTGAGAAGTTTGTAGTGAAGGTAAAATGCTCAAAGGAAATGCAAACAGAGATTTAGAGTGGTTCGGTCAATCTTGACCTACTCCACTTTTGGCTTCCTCCACCGACGAGGTCACCGACGTCAACTAGAGGCCTTCCTTCAATAGGCGAAGGCCAACCACCTTCTTACATATTCACTCCTTTTGACGGGCTTAGGAGACAACCCTTACAGAAGTTTTCTCTCCTCTCTTTACAACTCAAACTTTGAAGAACAAAAAGAGGAGAATTAGCAGTTTTGAGCTTTAAAAACCACAGAAAGACAGCAAGATTTCGAGTGTGTGTTCTGTGCTTTCAGTGCTGAATGGGTGGGGTATTTACAGGCCACAACCCAGTTCAAATTTGGAGCTCAAATCTGTCAATTCCCGAAATTCCGGGATCAGGCGGTTGCACCTCCTGACTGGGGCGGTTGCACCGCCTGGCAGAGCTCGAAGACTGAGCCTCTGGGCGGTGCCACCTCTGTCAGGGGCGGTTGCACCTCTCTGCCAGAGCTCGAAGACCGAGCTCAAGCGATTGCACCGCCTGACTGGGGAGGTTGCACCACCTGGCAGAGCTCGAAACTTGAGCTCTAGCGGTGCTACCTCTTGACAGAAGAGGTTGCATCGCCCAATCTCGCTCGGAGACTGAGCCCGGGGCGGTGCCACCTCTTGGCTGGGGCGGTTGCACCGCCCAGTCTCGCTGGGAGACATAGTCTGGGCAGTGCTACCTCCTGGCTTGGGCGGTTGCACCTCCCACAGCAATCAAGGTCCGAATGGGTTAATCCATTCGGCCCAATTTGATTCTTTCAGGGGCCCAATTGCCCCAAGATTAAGCTAATGGGATCACCTCCGATTTCTAACTTAATCAATGTGCTAACTACGGTTATTTCCTAAGACATATTCTGTAGCTTGCTCCGGTGCGTCAATCGCTTCTTCCGACGAGTTTCCGGCGAACTTCCGTCGATCATCTGATGAACCCTCGGTGATCCTCCTGCGGACTTCCAGCAAACTCCTGGACTTGCGACGATCCACTTGGCAAGTTCCGACGAGCTCCTTTGGCAAGCTTCTGGACTTCTCGGATTTGTTCCCGCAGAACCTCCGATGACTGTCCGAACTTCCGTCGAGCTCTTGAACTCCCAACGTGATCATTGTCATAACTCTGGCGCAACTCCTGCTGCATGTCTTACTTTCATTGTAGTTAATCCTGCACATGTAAACAAAACTTCGATCGAGACAATTAATCCTAAGCAATTAACCAAGTTGTCCGGCATGTTATTAGTTCCTCGACGCTTCGTCCGATTCTTCGGCGCATCGTCCTTTCCTGCGGCCTATTGCCCAATCGGCCAGTTGGCTCTGCAACTCCGATATCCTTGGCACAATACCCGCTCTTCTTGGCCCGATGCTCGAGTCCACGGCCCAAAGTCTTCTATCGATACGTCGACCGATCCACCGGCCCGACGTCCAATCTTCTGACATGTTCCTCCGACACAACATGATTTTCCTGCTTTAATTGTCTCATCCTGATCGAGGCATCCTGCATCACTTAAAACGCAGATTAAATCATAAACATATATCAAGTAGTTTCATCATCAAAATATGAGATTCAACAATCTCCCCCTTTTGATGATGACAACCACTTGATGACGGAGTTAAACTTAACTCCCGGAGTTTAAACAAACTCCCCCTATCAATATGCCATATTGATAGAATCTTGAAGTCAAACTGAATTCAAGTCATTGCAATATTCATCATGAATACTTGCAACACGTCATTATGAACTTATGCATAAACTTATGCATAACATGTCATTTCATCAACATACTTCTCCCCCTTTGTCATCAACAAAAAGGAGAAGTACCACAATCAAGTATTTGTGATTTTGGTTCAACTCATTGCATGAAAAACATAATATCAAGTTTTATCATCATGTAGTTTTGAAGCCAGAAAATTTAGCAAATGTTACATCACGCTTAGAACATTCAAGCTATCAAGTTTTAGATATGCAAGTTTTACAGCATATAAGATAACACTTTTATAACATGCAAGCTAGCAATGTTGCAACATTTTAGAACTTGCAAGCTAGCAATTTAGAGACGTTCAAGAAGGCAACTCTTGCTTCTTGAAATATGCAAGTTGCAAGCTAGCAAATTTTTACGATATGCAAGTTTTGCTTCTTGAGATAGGCAAGATAGCACTTTTGCAATTTTTGTTTGGCAAGCTTGTGATGTTCAAGATAACAAGCTTTTTCTTCTCTTTTGAGAAGTGTTATTTTTGCTTTCTTTGCAAAGTGTAAGCTAGCAAAATGCCAAACTAGCAAGAGATAATATTTTACATGAGGCAAGCAAACAATTTGGCAATTGTTATATTTGCATCTTCTAGATGTGCGAGAAAATAAACAAGTTTTTATATTTTCTTGACATTTCAAGCTAGCAATTATCAGTGATGTTCAAGATAGCAATTTCTTCTCTTTTGTAATTTTTGCCTTTTTCTTGAATTGTGCTAGCAATCTATCTCCCCCTTTGTCATTGTCAAAAAGAAGGGAAAAACCCTTACATCAATTTCTAAATCATGATAAAGGTAAGTAATCATTCTTATTTGTGAATCATTATAGTTTCAATGCACAAATTCATTAACATTACATTTCATTTTTTTTATGCATGATACCGAAAAATCAATCATCATCATGAGCATATCAAACATGATATTCAAGCATTCATGATATATCATTTTGGCAACATGATCATAGATATTCAAACGATGGTATCTAAATATCAGAATTCATTACATCCTATTATTCATGATCATTAACTCCTCATTTGTATTTCATGCATTATTTCATTTCATCTCATAAGGAATATCAAGAAGAGTTATTGGATGATGAGATAAATATTTTATGAATACACGGAATATCATAAGTGTTTCATGTATTCATATTATCACATAAAGCATATTATCATTTTTAAGATTCACAACATGAATAACGTTATTACTATTTCATCAAAATCAATTTCGAGATTCACACAATATCATGAAATCATTAATCTCGATAAGATGGGAAAAGCATTTTCTTTTTAAGTGATTCTTTTAACACATCATAAAAAACTCATTCATAATTCAAGTGATTTACAAGATATCATAAATGAATTTATCACTTGTATTTCATCAAAATCGAGAACTCTAGAGATAGAAAATGATTGAAGCATTTAACATGATTGAAGCATGATTCATATTTAAAGTGTATCTTATGTCGTAAATATGAATCAAGCATTTGTTAAATCTGAAATCATCCTCAAAATTACATTCAATAAATTCATGTATGACAAGCATAGATTTATTGAAAAATCAATAAGATAGAGAATTACATTTCAAGTGTTCATCAATTGTAGCATTTCATCATATGGTAAGATATCAATGCGTAAAACTGTGAAGCAAGATTTTGTTTGATATCTTGATACCGGGTATGATGTACACATTTCGAATATTTTAGCAAGTGTAGCATTGCATCACATGGTAAGATATCAGCTTGTATGATGCAAATTTTTGTTTGATATCTTGATACAGGGCATATAGCAATGATAGCAATCATATATTTCTTGGTGATGTAAGCATGGGATAATCATAGCATAGTGTTTATAGCATCAATTCATATATTTCTCCCCTTTTTTTAGTGTTTCATCTTAAGTGATCGATTTCATGTTAGCATGCCTTTTCATTTATGTCAAATGAAAACATGCATCAACGTTTAGGATCGTAAAATGAATTTCATCATAAAACCATCAATCACAAAAATCATCATGTATAACTTTTAAAATCTCATGCATAAAATCGTCAAATCATAGTATCAAAACTTTAATATTTTCATTGCAGCATTAAGCAAGGTTTCATTGAACATAATTTTGAATGATTCTTATAAATGCCTAAAACTTCTTTAGTTTTAATTTATATGATTGAATTTATAATAGCATGCTCAAATCTTTATTCTTATGTCAAAATCATACATCATATTTAACAAATAAAGACAATGAAAAATATCAAGCCTTCTAGACAAAAGCCATGTATCGTCACTGAAAAGCAATATGAAAATCATCAAAATATACATTCTTGCTTCTCAAGCACATAAATAAGATTTAATCTCACTAGGTGTATAATCATTAGATTTCTATCTTGCATTAACATAAGACATGAAATTTTCATTTTCATTTTCAAAATTACAAGCATGATCATATTTTTGCATTTTCATTATTAAATTATTAAAAATGTAATTTTCAAGAAAATTTAAAGAAAAAGAAAAATGCATCATGAAAAACATCATGTAATTTCGAAGTAAATTAAAGGCATTTTTATTACCTCAGCATCGAAAGGCGTAAAGGCGTAGTTTGCCACCTCGCCTTTGTTGATTTTCTCCTCGTCTTCAGAGGAGCTCGATTCATCCCAATTTTTGTTCTTCTTCTTGCATTCAAAGCAAGTAGTTCCATTCTTTTTACTTTTTAATTTTTGTTTCAATTGTAGTTTAAGTTCACCATCACTTGAGCTTATGCTTGAGTGGTCTTCAAATGTTCTATGTCCCAAATCCTTCCTGTTTTTTTGAAGGTGGTTCTCAAGTTCTTCACGTGCATTGCATGTCATTTCATATATGATCAAGGAACCAATTAGTTCTTCAAGTGGAAATTGGTTTGAGTTTTTTGATTCTAGAAAGCAGTTACTTTTGAATCCCAAGGTTTAGAAAGTGAGCGCAAAATCTTGTTTACGAGTTCAAAATCCGAAAAACATTTTCCAAGAGCTCTTAAACTATTGACGACATCCGTGAAATGGGTGTACATGTCGCCTATAGTCTCGCTTGGTTGCATTCGAAAAAGCTCAAAATCATGTAATAAAATGTTAACTTTCGAGTCTTTGACTCTACTAGTTCCCTCGTGCGTGATTTCAAGTGTTCGCCAAATGTCAAAAGCCGTTTCGCACGTAGAAATCCGATTGAACTCATTTTTGTCCAAAGCACAAAATAAGGCATTCATAGCTTTTGCGTTTAAAGAAAAATACTTCTTCTCCAAATCCGACCATTCATTTATCGGTTTAGAGGGAAGTTGAAAATCGTTTTCAACGATATTCCATAAATCCAAATTCAAAGAAATCAAGAAAACTCTCATTCGAGTTTTCCAATAAGCGTAGTCCAATCCGTTAAACAACGGTGGACGACAGACCGATAAGCCCTCTTGAAAGCCTTGAAGAGCCATTTCTCTCGGGTGTAAATCCGAAATGAGAAATACCCCGCTCTGATACCAATTGTTAGGATCGAGAGCACTAAGAGGGGGGGGGGGGTGAATTAGTGCAGCGGAAAACTTTCTGCGATTAAAATCGAAAGCTGCGT